>NC_084618.1:71377932-71732932 GCF_033978795.1 Nerophis ophidion
TTCAGTAGCTTGTATTCTTTTGTTAAAAAAAATTCATGAGCAAACTTTCCAGTCATGTCTGTTGACTTGCACCCTGCACACACAGATCAGCGACAGCGGCTGTGATACTAGTGGAGATTATGGTGGCTTTCTCAAGGAAACTCGGACGGAACCAATGCTCACTAGCTCGGAAGCTTAAACCCAGAACCCCCAGTCGAGGGATGGTGTCCCTTTTCAAAGTGGCACCAATCTATCCAAGTGGGGTGCAAAGTGTTGGCTGCTGTAGCATTTGTTAATCTTACAGATTATTCTAAAGCAGAGGTACGGTACAGTGGAGCCCAGCGAAAAGTAAAGTCATTTGAAGACATTTGTACTTGTCTTCTTAGTGTCCACAGACCCGGGTGCAGGCCAAAGGAGTCAATGAGGCGGGGCCATCTTGCACTACGAGAACGTTGCTAATGAAACGTGAAAGGCCAGCAAGCAAGGTAATCTCTTGCCTCCTGTATGATTTCATCCTGTTCGTTTTGGTCTGACACCTTTAATGTCACACTACGTGAAGATGAGGCAAGCTGTGAACCAAAATGGCTACTTTTTTGCCCACAGCTGGTGCACATCGACTGCTGGTATACATATAAACAAACTTCTATCTTGTTTGTGCGGAAGCGATTTGTATGAGACTTGCTTTGCTTACAAATACTTTTGTCATTCTATAAAAATTACATTTACTTTAATAATTTGACAATCCATCCATCCATCCATTTTCTACCGCTTATTCCCTTTCGGGGTCGCGGAGGGCGCTGGCGCCTATCTCAGCTACAATCGGGCGGAAGGCGGGTTACACCCTGGACAAGTCGCCACCTCATCGCAGGGCCAACACAGATAGACAGACAACATTCACACTCACATTCACACACTAGGGCCAATTTAGTGTTGCCAATCAACCTATCCCCAGGTGCATGTCTTTGGAAGTGGGAGGAAGCCGGAGTACCCGGAGGGAACCCACACATTCACGGGGAGAACATGCAAACTCCACACAGAAAGATCCTGAGCCTGGATTTGAACCCAGGACTGCAGGACCTTCGTATTGTGAGGCAGACGCACTAACCCCTCCGCCACCGTGAAGCCCACATATAATTTGACAAATTTTATTTTATTTTTTTTTTTAAATGTAATTTGACAAATTGATTATATTTTTAAAACATAATCTCATTCAAACAAATTGATATTTAAAATAAAAATAGACTTTATTGACAGTTATTTTTAGTTCCTACCAATTAGGGGTGTGGGAAAAAAACGATTCGAATACGAATCGAATCGTTTATGTTGTGCGATTCAGAATCGATTCTAATTTTTAAAAAATCATGTTTTTTTTTTAATCCAACAAAACAATACACAGCAATACCATAACAATGCAATCCAATTCCAAAACCAAACCTGACCCAGCAACACTCAGAACTGCAATAAACAGAGCAATTGAGAGGAGACACAAACACGACACGGAACAAAACAAAAGTATTGAAACAAAAATTTATATCATCAACAACAGTATCAATAGTAGTTATAATTTCAGCATAGCAGTGATTAAACATCCCTAATTGACATTTATAAAAATTTAAATAAAAGAACAAAAGTGTCACAGTGGCTTACACTTGCATCGCATCTCATAAGCTTGACAACACACTGTGTCCAATATTTCACAAAGATAAAATAAGTCATATTTTTGGTTCATTTAATAGTTAAAACAAATTTACATTATTGCAATCAGTTGATAAAACATTGTCTTTTACAATTATAAAAGCTTTTTACAAAAATCTACTACTCTGCTTGCATGTCAGCAGACTGGGGTAGATCCTGCTGAAATCCTATGTATTGAATGAATACAGAATCCTTTTAAATCGGGAAAAAAATTGTTTTTGAATCGAGAATCGAATCGAATTGAAAAAAATTGATATATTATCGAATCGTGACCCCAAGATTCGATATTGAATCGAATCGTGGGGCGCCCAAAGATTCACAGCCCTACTACCAATCATGCAGTATTACACCAATTATGATAAAAAATATAAATATACTTTTAGTTTATATAAATATTTATGAACATTGGGATGGTTTCCTGCTGGCTCCGCTGTGAACGGGACTCTCGCTGCTGTGTTGGATCCGCTTTGGACTGGACTCTCGCGACTGTGTTGGATCCATTATGGATTGAACTTTCACAGTATCATGTTAGACCCGCTCGACATCCATTGCTTTCCTCCTCTCCAAGGTTCTCATAGTCATCATTGTCACCGACGTCCCACTGGGTGTGAGTTTTCCTTGCCCTTATGTGGGCCTACCGAGGATGTCGTAGTGGTTTGTGCAGCCCTTTGAGACACTAGTGATTTAGGGCTATATAAGTAAACATTGATTGATTGATTGATTGATTGATGAACATAAGATTATGTCTCATTATAAAAAATATTAATATACACATACATACTAAATAAGTACTATAAATGTCTCTATTACTGAAATTACCTTTGATTTACTATATGATTATTATTGTTTTACCTTTTAAGTTTAATTATATTTACAACTATATTCCAGTAAAAATGTATATTTTATTAAGCTTCTGAGCTTTTGAATTTCATCATCACCTGTTTTTGCTGATTGGGTAAAATAAATCACATTGGTCAGGTTACCAAATATGTTTACCGTTTTTTTCGGATTATAAGTTGCAGTTTTTGTCATATTTTGGCCGGGAGTGCGATATATACTCCGGAGCGACTTATGTGTGAAATTATTAACACATTACCGTAAAATATCAAATAATATTATTTATCTCATTCGCGGAAGAGACGAAGAAAATGTCAGCAATCGTCACACACACGTCAACCAATAAGAATTCGGTGGGGGAGGGTCATGGCAGAAGTGCATTGTGGGTCATGGAATGCTAACTGCTTGAATGGATCATTTCAACGTTGGCGGTAACTTATAAAAACTGAGAAGGGCTGAACAAGAATGGCACCGAAGAGGAAATCATGAACTGCAGATTACAAGCTGGACGTAGTGAAATATGCAGCAGAAAACGACAAGAAGAAGCGGCGCATACCTTTGGAGTTGGCAGAGTTGTTTGGAAGCGACATCGAGGAAGATTTCATGGGATTTATCGATTAGGAGTGACAGATTGTTTGGTAAACGTATAGCATGTTCTATATGTTATAGTTATTTGAATGACTCTTACCATAATATGTTATGTTAACATACCAGACACCTTCTCAGTTGGTTATTTATGCGTCATATAACGTACACTTATTCAGCCTGTTGTTCACTATTCTTTATTTATTTTAAATTGCCTTTCAAATGTCTATTCTTGGTGTTGGATTTTATCAAATAAATTTCCAACAAAAATGCGACTTATACTCCAGTGCGACTCTTATGTTTTTTTCCTTCTTTATTATGGTGCAACGTATACTCCAGAGTGACTTATACTCCGAAAATTACGGTATTTTCCTTTTTACAAGGCCCACCAATCACGATGCTTTGGATTCTTGTTTGGCCAAGAAGCGAGCAGGTCCAAGATATTTAATGGAAGGAGGCGTGACATATGCTAATCTTATGGGACAATATTGGGGAAAATCTCCATAATGGCCCAGTTAAATGTACCGCTCCATTAAATCTGATAATAATTTGACCGTAGCTGACTTTGTCGGGTGTTCCTCAATGGATGAATGGACATCATAATGCTAATGTTACATGTTACTCTGGCAGTGTAATCTGAAAGCAAAGAAATTCACTCCTGGTGTTATTTACATAAAACCGCAGTAAAACTTTGAGAGACAATTCCCGAGCTGTCAGTCCGTTTTATTCATTTTCACCTCCCAACATGGCGCCTGGAACGTAACCAAAGAGACTACGACACCATTCAACAGCTTTCAAACGTGTCAGAAAGGACAACTGAGGCCCTGCATACCAACATTGGTGTTGTCAGTCATTATAGCTGATTAGATCTCCGCTCAAGCCTCAAGCGGCACAGGGTTATATTTGGCACGGACATTTTTCATGCTCGACAGGTCGACTCGGTTTGGAAAAGGAAAGACGTAAAAAAAAAAAAAACAAATTAGGTAATATTACCTTGGTGCAAAGTCGTCACACTTGTGAAATTGATTTTGCGCTTTTTTTTTTTAAGTTTGTCTGTGAATGAGGAAAAAAGACAAGCGTTAAACTGACAGAGTGTCCTTTAAAAGGGGCAAGCTGGCAGATGAGACAAAAGCCGCTGAGCAGGTCGACACAATGAAAGCACACAAAGGTGAGAGTGTCTAGTCGAGCATGCAAACACCCACATGCTGCTGTAAAGTGTATAACGAGCCATATTGCACATGTAACAGGGAGAAATGTAATACTCATTTGCATGTCAACAACAATGTCTCCAAGCAATCAAAGGATGGACAGAAATGAAACCTTTGTCTCATTCAAATGGTGGTGCTGCCTATAAACCCCATCGGTTGATTCGACTTGAAATTTCTAACAACTCAAACACCCATTGCAACTTTAGGTTGTTAAGCCCAATTGCCACCAAATTTGGGACACATCTTTAAGGGACTGACAACGACCTGTCTTGGAAATAATAGCGTTGGTTGAAAAACATGGCCATCAAGCTGGCTTAAAGGCCTACTGAAACCCACTACTACCGACCACGCAGTCTGATAGTTTATATATCAATGATGAAATATTAACATTGCAACACATGCCAATAGATTGCAATTTAAAATTTTGCGTCGAAATATCCTGCTGAAACGTCTCGGATTGTAGAGGACATTTTGTTCCAGCATCGTTCCCAGCTATTAAGTCGCCTGTTTTCATCGCAAAATTCCTGAGTATTCTGGACATTTGTGTTGCAGAATCTTTTGCAATTTGTTCAATGAACAATGGAGACGTCAAAGAAGAAAGCTGTAAGTGTTAAGCGGTGTATTGCGGCTGGCTTTAGCAACACAAACACAGCCGGTGTTTCATTGTTTACATTCCCGAAAGATGACAATCAAACTTTACTATGGAAAAGAGATGTCAAGCGAACACGGTTGGATTGGACCACACACACAAAGTACAGTGTGTATTAATAAAAATCAATCAATCAATCAATGTTTACTTATATAGCCCTAAATCACTAGTGTCTCAAAGGGCTGCACAAACCACTACGACATCCTCGGTAGGCCCACATAAGGGCAAGGAAAACTCACACCCAGTGGGACGTCGGTGACAATGATGACTATGAGAACCTTGGAGAGGAGGAAAGCAATGGATGTCAAGCGGGTCTAACATGATACTGTGAAAGTTCAATCCATAATGGATCCAACACAGTCGCGAGAGTTCAGTCCAAAGCGGATCCAACACAGCAGCGAGAGTCCCGTTCACAGCGGAGCCAGCAGGAAACCATCCCAAGCGGAGGCGGAGCAGCAGCGCAGAGATGTCCCCAGCCGATACACAGGCAAGCAGTACATGGCCACCGGATCGGACCGGACCCCTTCCACAAGGGAGAGTGGGACATAGAAGAAAAAGAAAAGAAACGGCAGATCAACTGGTCTAAAAAGGGAGTCTATTTAAAGGCTAGAGTATACAAATGAGTTTTAAGGTGAGACTTAAATGCTTCTACTGAGGTGGCATCTCGAACTGTTACCGGGAGGGCATTCCAGAGTATTCTGAAGGCGATCTATGTCGTGTGCTACTCCAGCATCAATATGCGTCCTCCTGACCGTCACCGTCAGCGTCGGGTTCAAAGCGGTATGGCTCTATCGCTTGTTGCGGTTGAGCCTGGCCGAGTGGTCCTGCCACCCCCACAGCTGCCACGGCGCCTCTCACAGCATCTTCCCTATCTGAATCGCTCCACTGCCCTTTTGTCCTCTTTTTTTTGTTTGTTTTCTAGTTCATCCTCACTCAGATTAATGGGAAAATCGTCGCGTTCTCAGTCCGAATCGCTCTTGCTGCTGGTGGCCATGATTGGAAACAATTTTCAGATGTGAGGCGCTCCACAACCCGTGACGTCATGCGCATATCGTCTGCTACTTCCGGTACAGGCAAGGCTTTTTTATTAGCGACCAAAAGTTGCAAACTTTATCGTGGATGTTCTCAAATAAATCCTTTCAGCAAAAATATGGCAATATCGCGAAATGACACATAGAATGGACCTGCTATCCTCGTTTAAATAAGAAAATCTCATTTCAGTCTGCCTTTAACTACTCCTTGTTGATTAGGCCCCTGTAATGTTGACAACATTGGCACATGGTTCAAAGTTCTGGACCTAAACATTATGTCTACAGGTAAAATTATCCCCAAAAGAGAAACAGTGGTGATTTTAAGTTTGTTTTTTACGAGTTTCATCACATTTTGGAATGCCCACTTTTAGCTCCAAAATGTCACCTACAGAAGACTGGAGGCCATTTCATACTGCGTAGTATCTGTTTTGGTAGCATCTTCATCCCGAATCACAATACTTTCACGCATAATTTGAGAGAATGATCAAATAGGGTTGGCAGATGCATTGTTGCACGTTGTAGCAATACAACTAAAGAAGGGGTCAGATTGCACACATTTCCAAATGATAAGAATAGGACGAAAGTATGGAACTCTTCACTCCAATTGACTCACACAAAATGGGACTGACCGAGGGTGTAATTTGCCGCTATCATTTTAATGTTCCTCACTTCAATGAAGAAGTACTTAAGGGGACTCAAATCAAATGTGATTCTGAAAAGCAGGAGCACGTTGGAGGGGAGAAAGACTGAGTCAGAACCTGCGGTAAAACGGACAAAGAAAAGCAGACCCGGTTATTCTATTTTATGTCCTCTTCTATTGATGTTTTCTTCGAGATGCTTGAGGAAATGCTGAAAGGTCATGAAGAAACATAGGCTATGGTGTCTATAGAAAAAAGATGGAAGAGCAGGGAAGTCCGGAAATGACATTTAATTTACATTTATTTTTGCTCATAATGTTAAAGGCCTACTGAAACCCACTACTGCCGACCACGCAGTCTGAGAGTTTATATATCAATGATGAAATATTAACATTGCAACACATGCCAATATGGCCTATTTAGTTTACTAAATTGCAATTTTAAATTTCCCGCAAAGTTTCTTGTTGAAAACGTCGCGGAATGATGACGCATGTGCGTGACGTCACAGACTGTCAGGAAATATTAGCTTAGCACCACTCACGGCTAAAAGTAGTCGGCTTTAATCGCATAATTACACAGTATTTTGGACATCTGTGTTGCTGAATCTTTTGCAATTTGTTCAATTAATAATGGAGATCATAAAGAACAATGCTGTTAGTGGAAAGCGGTGTATTGCAGCTGTCTTTAGATTGGATATGGTTGTACTTTATTTATTCCGTCAGGAGAGTTCCTTCAGGAAAATTACAATTTTCAGCACAATCCCCTTCAAGATCAGACAAACATTAAAGGGAGACAGAACAGGATGGGTCTGCCGGCTTCCAGCGCCCCTTACAAAAAAAAGATGAGATACAAGTAAACAAGGGGGGGAGAAAAAAATAGAAGATTAAAATAAAATAAAAAAATCGGTCTTAGCCTGGGCCCTGGAGAGGGGGTGCAGACTGAGGCCAAGGGAAAAAAACAACAACTCATAGCCATAGTACACATCCCTCTTACATGTGTGTAAGAGGGAAACATCAAACAGCACCGAGACACAGCAGGTGTTTCTTTGTTTTTGACACAGGGTTAAGCGAACATGTTTCTCTACGTTAACCAGCATGTTTTTGGATGGGAAAATTGTGATATATATCTTACCGGAGACATCATTGGATTATTCGTCCTCCTGCAGTAGCTGTTTAAAAAGCAGCTGTGAGCTTGGCTCCTCGGCTTTTCTCTGAGACACTGGCGTGTTAACCGCAGCCATTCGACCTCGAGGTATGTCTTTACAATCTCACTAAAACACTATTAAAACAAGAAGCAGATAAGGGATCTTCCAAAATGATCCTAGTAAAAGTGTCTAATTACATCTGAAATGCTCTCACTGCCGCCGCCCGGAGCCGTCAGTTTTTATTTATTTATTTTTTTTTTTCTAGTCCATCGCTATCAATATCATCATCCACAAATCTTTCATCGTCGCTCAAAGTAATCGGGAAAATGTCATTTTCTCGGTCTGAATAGTTCTTGCCGCTGGAGGCTCCCATTATAAACAATGTGAGGACGTGAGGAGCCCTCACCCTTGTGAGGTCATTGTCTGCTACTTCCGGTACAGGCAGGGCTTTTTTATCAGCGCCAAAAGTTGCGAACTTTATCGTCGATGTTCTCTACTAAATCCTTTCAGCAGAATTATGGCAATATCACGAAATGATCAAGTATGACACATAGAATGGACCTGCTATTCCCGTTTAAATAAGAAAATCTCATTCCAGTAGGCCTTTAAATATGTCAGTTTTGAAGTAATGGACCAGGGCCACAAAAACATGCAATTAAGTGATCAAAATAATAGATTTGCATGCCTTTATCCATACTGTCTATGCAGGGAAATGGGCTCCAGTATGACATCAAACCAAGAGCATATCGAGTCTGGAGATGGAAAAGTATCGTTCCAGGTAAAGATAGTAATCTACCGATTACTCAAAAACAAATTTCTATAACGACTGTCAGATTCATTTTCACGCTTAGAAATACATGAAGAGAATTTTTGGTCATTGTGACGGTATTGGTCCTTTAAAGGCCTACTGAAATGAGATTTTTTTATTTAAACGAGGATAGCAGGTCCATTCTATTTGTGTCATACTTGATCATTTCGCGATATTGCCATGTTTTTGCTGAAAGGATTTAGTAGAGAACATCAACGATAAAGTTCGCAACTTTTGGTCGCTGATAAAAAAGCCTTGCCTGTACCGGAAGTCGCAGACGATGACGTCACAAGAGTGAGGGCTCCTCACATCCTCACATTGTTTATAATGGGAGCCTCCAGCAGCAAGAGCTATTCGGACCGGGAAAACGACAATTTCCCCATTAATTTGAGCGAGGATGAAAGATTTGTGGATGATGATATTGATAGCGAAGGACTAGAAAAAAAAAAAATAAAATAATAAAGTTAAAAAAAAAAAAAAGGCGATCGCATTGGGACGGATTCAGATGTTTTTAGACACATTTACTAGGATAATTCTGGGAAATCCCTTACCTTTGTATTTTATTGCTAGTGTTTTAGTGGGATTAAATAGTACCTGATAGTAGGAGGGGTGTGTCCACGGGTGTCTTGAGGCCAGTGTCTGAGGGAAGTCACGGCAGATACAAGGACGGCGCAAACTCCACAGATCTCTGATAAGAGGCGACTTTTTAACACAATTTTCTCACTGAAACCTGCCGGTTGACAAGTGGTCGGGAACCATGTTCGCTTGACCGCTCTGATCCATAGTAAAGGAATTTTAAACAAGGAATCACCGTGTGTTTGTGTGGATAAAGGCTGAAGCTTCCCAACTCTATCTTTCTACTTTGACTTTTCCATTTTTAATTGAACAAATTTCAAAAGATTCAGCAACACAGATGTCCAGAATATTGTTTAATTGCGTGATGAAAAGAGACGACTTTTAGCCGCAAATGGTGCTGCGCTAATATTTCATGACAGTCCGTGACGTCACGCGCACGCGTCATCATTCTGCGACGTTTTCAACCAGAAACTCAGAGGGAAATTTAAAATTGCAATTTAGTAAACTAAAAAGGCCGTATTGGCATGTGTTGCAATGTTAATATTTCATCATTGATATAAAAACAATCAGACTGCGTGGTCGGCAGTAGTGGGTTTCAGTAGGCCTTTAATCCTTATGTCTGTAGATCTCTTGATTATAAGATCTTATAATTTTTTTCATACTTTTTATGTTTGTTTGATGCCGTTTTTGTGAAAGAAAACTTTGTTTCGCACAAAATGTGTAATATTATCCCCCAAAATATTTGAAAGTGAAATTGTTCCAGTGAAGTAATTGGAGCCTTCAGCAGGTCAATAACAGTCCGCATGGCAACTTTGTGGCAGCCTTTAAATAGACCTCCTTTTTAGACCAGTTGATCTGCCGCTTCTTTTCTTTTTCTCCTCTGTCCCCCCCCTCCCTTATGGAGGGGGTCCGGTCCAATGACCATGGATGAAGTACTGGCTGTCCAGAGTTGAAACCCAGGATGGACCGCTCGTCGGGACCCATGATGGACCGCTCGCCTGTGTATCGGTTGGGGACATCTCTACGCTGCTGATCTGACTCCGCTTGGGATGGTTTCCTGTGGACGGGACTCTCGCTGCTGTCTTGGATCCACTTTGAACTGAGCTCTCCCGGCTGTGTTGGAGCCACTATGGATTGAACTTTCACAGTATCATGTTAGACCCGCTCGACATCCATTGCTTTCGGTCCCCTGGGGGGGGGACCGAAAGCAATGGATGACATTTGAAGTCCTCTCCAAGGTTTCTCATAGTCATCATTGTCACTGGCGTCCCACTTGGTGTGAGTTTTCTTTGCCCTTATGTGGGTTCTTGCGAGGAGGTCGTAGTCGTAGTGGTTTGTACGGTCCTTTGAGACATTTATGATTTAGGGCTATATAAGTAAACATTGATTGATTGATTGATTGATTCTGGTTGAATTTTTGACCACTCCTTTTGGGGGGGGGGGGGGGGGGTTCATAGTCATCATTGTCACTGGCGTCCCACTGGGTGTGAGTTTTCCTTGCCCTTATGTGTGTTCTTCCGAGGATGTCGTAGTCGTAGTGGTTTGTACAGTCCTTTGAGACATTTGTGATTTAGGGCTATATAAATAAACATTGATTGATTGATTGTGTTATTAGTGTCAACATTGCAACTTTTTCTTGGTACATGTCACTGTTTACTCTTTTATCACACTTTTATGTTTAACATTTTTATTATAGTATTATTTAGAATGGGCCGGAGGCCATAACAGATTAGCTGGGGGCCACAAATGGCCCTCAGGCCACACTTTGGACACGCCTGATGTAGTCATAGCCAACAAGAGGGAGCCCAATACGGAGGACATAAACAGCACCTTAGGTAAATATGTTTTAAGTAGCGTGAATGTCTGAAATGACAACAAAACAGTGAGCAGACGAGTGGAAGCAGGAACTGGCGTGACAAGAGTTAATTCATTTGACAGCACACCCTTAACTTTGACACTCAATTAGAAATGGCACAGAGAAACAATTTTAATGTCCTCTGTCACACTAATATTTCATAGGCTGACATTAGCGATGATAAAGGAACATGTCATCTTGGAAGCGCCGATGAAGTTATTAACTTTTAACACACAAATTAAACGCGACTGCCTTTTCCCCCCTGGAACCAAGTGCCACGCCGCTCAGCTTTAAGACGAGGCGGGGAATTCTCGTCATCCTGCCCCGAGCGCGGTGAAGAAAATTGGCTTCAGCAGCTGAGGACGAACTGTAAACAGATAGCAATTTATGTGGAGGTGAAATGATGGCATTTGGAGATAGCGGCCATTGCTCGGCTATTGCGATGAAGTGAAGAGCTTCCCCATCACTTTGCGCTAGCAGACACATAAATCCATCCTGCCCCGCCATTATGGAGGATGCTTCTACTGCTAAAAAGCAGTTCACGGAACATTCACTTTGCAGGTTCACCGCAAGATCACTAGATGTGTCAAAGTCCCTGTGGGGATAAGATACAACAACCAACTGAGGCTGTCCCATCAGTTCTTTGCCAATATGAAGGTAGTATTATTACCTGCGGGGTTGTTTTCATTCATGTTTTTCCCAATTTGTTTTGGTTTACAAAAATTGGATATTAATATTATCTAAAGGGGAACATTATCACAATTTCGGAAGGGTTAAAAGCAATAAAAATCAGCTCCCAGTGGCTTATTTCATTTTTCGAAGTTTTTCTCAAATTTTCACGCAATATCCCGAAAAACGGCTTCAAAGTGCTTGATTTACACCATCGCTATATCCACCCGTCCATTGTCCTGTGACGTCACTGTGTGAAGCCACCAGAAACAAACATGACGGATAGCACATAGCACAGAAAGGTATAGCGATATTAGCTCAAATTCAGACTCGGATTTCAGCGCCGTAAGCGATTCAACAGATTACGCATGTATTGAAATGGATGGTTGGAATATGGAGGCAGGTACCGAAAACGAAATTAAAGAAGAAACAGAAGCTTTTGAGCCATATCACGACAGACAGCGGCACGGGAGGAAGCGCGGACGCATTCGGCGGTCGCCTTCCAACCAACGATTGGTATGTGTTTGTTTGGCATTAAATGTGGGTGGAGGGAAAGGCTGGATGCACATATAGCTACAAATGAGGCGTAATGATGCAATATGTACATACAGCTAGCCTAAATAGCATGTTAGCATCGATTAGCTTGCAGTCATGCCGTGACCAAATACGTCTGATTAGCACACTCCACATAAGTCAATAACATCAACAAAACTCACCTTTGTGATTTTGTTGACTTTATCGTTGGAAATGCATCTGCTTTGAGTGTCGCAAGATATCCACACATTCTTGCCATCTCTGTCGTAGCACAGCTGTCGTCGGTAAAGTGTGCAGAACAAACAAGGGACTTTCGCATCTTTTGGCCACTGGTGCAACTTGAATCCGTCCCTGTTCATGTTGTTACACCCTCCGACAACACACCGACGAGGCATGATGTCTCCAAAGTACGGAAAACAGTCGAAAAAACGGAAAATAACAGAGCTGATTTGACTTGGGGTCGCTTCACGATGTGACGTCACGGATGAAAGGTCATTGCTCCGACAGGCGAACAATTGAAAGGCGTTTAAATCGCCAAATTCACCCATTTAGAGTTCGGAAATTGGTTAAAAAAACATGGTCTTTTTTCTGCAACATCAAGGTTTATATTGACGCTTACATAGGTCTGGTGATAATGTTCCCCCTTAACATTATGATGGTTTGGTGTTGTTGTGTAATGTACCTGCATTTCTGGGACCATAGGGCGCACCGGATTATAAGGCGTAATAAAGGAGTTTTTTTTACATTTAAAACACTTCCTTGTGGTCTAGAATAACATATAATGGTGGTTCTTTGGTAAAATTCATGTATAGGTTATGTTTTGTAGACCGCCTTCAAATCGCTTTCTGACCATCTCTTCAGGATGCGCCGTTTTATGGGTGGGTTTTATTTTTGTTGCTCCACTTCGACAGCGTCCTATCCCCGTCATCTTTGTTGCACCGGAAGTTTTTAGCGCTGCCTTTGTGAGTTTACTAAGTTAGAACTGTATGCAACTTCACGTTAGAAAAGACAACAGCGAAGGATGAATGCCTTACAACAAGAGGATAGATGAAAAGAAGGAGCTTATTGTTTACGGTGCGGACTACAATGGCGGACGTGGGCATATTTTCGGGACTTATGCAGATCCTAAATATACAAAAACAGGAACCAATAGGTTAAAAAAGTTGTCATAACAAAACGGCAGATAATATGTTTTAGCTAACACTGTAGGTTCTATTTTGGGGTCTGTGGAAGACGGAGCTGACGAGCCGACAGCAGTCTCGGAGAAACGGGGGTCCTGCCCAAGATGGCGGCCAGGAGGCGGAGCATGCAGCGGAGCAGAGAGGCGGGGCACGCCTGGAGCGACACTGCAGCCATCAGTCAGGTGCGTAGTTCACACACCTGCTCTCAATCCCTACATCTTCTTCTGCAGCATAGAAGGGGAGAAGGAGGAACAATCGGGGCAGAAGTAGGAGAGGAAACCACGGCAAACAACAGACCACGAAGACGACGAGATCGGCCGAGAGCGAGATGAGCCCCCGCGGAAGACGCAGCCACCGGTCACCGAAAGGTGCGCCGTGACGAGCAGGAAGGAACGGCGCTAGAAATTGGCGCGACCGACTGACAAGAAAACTCATTCATTAAAATAATAAATGAGTCAAACCTGCTACCATGCGTCTTGCATCGATGGTCACGGAAACCCACACGACGACAGCTGGAGACCTGTCACAGGGTCCTTATACACACACCATACTAATACCCATATGCTGAAGCACAGGACGCCTGACTACAGTAGCCTTAATGCTCCATCAATCCATCAAGCGGATTCGTAGCTTACAAAAGTCTTACTAAATTATTTTGACGGATTTTTGAGCGCCGTGTGTAATGTTCTATATTCTCACTGAAATATCAAACTTTTGGTCTTGCTTGCTAACCTGTACCTGCTACCAGTTTAGACTTATTAAACAGGGGATGTCAACCTGCAATCCACACGAATAGCTTACGTGTGACTGCCATGTAAAGGTCACACTTATCAACACATACCATAGAGAATTGCTTTGAGGCTGGTAAGTTTGACCTCAATTAATATGAACATAAGGCGCACTGTCGATATTTGAGAAAATTTAAGGATTTTATGCGCCTCATAGTCTGAAAAATACATTGAGAACAGGCTTCTTTTTTTGTAGACACATCCATTTTCTACCGCTTGTCCCTCTCGGGTCGCGGCGGGTGTCTGCAGCCCATCCCAGCTGCATTCGGGCGTTAGCCGGGGTACACCCTGGACAAGTCACCACCTCATCACAGGGCCAACACAGATAGACGGACAAAATTAACACTCACATTCACATACGAGGGCCAATTTAGTGTTGCCAATCAACCTATCCCCAGGTGCATGTCTTTAAAGGTGGGAGGAAGCCGGAGTACCCAGAGGGAACCCACGTTGTCAAGGAGAAAACATGCAAACTCCACACAGAAAGACCCCCCAGCCCGGTGATCGAACCCAAGAACCCCATGAATTGATTAACAAGTTGAAAAACTTATTCGGGTGTTACCATTTAGTGGTTAATTGTACGGAATAGGGCTTCACGGTGGCAGAGGGGTTAGTGCGTCTGCCTGACAATACGAAGGTCCTGCAGTCCTGGGTTCAAATCCAGGCTCGGGATCTTTCTGTGTGGAGTTTGCATGTTCTCCCCGTGAATGCGTGGGTTCCCTCCGGGTACTCCGGCTTCCTCCCACTTCCAAAGACATGCACCTGGGGATAGGTTGATTGGCAACACTAAATTGGCCCTAGTGTGTGAATGTGAGTGTGAATGTTGTCTGTCTGTCTGTGTTGGCCCTGCGATGAGGTGGCGACTTGTCCAGGGTGTACCCCGCCTTCCGCCCGATTGTAGCTGAGATAGGCGCCAGCGCCCCCCGCGACCCCGAAAGGGAATAAGCGGTAGAAAATGGATGGATGGATTGTACGGAATATGTACTTAACTGTGCAAACTACTAATAAAAGTTTCAATCAATCAAACGACCTTCTTATTGTGAGGTACACACACTAACACCTGTTCCACCGTGCTGCCCTATTGCAAAAAAAAAAAAAATAATAATAATAATAATAATAAAACAATATTAACAATATTAAATCCCATCTAACATGTTTAAGCACCAAAATCTCTGTTAATACAATATTATTTGCTTTCAGGTAAATGAGTGTATGCAAATCAACATTTGATCAGATCCATGGGGGGGCGTCTTTTGCGAAGAAGTGCATATAAAATGTCAATGTGACTAACAGTGTGCTTCATATGAAATTTGACTGTAAACGTCGTGCTCCATGACTGGTTAAAATATAATAGCAGAAAGGCTCTTGTTATTTCTCTTTCAGTTAGAAGTGACTCACAAGGGCAATGTTTAAATATATATTGTGGAGAGGCGGAGCCAACGGGCCGATGGCGTGGCGGGGCACGCTGCTGCCCTGCCCAAGATGGCGGCAAGGACGTGGAGGATGTGGCGGAGCGGAGAGGCGGGGCGTACACACCGGGAAATTATTAACATTTCTCCTGACAATCTATAAAAGAGGAGAAGGAGGACAGAACAAGGAGAAGGAGTTGGCGAGTCCAGGGCACATGTAGCGCAAGAGCGACAGGGAGAAGACGGCGACGACTTGATTTATTGAAAGAATAAACAAGAGTCAAACCTGCTCGAGCGAGATGTCCTTCCTTGGTGGTCAGTGGAACCCGCACGACAGCAAGAGTCTGCCACATATATCTTTACTCTGCTTAATGGGTCAGTCTTTATTTTAGCTTCTTTAAAGCATTAAGAATAACAGTGCCTGCACCTGTAGCCTTTATGGCAACCAAGCCATCTGTGCATTTAATTGTCTGCTGGTCCTCTGGACAGCCGCTTCATGCCGCTTTAATTCCTCCATCAATTACATTTTTTTTCCCAATCTTCCATCCGTGTGATTTTCATTTAGTCACAGTGTGTGATAGTAGCCATCTATCATCAGGACTTCAGCAGGAAGTGCAATCAGTCACTGTCGATGCTCAAATGCTTCTCTCTGTCCTGCATTTGTTGTGCCTCCCGCATTCCAACTAACTTACAGTAATTGCTCACATTGATCACAAAACACAAATTGCAGTATTAGTGTGACATTAGCATTCACATTATTTTCAGGGTCATGTTTGGTTCAGTCAATCTGCACCAAAGTGTCATGATTGCATTTTTTGTCTGGACGAGAGTACCCAACTACAAGTATTAACTCAGCCTTGATGTGCTTAGCTTAGCATACCTAACATGTAATCGGTTATTTTTTGCAACTGAATGTCGCTAAATCATCCTGAGAAACACTGTCCTCTATAATGGACGTATATATATGTAGCCGTGTGATTCAATTCCTGCTATCTGTTCCGCCCAGGACTGGAATCCGGGTCGTCTGTATTTAAAATGAATGTTCTAACTACCGAGCTAAAAGCCCAGGCTATTAACCCGACAGCCAAGCTGGTCATGGAGTGAACATTTACTAAGATAGACAAGGCCCAGTCACATTGACTGGCATCCGTTCATCCGGGTCATGGCACTTCTGTAACCCTCCTGGCTAAAAGCCTTACCTTGGGCTTTTAGATCAGTAGTTAGAACGCTCATGTATGATGCAGACAAATGTGTCATTCTGACAAAAGACATAGACCACAACAAATGTCCACTGCAGAGGATGATGGTTTTAAAAGGGTTAGACACATTAAGAGATCATATTTCTGTCTGGTAAATGTATTAATGCACCAATAGTACATTTACAATATCTGTGACTTTTAACTATTCTGTCAAGTTAACATTTTAAGATATGGCAGAGCCTCACATTGTTAAGACGTACAGTAGAGCAAAAAGGTATTTAGTCAGCCATCGATTGTGCAAGTTCTCCCACTTAAAATGATGACAGAGGTCTGTAATTTTCATCACAGGTACACTTCAACTGTGAGAGACAGAATGTGAAAAGAAATCCAGGAATTCACATTGTAGGAATTTTAAAGAATTTATTTGTAAATTATGGTGGAAAATAAGTATTTGGTCAACCATTCAAAGCTCTCACTGATGGAAGGAGGTTTTGGCTCAAAGTCTCACGATACATGGCCCCATTCATTCTTTCCTTAACACGGATCAATCGTCCTGTCCCCTTAGCAGAAAAACAGCCCCAAAGCATGATGTTTCCACCCCCATGCTTCACAGTAGGTATGGTGTTCTTGGGATGCAACTCAGTACTCTTCTTCCTCCAAACACGACGAGTTGAGTTTATACCAAAATGGATACATGGATGATACAGCAGAGGATTGGGAGAATGTCATGTGGTCAGATGACACCAAAATAGAACTTTTTGGTATAAACTCAACTCGTCGTGTTTGGAGGAAGAAGAATACTGAGTTGCATCCCAAGAACACCATACCTACTGTGAAGCATGGGGGTGGAAACATCATGCTTTGGGGCTGTTTTCCTGCTAAGGGGACAGGACGACTGATCCGTGTTAAGGAAAGAATGAATGGGGCCATGTATCGTGAGATTTTGAGCCAAAACCTCCTTCCATCAGTGAGATCTTTGAATGGTTGACCAGATACTTATTTTCCACCATAATTTACAAATAAATTCTTTGAAATTCCTACAATTTGAATTCCTGGATTTTTTTTTCACATTCTGTCTCTCACAGTTGAAGTGGACCTATGATGAAAATTACAGACCTCTGTCATCATTTTAAGTGGGAGAACTTGCACAATCGGTGATTGGCTAAATACTTTTTTGCCCCAACGTATATGCAAAATTAGAGTAACAATGAAAATGTGCCGGCGAGATGAATTTAGCTGAATAGTCCTGCCGTAGAGGCAAAAAAACCCCAAAGCAAATAGCGTTGCGAGTACCTTAGCCGCCAATCAATGAAGGTGACACCAACGCTCTGTAGCTTCAAGCAAAACCATCACTAAGCTAGCAGCCAATTAGAGGCAACGCTGCCCAGGTTTCATTCTACATTAGTCAGGATGGTGACGGGGGCAATATATCTACACCTCCTCAACGTCTGCTGGAAATTGTTCTAGATGAATTTTAAATCACTGAACCAACTTATATATGTGATATATCTAAAGTCAATATCATATATAACATGTTCTTGCCTATGAATGGTCCTAGAAAAAACATTATTTAATAATTGCCTTCCAGGGCTTCACGGTGGCAGAGGGGTTAGTGCGTCTGCCTCACAATACGAAGCTCCTGCAGTCCTGGGTTCAAATCCAGGCTCGGGATCTTTCTGTGTGGAGTTTGCATGTTCTCCCCGTGAATGCGTGGGTTCCCTCCGGGTACTCGGGCTTCCTCCCACTTCCAAAGACATGCACCTGGGGATAGGTTGATTGGCAACACTAAATGGGCCCTAGTGTGTGAATGTGAGTGTGAATGTCGTCTGTCTATTTGTGTTGGCCCTGCGATGAGGTGGCGACTTGTCCAGGGTGTACCCCGCCTTCCGCCCGATTGTAGCTGAGATAGGCGCCAGCGCCCCCCGCGACCTCACAAGGGAATAATGGATGGATGGATGGGAATTGCCTTCCACCCGAATGCAGCTGAGACCTCAAAAGGGACAAGCAGTAGAAAATGGTTGAATGGATGGAATTGATAAAAAAATAATTAATGGTTGATTGTGTTTTGAAACAAAATAACCAAAAAAGGAAGAGCACTACTTGGCTGAAATCAACAGAGAGACCGTTGATTCAGTCTCATCTAGTTTTCCGTTTAACTAAGTGCACTTTTTGGGGAATTTTGCCTATTGTTCACAATCATTATGAAAGACATGGCAGATGGATTGTTTTAATGCATTGGTCAATGCAAGTAGATGGCTGAGGACATATTCCGACAAGTTGGGACACTTTGACAGCCATTTAGGGAGAATGACACGAAAAGCGATTGTTCCCCCCGCACCCTCACCCCGTTTCTTCGCAAGGATTGTGAGTCATTATTCACCTAAATGGGAATATATGAACATCCCAGCAGTCGGCTTCCTAATGACAGCAGACCTTGTACAGAAAGTTATGTTTTATTATGTGTTTTGGCTCTCATAAAGTCTGCAGTGAGCAGAAATCAGTGATGAGGAAAAAAAAAGACAACGTTGTGATGCTTATTTTAAATTAATGCGCAGCGTATGCTTAAAATGATCTAAATATGTTAATACTAAATGTTATTATAAATGTGTTTGGGTGGCATCCTGACCAGATGCCCGAACCACCTCATCTGGCTCCTCTCGATGTGGAGGAGCAGCGGCTTTACTTTGAGTTCCTCCCGGATGGCAGAGCTTCTCACCCTATCTCTAAGGGAGAGCCCCGCCACCCGGCGGAGGAAATTCATTTCGGCCGCTTGTACCCGTGATCTTATCCTTTCGGTCATGACCCAAAGCTCATGACCATAGGTGAGGATGGGAACGTAGATCAACCGCTAAATTGAGAGCTTTGCCTTCCGGCTCAGCTCCTTCTTCACCACAACGCATCGGTACAACAAGAGTGCAGACCCCTAGAACGTATTTCCCAATAGTAAAAAGTTCTAAATCCAGACAGTGATCAGGATTAGCTCTAAAATCCAATCGATTGCTCCTTATCTAATTTCTGACATTTCCGACAAGGTAGAAGAAAACTCACCCATACCTTTCAGTAGAAGCATTTAAGTCTCACCTTAAAACTCATCTGTATACTCTAGCCTTTAAATAGACCTCCTTTTTAGACCAGTTGATCTGCCGCTTCTTTTCTTTCTCCTATGTCCCCGCCTCCCTTGTGGAGGGGGTCCGGTCCGATGACCATGGATGAAGTACTGGCTGTCCAGAGTCGAGACCCAGGATGGACCGCTCGTCGGGACCCAGGATGGACCGCTCGCCTGTATCGATTGGGGACATCTCTACGCTGCTGACCCGCCTCCGCTTGAGATGGTCTCCTGTGGACGGGACCCTCGCTGCTGTCTTGGAGCCACTATGGATTGAACTTTCACAGTATCATGTTGGACCCGCTCGACATCCATTGCTTTCGGTCCCCTAGAGGGGGGGGGGGGTTGCCCACATCTGAGGTCCTCTCCAAGGTTTCTCATAGTCAGCATTGTCACTGGCGTCCCACTGAATGTGAATTCTCCCTGCCCACTGGGTGTGAGTTTTCCTTGCCCTTTTGTGGGTTCTTCCGAGGATGTTGTAGTCGTAATGATTTGTGCAGTCCTTTGAGACATTTGTGATTTGGGGCTATATAAATAAACATTGATTGATTGATTGATAACATATGTACTTACATAATGTATACAAAAAGTGTTTCATAACCTGGGTTCGATCGAACCCAGGGGTTCAATGAGTCGGCCTCAGGGGTTCGGCGCAACCTCCGCCACGGAGGTAAAGACACATCCGACTTATCGTGTAAAAAAAAAACTTCTCCCTATCGCCGTATTAAGGATACCCCCAATCAATGTTTGCTCTAATTTTCCATCTGATTTGCAGGTTGTTTGATTGATCGATTGAAACTTTTACTAGCAGATTGCAAAGAAAGAGAATACATTATATGAAACAGTACAGTTCATATTCCGTACAATTGACCACTAAATGGTAACACCCGAATAAGTTTTTCAACTTGTTTAAGTCGGGGTCCATGTTAAACAATTCATGGTAATGTGTGTAAGGTGTGTAATTTGTTGTGAGGTCATGCACTGAGTTGGTTTTGTTCTTTGAACGAGGTGATGTTCATGCACGGCTCATTTTGTCCACCAGTAAAAGAAAAATATGACTTTTTCTTGAATAAAAAAAAAACAAAAAACATATTTTTTACTAAAGAAGGGTTCGGTGAATGCGCATATGAAACTGGTGGGGTTCGGTACATCCAACAAGGTTAAAAACCTCTGATGTAAAACCTTAATTGAGGTGTTTGGATGTTTTTAAGGGTTTTGTAGGCACAGTTGCTTGACTAACAGAAGCTCCATTTTGAACACACTTTTGATCAAATTTATTTAATAATTGATTGTAGCTGAGATAGGCACCAGCACCCCCTGCGACCCCAATAGGAATAAGCGGTAGAAAATGGATGGATGGATTTAGAATGCATTAAAAAAAAAAAAAACATAAATTCTCATGACTTTCATAATGATTGTGAACGATATACAAAATTAAAAAAAAAGTGCAATTCTCTTCAAGTTTCAGACATTTCTGTTCCACTCCAGTCCTGTGGCAGGGCAGTAATATAGAATAATATATATGAAACCACAATTTTTCAAATACTTTAAATACTACATAACTAGAAAAGCACTCAATAGAGTGCAGACCCATCCATCCATCCATCCTCTTCCGACTTTTCGCGGTCGGGTCGCGGGGGTAGCAGCCTAAGCAGGGAAGCCCAGACTTCCCTCTCCCCAGCCACTTCGTCTAGCTCTTCCCGGGGGATCCCGAGGCGTTCCCAGGGCAGCCGGGAGACATAGTCTTCCCAACGTGTCCTGGGTCTTCCCCGTGGCCTCCTACCGGTTGGACGTGCCCTAAACACCTCCCTAGGGAGGCGTTTGGGTGGCATCCTGACCAGATGCCCGAACCACCTCATCTGGCTCCTCTCAATGTGGAGGAGCAGTGGCTTTACTTTGAGTTCCTCCCGGGATGACAGAGCTTCTCACCCTATCTCTAAGGGAGAGACCCAAACTCATTTGGGCCGCTTGTACCCGTGATCTTATCCTTTCGGTCATGACCCAAAGCTCATGACCATAGGTGAGGATGGGAACGTAGATCGACCGGTAAATTGAGAGCTTTGCCTTCCGGCTCAGCTCCTTCTTCACCACAACGCATCGGTACAACAAGAGTGCAGACCCCTAGAACGTATTTCCCAATAGTAAAAAGTTCTAAATCCAGACAGTGATCAGGATTAGCTCTAAAATCCAATCGATTGCTCCTTATCTAATTTCTGACATTTCCGACAAGGTAGAAGAAAACTCACCCATACCTTTCAGTAGAAGCATTTAAGTCTCACCTCAAAACTCATCTGTATACTCTAGCCTTTAAATAGACCTCCTTTTTAGACCAGTTGATCTGCCGCTTCTTTTCTTTCTCCTATGTCCCCGCCTCCCTTGTGGAGGGGGTCCGGTCCGATGACCATGGATGAAGTACTGGCTGTCCAGAGTCGAGACCCAGGATGGACCGCTCGCCTGTATCGGTTGGGGACATCTCTACGCTGCTGATCCGCCTCCGCTTGAGATGGTTTCCTGTGGACGGGACTCTCGCTGCTGTCTTGGATCCGCTTTGAACTGAAATCTCGCGGCTGTGTTGGAGCCACTATGGATTGAACTTTCACAGTATCATGTTAGACCAGCTCGACATCCATTGCTTTCGGTCCCCAAGAGGGGGGGGGGGGATTGCCAACATCTGAGATCCTCTCCAAGGTTTCTCATAGTCAGCATTGTCACTGGCGTCCCACTGGATGTGAATTCTCCCTGCCCACTGGGTGTGAGTTTTCCTTGCCCTTTTGTGGGTTCTTCCGAGGATGTTGTAGTCGTAATGATTTGTGCAGTCCTTTGAGACATTTGTGATTTGGGGCTATATAAATAAACATTGATTGATTGATTGATTGACCTTTTTGAGCTATCTATAGCGGAATAAAGAAATATAGCGAAGCCTTTTATTAGTCATCCAGGGTTCTGTTTCTGTGGGTGGAGGTGGGTCTGTTTGCATACACACACACAAAGTTAAAGCTGGCCACATTTACGTAAGGTAATGTTGTAGAAATGATCCAAATGATCCCCAGAATATAATGACTTGTTCCCTATAGCCTTTCAGACATTTCCTGAAACGTAGATTGCTATCTGCACATATCTTTTTGAGTTATCCATAGCGCAATGAAAGAGACACAGTGAAAACTCTTGCCTATAACTAACTGACGGACAAATAAACAAACCAACAGCAACAATTACATAGAAAATGCACAAATGTTCTAGCCCGCTACAAAGTTTTAAGGATTTAGTAGTTTTTGTTACAATTTTGTAAAGAAGGCATAAACATAACAATATTTGGTAAGACTTTAGTATGGGGAAAATATTCACCATTAATTAGTTGCTTTTTAAAGTAACAAAGATTTAAGTTAGAGTTATATGGACACTACAGGACCAAATAAGGGTTTGGGTTAGAGTTACTGATAAGCAATAATTCTGAGGTTATTGATGGCTTAGTGAATAGCCCAGAATTTTTTAATAATGAATGAGGGAAAAACGGAAATTTTAGTTCTTGGTCCGGCCCTCACTGACTTGGGACCATTGCAAAATTATGTGCGTCCCAAAGTCACCAGCCTTGGCGTCACTATAGACAGCGATTTTTAACTAGACGAACAAGTCAATGGCGTTTTAAAATCATGTTTTTATCACCTTCGTCTTTTAGTAAAGGTTAAACCGTTTTTATCTTTTAACCTTTTTGAACAAGTCGTGCATGCTTTTATTTCAAGTCGCCTGGACTACTGCAATGCACTTTATGCTGGCATTAGCCAAAAAGCTCTCTCCCGGTTGCAGTTGGTCCAGAACGCGGCAGCACGACTTTTAACAGGGGCCAGGAAACGCCAGCATATAACCCCAATTCTTCAGAGTTTGCACTGGCTCCCTGTTCATTTTAGAATTGATTTTAAAACATTGCTGTTTGTTTTTAAATCTTTACATGGACTGGCACCTCAGTATATCTCGGACCTTATCCAAATTTACATTCCTGCGCGCGCTCTGAGGCCCGAGAGCCAGCTTTAGCTCGTGGTGCCCAAAACCAGACTTAAGACCAGGGGAGACAGGGCCTTCTCTGTGGTCGGCCCTAAGCTCTGGAACACTCTGCCGCTCCATGTTCAAACTGCTTCCACAGTGGAGTGTTTTAAGTCTCGTCGATTAACGTGGACCCCGACTTAAACAAGTTGAAAAACGTATTGGGGTGTTACCATTTAGTGGTCGATTGTACGGAATATGTACTGTACTGTGCAAACTACTAATAAAAGTATCAATCAATCAATCAATCAATCGTCTTAAGACCCACTTTTATTCTTTGGCTTTTAACACTATGTGAGTTGTGTAGTCCTCTGTTCTCTGTTGTCCTCTGTGTTTTTTATACACCTTTAAAATGGTTTTTAATCATATTTGTTTTTATATTGATTTTATATTTATTTTTTTTACAATTGTTTTTAACATGGCTGTGCAGCACTTTGGAAACGTTATTGTTGTTTAAATATGCTATATAAATAAAGTGGATTGGATTGGATTGGCTTACTGGTTGTATAATAAAGCCATGCAGAATAAGGTAATAATAAGTACTTAATAATGACTAATTAAGAGCTAATATTTTACTAATTTGGATGTTAATAAGCAACTAATTAATGGTGAATATGTGTTCCCCATACTAAAGTGTTACTTATATTACATGATCCGAAGATGGGGTGATAAATGCTACCTTTTTTCTATCGTCTTTCTACATTTTTAGATGATACATACATAATATAAATAATAATTTTACATGATTAATACATACAGGAAACATTTTAAAGACCTCGTAACGAATGTGTGTATTCACCTTAATGCAAACTATTTTGTCATGTTAAGTTTATTACGCGTTAGGATTTCTAAAATGTAATATTTAAATTGATTTTATTTGAAGACAAATACATACAAATATTATACTGTTTTCTACAAACCCTCTTTCCATATGATTTGGGAAATTGTGTTAGATGTAAATATAAACGGAATACAATGATTTGCAAATCATTTTCAACCCATATTCAGTTGAATATGCTACAAAGACAACATATTTGATGTTCAAACTAATAAACTTTTTTTTTTGCAAATAATCATTAACTTTAGTATTTGATGCCAGCAACACGTGACATAGAAGTTGGGAAAGGTGGCAATAAATACTGATAAAGTTGAGGAATGCTCATCAAACACTTATTTGGAATATCCCACAGGTGTGCAGGCTAATTGGAAACAGGTGGGTGCCATGATTTGGTATAAAAGCAGCTTCCAGGAAATGCTAAGTCATTCACAAACAAAGATGGGGCGAGGGTCACCAATTTGTAAGCAAATTGTCAAACAGTTTTAGAACAACATTTCTCAACGAGCTATTGCAAGGAATTTAGGGATTTTACCATCTACAGTCCGTAAAATCATCAAAAGGTTCAGAGAATCTGGAGAAATCACTGCACGTAAGCGATGATATTACGGACCTTTGATCCCTCAGGTGCTACTGTATCAAAAACCGACATCAGTGTGTAAAGGATATCACCACATGGGCTCAGGTACACTTAATAATACCACTGTCAGTAACTACAGTTGGTCGCTACATCTGTAAGTGCAAGTTAAAACTCTACTATGCAAAGCAAAAGCCATTTATCAACAACACACAGGAACGCCGCCGGCTTCGCTGGGCCCGAGATCATCTAAGATGGACTGATGCAAAGTGGAAAAGTGTTCTGTGGTCTGACGAGTCCACATTTCAAATTATATTTGGAAACTGTGGACGTGGTGTCCTCAGGAACAAAAAGGAAAATAACCATCAGGATTGTTATAGGCGCAAAGTTCAAAAGCCAGCATCTGTGATGGTATGGGGGTGTATTAGTGCCCAAGGCATGGGTAATTTACACGTCTGTGAAGGCACCATTAATGCTGAAAGGTCCATACAGGTTTTGGAGCAACCTATGTTGTCATCCAAGCAACGTTTTCATGGACACCCCTGCTTATTTCAGCAAAACAATGCCAAGCCACGTGTTACAACAGCGTGGCTTTGTAGTAAAAGAGTGCAGGTACTTTCCTGGCCGCGCGCAGTCCAGACATGTCTCCCATGGAAAATGTGTGGCGCATTATGAACCGTAAAATACAACAAGACCCCGGACTGTTGAACAACTTAAGCTGTATATCAAGCAAGAATGGGAAAGAATTCCACTTTCAAAGCTTCAACAATTAGTTTCCTCAGTTCCCAAACTTTTATTGAGTGTTGTTAAAAGAAAAGGTGATGTAAAACAGTGGTGAACATGTCCTTTCCCAACTACTTTGGCACGTGTTGCAGCCATGAAATTCTAAGTTAATTATTATTTCCAAGAAAAAATTAAGTTTATGAGTTTGAACATCAAATATCTTGTCTTTGTAGCATATTCAACTGAATATGGGTTGAAAATGATTTGCAAATCACTGTATTCCGTTTATATGTACATCTAACACAATTTCCCAACTCATATGGAAACAAAGATACAAAGAAAGAAAACATATGTATGTTTTCCTCATAATGCAACATACTTATCAGCATTCTCTTTGGCTATAACATTGCAGTTAGTGAGCTATGCCACATTTGCCTGTACATAACACCTACTCAAATGTCAACAGCAATATAAACGGTGCATCCCTGCTTCCCTGAGGTATTCAAACGGCCTTTCCCAATAATAATATACACAAATAACTGCCACTGATGTGTTTTATAGCTTCAGCATATATGCCACAACAGCAAGGGGACATCTGCGGTCCCTCTCTTACGTCACACTATGCACATTTTTATTACAAGGCGGCTGGCTATTGCTCCAAGAAGCATCGTTATTCCAGCCAAAAGCACTCTGTCTCAACCCTGATAGATTAAACCTTCACAATACAACCCAACAACATATTTTATCAACAAAAAAAGCTAATCTTTCACAACCTGTTTATTTGCTTAAAAGGTGAAATGTGTCTTGTTTACTCACAAGCCTGCAATGCATTTTGTTGATATACTGACAGCCCAATAGTTTATTAAAGCGGCCATATGCATGATGGAGGAGCTAAATTACAATGGCGTTCTCATTGTATAGAATTGCCATCATTTAAAACATGCCCGTCATTTAGAGCATCTCTCCAGACAGATGAGCAGTGCTGCCTAATAAGCATATTAAAATGATAACTAGTTTTAATTGAGACATCAGTAAAACTACCAACGCATGACAGAAATCAATTGATCATTTCTATTCATGCAATCAAAAGATATTGAGGAGGCGCACACATTCCCCCAATCTCTCCACCACGATGACAGCTGTAATTTATACTCGTGTGCCGTATGTGTGCGGAATCCAAGGTGGCGGAGATGGCCGTGGTCCCCGGAGGTGCGGGAGGCTAAATGACCATGTGCGACTCTCAAATTAAGATGTGGCCAAACTACTTCACCGTGGCAATGAGGCATGATTGATACGATTTGCAGGGTAGGAGCTCCCCTAGCAGTGTACCGCAAAGACAGGGAGAAGAGCAAGTAGTCCATCATCCAATGCCGTGTTTCTATTTGCATGCTCCAGTGTACCGCAGGAATTCCAAACATGGACTTAATTAGGATGATACAATACTTCCAGAAAACACGGTACCAGCATTGACTTGTTAGCAACACGTCGTGAAACTCTACTTGAATGTATTTAGTAAATATGTGTAAATACCATAAGGCTGTTGATTACCATAGGGCACACCGGATTATAAACCGCATTGCCGATGAGCGGGTCTAGTTAGGTCTATTTTCATACCAAAGGCACAACGGTTTATAGGGCGCATTATAATTTATACTACTTACGGTTTTACTACTTACGTATAAAATACTACACGGTCTAGCTCCAGCCTATCTTGCCGATTGTATTGTACCGTATGTCCCGGCAAGAAATCTGCGTTCAAAAGACTCCGGCTTATTAGTGATTCCTAGAGCTCAAAAAAAGTCTGCGGGCTATAGAGCGTTTTCCGTTCGGGCTCCAGTACTCTGGAATGCCCTCCCGGTAACAGTTCGAGATGCTACCTCAGTAGAAGCATTTAAGTCTCATCTTAAAACTCATCTGTATACTCTAGCCTTTAAATAGACCTCCTTTTTAGACCAGTTGATCTGCCGCTTCTTTTCTTTCTCCTATGTCCCCCCCTCCCTTGTGGAGGGGGTCCGGTCCGATGACCATGGATGAAGTACTGACTGTCCAGAGTCGAGACCCAGGATGGACCACTCGTCGGGACCCAGGATGGACCGCTCGCCTGTATCGGTTGGGGACATCTCTACGCTGCTGATCCGCTTGAGATGGTTTCCTGTGGACGGGACTCTCACTGCTGTCTTGGAGCCACTATGGATTGAACTTTCACAGTATCATGTTAGACCCGCTCGACATCCATTGCTTTCGGTCCCCTAGAGGGGGGGGGTTGCCCACATCTGAGGTCCTCTCCAAGTTTTCTCATAGTCAGCATTGTCACTGGCGTCCCACTGAATGTGAATTCTCCCTGCCCACTGGGTGTGAGTTTTCCTTGCCCTTTTGTGGGTTCTTCCGAGGATGTTGTAGTCGTAATGATTTGTGCAGTCCTTTGAGACATTTGTGATTTGGGGCTATATAAATAAACATTGATTGATTGATATAATTTTTAGTTTTTTCTAAATATAAAACACTTCCTTGTGGTCTACTTAACATGTAATGGTGGTTCTTTTGTCAAAATGTTGCATAAATTATGTTTTACAGATTATCTTCAAGCCGCTGTCTAACAGTCGCTTCAGGATGCGCCTTTTTATGTGCGGTCTCATTTTCGTGGCTCACCTTTGACAGCGTTTTCTCCCCGTCATCTTTGTTGTAGCGGTGTAGCGTGCAAGGACGGGGGTGGAAGAAGTGTCAAAAGATGCAGCTAACTGTTTTAATGACATTAAGGAGATACACAATCATCAACATTTGAAAAACTGTGAAGAAAATACAAACCTCTCAAAAACAATCTAAATCCAACCTTGGACATACGATGGGGCATAAAAGTATTTAGTCAGCCACCGATTGTGCAAGTTCTCCCACTTAAAATGATGACAGAGGTCTGTAGTTTTCATCATAGGTACACTTCAACTGTGAGAGACAGAATGTGGAAAAAAATCCAGGAATTCACATTGTAGGAATTTTAAAGAATTTATTTGTAAATTATGGTGGAAAATAAGTATTTGGTCAACCATTCAAAGCTCTCACTGATGGAAGGAGGTTTTGGCTCAAAATCACACGATACATGGCCCCATTTATTCTTTCCTTAACACGGATCAATCGTCATGTCCCCTTAGCAGAAAAACAGCCCCAAAGCGTGATGTTTCCACCCCCATGCTTCACAGTAGGTATGGTGTTCTTGGGATGCAACTCAGTCTTCTTCTTCCTTCAAACACGACGAGTTGAGTTTATACCAAAAAGTTCTATTTTGGTTTCATCTGACCACATGACATTCTCCCAATCCTCTGCTGTATCATCCATGTATCTATTTTGGTATAAACTCAACTCGTCGTGTTTGGAGGAAGAAGACTACAGAGTTGCATCCCAAGAACACCACACCTACTGTGACGCATGGGGGTGGAAACACCATGCTTTGTGGCTGTTTTTCTGCTAAGGGGACAGGACGATTTATCCGTGTTAAGGAAAGAATGAATGGGGCCATGTATCGTATGATTTTGAGCCAAAACCTCCTTCCATCAGTGAGAGCTTTGAATGGTTGACCAAATACTTATTTTCCACCATAATTTACAAATAAAATCTTTAAAATTCCTACAATGTGAATTCCTGGATTTTTTTTCCACATTCTGTCTCTCACAGTTGAAGTGTACCTATGATGAAAATTACAGACCTCTGTCATCATTTTAAGTGGGAGAACTTGCACAATCGGTGGCTGACTAAATACTTTTTTGCTCCACTGTATAAATAGAAACATTTACTTTGAACTGGACGAGTATTCAAAATTATATACGTTTTAATTTAAACTATATACCACCATTTTAACAGTGTTAGCACAAACAGTTACCAGTGCTACTTTTGTTTTTATAAAAAAATTCTATGG
Source organism: Nerophis ophidion (assembly GCF_033978795.1). NCBI lineage: Eukaryota > Metazoa > Chordata > Actinopteri > Syngnathiformes > Syngnathidae > Nerophis > Nerophis ophidion. The sequence goes on from NC_084618.1 coordinate 71,407,904, forward strand.
AAATGAAGAAATGCATAGCTGTAGATGATCCCAATCTTTATCCCACTGGGCATCATTCTGTTGTTCACTAAAATAACGGTTATCGATAAAACAATCAGTTATTTCTATTGTCATCGAAACTGAACACTATATTTTTGCCAAGTACAATTAAAAACATTTAAAGGACTGATCCTTATTAACAATCAAAATTAAGGTAAACATAAATGATGTCTAATCATGTGTTAAAATATTGTGTCCTGCAGAGGAAAATGTTAGTATGTTGCTACAAAATAGTCCAAATAAATGTATTATAATGTAGAATTTAGCGCTTCTGCCATTTACTACTACCATTTTGTCCATTAGACAAAACATTAGTTGAATCCAGTTCGAGATGCCACCTCAGTAGAAGCATTTAAGTCTCACCTTAAAACTCATTTGTATACTCTAGCCTTTAAATAGACTCCCTTTTTAGACCAGTTGATCTGCCGTTTCTTTTCTTTTTCTTCTATGTCCCACTCTCCCTTGTGGAGGGGGTCCGGTCCGATCCGGTGGCCATGTACTGCTCGCCTGTGTATCGGCTGGGGACATCTCTGCGCTGCTGATCCGCCTCCGCTTGGGATGGTTTCCTGCTGGCTCCGCTGTGAACGGGACTCTCGCTGCTGTGTTGGATCTGCTTTGGACTGGACTCTCGCGACTGTGTTGGATCCATTATGGATTGAACTTTCACAGTATCATGTTAGACCCGCTCGACATCCATTGCTTTCCTCCTCTCCAAGGTTCTCATAGTCATCATTGTCACCGACGTCCCACTGGGTCATTATTGTCACCGATGTCCCACTGGGTGTGAGTTTTCCTTGCCCTTATGTGGGCCTACCGAGGATGTCGTGGTGGTTTGTGCAGCCCTTTGAGACACTAGTGATTTAGGGCTATATAAGTAAACATTGATTGATTGATTGATTGATTGCTTATGGAGTATATTGTGAAGACTTTGAGAATAGGAAGTGAACAAAAGTTTTAGCAACTGCTATGTAAAAGAAAAGGGGTAGCCTTAAATAAGCTCTGCTTCTTCCTACTCCTTTTTGAACAAGTTGAAAAGAGAAACTGGAATTTGTGATGTATTGTGTTGTATGCGTGCATGTTCGAAATAAACTCAAACTCAACTCCTGCTCACTATGCGTGTGGACTCGACCACATTATTAATATTTGCAAAGCCTTGACACAAACCCATTCACGCCAGCGTCCATTCATCCTTTCATATCCATGTAAAGAGGTAAAAGAGGGAAGCCATTAGCAGCTGCCTCAATGTTTTGCCACCTCTTGAAAAAGGCTCATGTTGTGTGCGGTCGAGCTCTTTGGAACCACTTCCTGCCTCTACGTCAATGCCCTGAGTGATGATGGGTCTGAGCCGGGCTCATATCTGACCACACGACTCCCTCTGGAATGAGTTTAGACCAAAAAAACAAGTCTGTAGATCAGTGTTTCCCAACCGTTATTGACCCAGGGCACATTTTTTACATTAGAAAAATCTCTCAAGCAAACAGCAAGCCCTATTCTGCCGAATAAATGACAAAAGGGGAATTATTCTTTCATCTTGCGAAAGAGCAGTTCATTGTGTTCCTGACATAGATAGATGAACAAAGACACACTATATCGAGTAAAGAAAATTAAACCTTTCAGACCAATTAAGTAAACTTGAATAATTTCTTTTCGCACGGCACACTAGTTTGGAATCACAGCTTTAGGTGATAGTAACAGGACATGCGCATGTACCATAGTCATTCCTACCCAATTTTCAATAACCAACCCATTTAATCACAGAAATAAATGTGAATACTCCAAAAAATCCAAAATGGATGATTACATGAAAATGCAGTTTCACGCTGTAACCAGTTCATAATGATGAGCCACAAACCTAAAGGTGACCAGGATTTTAAGGGCCTACTGAAACCCACTACTACCGACCACGCAGTCTGATAGTTTATATATCAATGATGAAATATTAACATTGCAACACATGCCAATACGGCCGCTTTAGTTTACTAAATTGCAATTTTAAATTTCCCGCAAAGTGTCCTGTTGAAAACGTCACGGAATGATGACGCTTATGTTGACGCGTGCTTGTGACGTTATTGGTTGTGGCGGACATTTTATCCCAGCACCACTCACGACTAAAAGTCGTCCGATTTACTCGCATAATTACACAGTATTCTGGACATCTGTGTTGCTGAATCTTTTGCAATTTGTTCAATTAATAATGGATACTACAAAGAAGAATGCTGTTGGTGGAAAGCGGTGTATTTCAGGGCTGGCTGTAGCAACACAAACACAGCCGGTGTTTGTTTGTTTGTTGTGAAGCTTTATTATTCAACAGAGCGGTCAAGCGAACATTTTTCTTTACCACATGTCAAACGGCAGGTTTCGGTGAGAAAATTGTGGTAATAAGTCAGCTCTTACTGTCAACATGGGTGGAGCTTGTGTCGTTCTTCCTGCAGCAGCTGTCAAAGAGGCAGCTGTGACTTTCTTGGCTCCTCTCAGAGACACCGGCGGTCCCCACATCCCTCCGACTTTCAGGTATGACTTTATAATCTCACTAAAACACTAGTAACACAATAATCAGATAAGGGATTTTTCCAGAATTATCCTAGTAAATGTGTCTAATAACATCTGAATCGCTCCCACTGCCCTGTCTTTTTTTTTTTTTCGTCTAGTCCTTCACTCTCACTATCCTCATCCACGAAATCTTTCATCTTCGCTCCAATTAATGGGGAAATTGTCGCTTTCTCGGTCAGAATCGCTCGCGCTGCTGGTGGCCATGATTGTAATCAATGTACGGATGTGAGGAGCTGCCACGATAAATTTCTTCCACCCTAAAGAAACCTTCCCCCCCATTTATTTCCGGGGTCATGATTAATACAGACATTTTGTTAACGCTATATTATAAAAATATAACGCTATATTATAAAAATATAGACGTTTTGTTAACGCTATATTATAAAAAATGAAAAAAAATTCTTTTAAACTATTTACAAACACAAGCTATGGGATGACGTAAGAGGAAACGTGAAGAAACGTAACCCCGGAAATAAATGCGTCATCCCATAGCCTGGGTTTGTAAATTGTTTTTTTAATTTATTTTTTATAATATAGCGTTATATTTTTATAATATAGCGTTAACAAAACGTCTGTATTAATCATGACCCAGGAAGTAAGGTTTTTGTAGGGGGGAAGAAATTTGGCGTGACAGAGCCCTCACACCGGTGACGTCACGCGCACATAGGCTTCTACTTCCGGTACAGGCAAGGCTTTTTTATTAGCGACCAAAAGTTGCGAACTTTATCGTCGATGTTCTCTACTAAATCATTTTAGCAAAAATATGGCAATATCGCGAAATGATAAAGTACGACACATAGAATGGACCTGCTATCCCCGTTTAAATAAGAAAATCTAATTTCAGTAGGCCTTTAAATATGATTGTACTATGATTGTTCATGTTTTTCAGTCAGTACAGATTAGTGTCTTATCACATTGTGTTGTGCATTACAAACCCAAACGTGTTTCATGCTGACGTAGAAGCGAGCTTATCTCTTCCTATACTTACTTTTTACGGCTAAAACCGTCGCATGCCAATGTGTTACTACTCAAGAAAAAGAGTTTCGGTGTTCGCTCTTACAATAACAATGTCGCTACAGCTTGGTTATTATACAGGTTACGGAACGCAAATGATGTATTGTTGACAGTTTTTGAATGCATTTTAAATGGATTGCTCGATTAGCTGCATTGCTAGCCACCAAAAACGACTTTTACATGTTAGAATGCAAAAAAAACTAAACTTTTCTCTTATTGTTTCTCATATCGATTGTGGACAATAGGCAATATTCCCCCCAAAAAAGTGCAGTTCCCCTTTTAATAACAGAAATAGGATTCAGACCTCAAAGTAATCCGAAAGCAAAAGCTAAAAAATGACAAGGTGGTAAAGTCATTGACTGATTTTAATGTGACAATCAGGAGTCGGGAACCTTTTTGGCTGAGAGAGCCATGAAAGCAAGATTCCGTATTTCCTTGAATTGCCGCCAGGGCGCTAATTAATTTAAAACCTCTTGTCACTCCTGCGCTTACCATAGGCATGCGGTAAAAGTAAGCATGCGCTACTTATTTTAAAACTTCTTCTCACTCCGGCACTTACCAAAGGTATGCAGTAAAAATGCAGTAAAAATTTAAGTGTGATGTAAGCTTGGACCTGAAATCCTACTGAATATCTCTTAATCTTCTTCCCTTTATGCGATTTCAAATTACCGGTATTGAAATCAGCCTCCTCCATTTTGAAAATAATGACAGGGGAAGTGTCACTCGTGACATCACGAGTTTGACCCGGCGGTAATACTAAGCATGGGCTAATTATTTTGGGAAGCGAGTTTGACCCGGCAGTAATTCAAGGCAGGCGCATACTATAAATAAATAAAAATAAATGGGTTGTACTTGTATAGCGCTTTTCTACCTTCAAGGTACTCAAAGCGCTTTGACACTACTTCCACATTTACCCATTCACACACACATTCACACACTGATGGAGCAGGGAGCTGCCATGCAAGGCGCTAACCAGCACCCATCAGGAGCAAGGGTGAAGTGTCTTGCTCAGGACACAACGGACGTGACGAGGTTGGTTCTAGGTGGGATTTGAACCAGTGACCCTCGGGTTGCGCACGGCCACTCTCCCACTGCGCCACGCCATCCGCCCTGCGGCAATTCAAGGAAATACAGTATTTTAAGATTTATTTTTGTGAGAGCTGTATAATATTTTTTAACACTGAACATTGTTATTCTGAAACTAACCATTATTGCAACTTCTTGAACAGGTGCGGTACAAAACGGATGGATGGATTAAAATGCATGAGAATGTTTTATATTTTGAACGTTATGTTTACTTATTGTGTTAAGCAAAGTCAGCTAAGATGTATCTGTGAGCCAGATGCAGTCATCAAAAGAGCCATAGGTCCCCTACCCCTATGATAAATCCTCGAAAATGCTCAACAACAGAGACAAATAAAGACAGAAAGAAATGTGAATACTCAAAATAATCCAAAATTCCAAACCCACAGTACAATTACTTGCACATGCATGTTTACAACATAGCCTATTCTTAACCTTCGTCTTGTGTTAGGGTCGGCACCGACCCGTTTTAGTTTTTAAATGCATAAAAACACCATATACATTTATTTTTTTGCATCAAAGCTTTTTGACTTTGTCAGGAACCTCTTTGTCAACAAAATAAAACATTTTAATTTTTTTCACTAAATTAAAATGCTCTGGTAGAAATTATGCCCTTGGTGTTGTTAGGGTCGGTTTCGACCCGGTTATAAAAATAAGATGATAAAGCGATGATAAGAGCCAAAACTGAACACACTGACAGCCAGCTCCTCTCCCAATCATGTGAGCTTTAGTGGATTCTCATTTTACCTTGTTATCCTGTACAAAAACAAACAAAAGACGGACACTAAAAGTGTCACTTTTTGCCACTCTGATTTTGTTTTTTTATTAGTTTTGGACCTAGTAATCTATTTCTCTTGGTTTCATTTGCTTGATTGGTTGTTTGTTTGATGTTGGATTTCTGTTGCTGAAAAAAATACGTTTTAGCCTTTTTCTTGAAGTAAATATATATGGGTCGAAATTGACTCATAACACCATAGATGTTACTATAGTTAAAATTCTTAAAATGAAAAAATAAACAAAACACATTTATTTAAGAGATGTGTTCTAATACCCCTTAGTAATAGTTAGGTAACACAACAACCTTTTTTTTATTTATATGATTCTCTTGAGGTTCGTTTTACCATTTTTAAAAATTAAATCGAGGGGTATACTGACAAAATAAGGCCCAATGGCCCAAACCAAAAATATTAAAACCAATATTTTCAAGGATAAGGAAGCTTAACAAGGTAACCAAGAGATGAGAAACAAATTGGATGATAGATAATTGTTTTTAGTGTATTTTACAGCTGATTTAAAACATGGGTCAAAACCGACCCGTTAACATAAGAGATGGTAACAGAAAGCTAACACAAGAGGAAGGTTAATGATATTCCACAAATGTAATACAACAAATAAGACATAGACTCAAAGTAATCCAAAAGCCAGGCCCGTAGTAAAGACATTGAATGATTGCAATTCTATTAGTCCTTCAAAGTGCTTTACAACAGAGACAAATAATAACAGAAATAATTAGCAACAATGAAAATAATCCAGAAGCCAAAATCCCCTCTCTCTCTCTCTCTCTCTCTCTCTCTCTCTCTCTCTCTCTCTCTCTCTCTCTCTCTCTCACTCTCTCTCACTCTCAATCCATGGTAAAGTGTTTGACTTGCAATTACATTTGTGTACGTAATAAAAACATGCCATTTAAATAATTATGTTGCTCCTCTCACAAGTACATTTTGACAGCCGCCGCTTTGCACAGAAAAAAACAACTGGAAATAGCAGGCAAGCGGACGGAAGCACAAATGTCCTGCGAGTACGCCCTAAATAACCTGAAGCACCTGAGCTGGATTATTATCTAGCAGCAGTAATGGGCGCCACTCCACATGGACGAGAAAATTGCCCTTTAAAGCAAGTGTGGATGTAGCTAATGTGGTCACGGCTTTCTCGAGCACAACCTATGATTGTGGTGATCCAATGACAGAGATAATTATGATCAGGCCTGTCCTGTTTTACCACTCAGTGTGTTTTTACCTTCAACTGCTAACACTCAGTGATGCATCGCCAAAGTCACATTCCAGGGCCTCCAACAGGGCTTGTTCTCCCTTCATTATTTATTTTGAGGAATTGGAACCAGCGGAGAACAAAGAAACAGGACGCGATCACATTTTTTTCCCCCCCCATCTCTGTAGCCGCGGGGGCGTCGCAATGTGGAAACGGTGCATTGAACTGGATTGATTGGACTTGTGAAGTCTCATTGGTGCGTTGCGCTTATCTGCTCGGGCAATTTCGCAAATGTCATATGATGATAGGAAACAAAAATATGCCTGCAGATATTCCACGTTTTTTTTTTTCTGCCCATCTATACACTTGAACCCTGGCTGTCACACACAGATCGCATAGCAACCAGATGTGCTTCATCATTTATTTTGCATTATTTTTATTTTTTTTCTTCCAAGATGGTGCCGCTGTAGTGGCTGCTGTTGGCGGGAGCTCTGTGCTCTTGTGTCATCTTTTTGTGTTTCCCTCTTGTTTTCATGTGTTATTATATATACAGTGGGGCAAAACATTATTTAGTCAGCCACCGATTGTTCAAGTTCTCCCACTTAAAATTATGACAGAGGTCTGTAATTTTCATCATAGGTACACTTCAAATGTGAAAGACAGCATGTAAAAAATAATCCAGGAATTCACATTGTAGGAATTTTAAAGAATTTATTTGTAAATGATGGTGGAAAATAAGTATTTGGTCAACCATTCAAAGCTCTCACTGATGGAAGGAGGTTTTGGCTCAAAATCTCACGATACATGGCCCCATTCATTCTTTCCTTAACACGGATCAATCATCCTGTCCCCTTAGCAGAAAAACAGCCCCAAAGCATGATGTTTCCACCCCCATGCTTCACAGTAGTTATGGTGTTCTTGGGATGCAACTCAGTATTCTTCTTCCTCCAAACACGACGAGTTGAGTTTATACCAAAAAGTTATATTTTGGTTTCATCTGACCACATGACATTCTCCCAATCCTCTGCTGTATCATCCATGTATCCATTTTGGTATAAACTCAACTCGTCGTGTTTGGAGGAAGAAGAATACTGAGTTGCATCCCAAGAACACCACACCTACTGTGAAGCATGGGGGTGGAAACATCATGCTTTGGGGCTGTTTTTCTGCTAAGGGGACAGGACGATTGATCCGTGTTAAGGAAAGAATGAATGGGGCCCTGTATCGTGAGATTTTGAGCCAAAACCTCCTTCCATCATTGAGATCTTTGAATGTTGACCAAATACTTATTTTCCACCATAATTTACAAATAAATTCTTTAAAATTCCTACAATGTGAATTCCTGGATTTTTTTTCTTATTCTGTCTCTCACAGTTGAAGTGTACCTATGATGAAAATTACAGACCTCTGTCATCATTTTAAGTGGGAGAACTTGCACAATCGGTGGCTGACTAAATACTTTTTGCCCCACTATATATATATATTTTGCTTTTTGGTCTGGGACGCTTTGGGACTGTGTGACAAGGGGTGGCACTTTCGTGACGTCTGCGGTTCTTTTCTGTGCACTTCTGGATCTGCCTCTTGGGAGCCTTTTGGCCATGGAGACCAGCTGCTGGGTCTCTGCCACACCGGAGTCGGTTTGGAGGGACTGGAGGAGATGCGGATGAGGGGACAGGGTTGCGGAGCTGACACTGAGCGTCAGGACGGACAAGCTACACAGTGTCTTGGCTGGATGAGCAGGTATCGGACACTTCAGTGTTCTTGGACTTATCCTCGCTCATCCATGTGGACTGGACACTGGCCGAGAGTTGGTTGACGGCCGAGAGTGGAGTCGGCTCTCTTGGTTGCTTTGTTGGGTCTGGTCCTGTCTCTGGCCATGCACCCTCCACCTCAGCGGACTATGGCGTGGAACACCGCAGGGGCCACCACAGTATGTACGTACCTTTTACTTTTTATTCATAGCTGTATGTAGAAGTGGCTGGTTGTATCCGCTCTTCTGCTTTAATGTATTTTATATCCTTTGTGTTCTTTGATTTTTGATTTTCCCTTCGTACTATGGCTATGAGTTGTTTTTTTCCCCCTTGGCCTCAGTCTGGACCCCCTCTCCAGGGGCCCAGTCTTAGACTGATTTTTTTAATTTTAATCTTTTTTTTTTTTTCTCCCATTCCCCCCCACTTGTTTACCTGTATCTCACCATTTTTGTAAGGGGCGCCGGAAGTTGGCAGACCCTTCAGCTGTATCCTCGTATCCTCGCTCATCCATGCGGACCGGACACTGGCCCAGAGTTGGTTGGCAACCGAGAGTGGAGTCGGCTCTCTTGGTTGCTTTGTTGGGTCTGCTCCCGTCTAGGGCCATGCTCTCTCCACCCCAGCAGACGACGGCGTGGAACACCGCAGAGGCCACCACAGTGTATATGTTTCTTTTACTTTTTATTCATAGCTGTATGTAGAAGTGGCTGGTTGTATCTGCTCTGCTGCTTTAATGTCTTTCATGTCCTTTGTGTTCTTTGATGTTTGACGTTTCCCTCCACATGTAAGAGGGATGTGTACTATGGCTATGAGTTGTTTTTTTCCCCTTGGCCTCAGGCTGGACCCCTTCTCCAGGGGCCCAGGCTTAGGCCGATTTTTATTTTATTTTATTTTAATCTTTTTTTTTTTCTCCCATTCCTCCCAACTTGTTCACCTGTATCTCACCTTTTTTGTAAGGGGCGCCGGAAGTTGGCAGACCTGTCAGCGATCCTGTTCTGTCCCCCTGTAATGTTTGTCTGATCTTGAATGGGATTGTGCTGAAAATTTAAATTTTCCTGAAGGAACTCTCCTGACCGAATAAATAAAGTACTATCTATCTATCTCTCTATCTAGAATGGATGGATGGACTTCTTACCATTGATGTGAATTATTGAACAGGTGCGGTTGAAAACGCATTGGATGGATTAAAATGCCTAAGAATGTTTTATATGTTGAACGTTATTTTTAACACCGATTACCAGCGGAATTATTCATTACTAATCGTGTTAAGCAATGTCAGCTCAGATGTATCTGAGAGCCAGATGCAGTCATCAAAAGAGCCACATCTGGATCTAGAGCCATAGGTTCTCTACCCCTGGTTTAGAATGAAGTTCTCTATTACAATCCCCAAAGAGGGCACTTTAAGTTGATGATTACTTCTATGTGTAGAAATCTGTATTTATAATTGAATCACTTGTTTATTTTTCAACATGTTTTTAGTTATTTTATATCTTTTTTTCCAAATCGTTCAAGAAAGACCCCTACAAATGAGCAATATTTTTGAAGTATTATACAATTTAATACAACAGATGGGTGCTGGTTGGCGCCTTGCATGGCAGCTCCCTCCATCAGTGTGTGAATGTGTGTGTGAATGGGTAAATGTGGAAGTAGTGTCAAAGCGCTTTGAGTACCTTGAAGGTAGAAAAGCGCTATACAAGTACAACCCATTTATCATTTATTTATCATTTATCTCTTTTTTTTCAACCAAAAATACTTTGCTCTGATTAGGGGCTACTTGAATTAAAAAAATGTTCACAGGGGGTATATGACTGAAAAAAGGTTGAGATCCACTGCCCTAAACGTTAAAACACAATCCACGGGGCGGTATAGCTCGGTTGGTAGATTAATAAAGTATGTCTGATTCTGATTGACCCGAGTGGCTATGACCATTTTTTATCTACCCGTCCATTTGTTGTAAATGCAAATCAACAATCTATAATACATTTTGTAGATTTTTTCCGGAATCTTCCTCCAAAGGGCCACCTGACAAGCCACTAATGGTGGTGTATGAATGTTTAAAGACATATGGATCAAAGACATGCGCGACAGCACCTATTCCCTCCCTCGTGACCAAGCAGTCTTGAGTGAGGCATCGCTGAAAGGAGCAGATGACGCTGCTGCAGCATTAGCACTGGTTCTCTCGCTGTATTGTGTGTGTGTGTGTGTGTGTGTGTGTGTGTGTGTGTGTGCTAGCGTGCATGTGTGTGTGTGTGTCCAGGAGCGGGTGCAATATGATGGAGGTGGAGGAAAAGCTGTCTTCCCACCCAGCAACCTGCCAAGATGGTGATTTAAAATGATACAAATACATTCCATGCGCTGAGATACAGCAGGCCGACGTCTTCATCCAAGATGGTGGGGAGGGGCGGGGGCTGCCAAAATGGACTCCTCCCAAAACAAACAGGCGCTCCTCACATATTCGGGCGGGGGCTTCGCTTATAAATGTCGTTTTTTCAAAATTCATAGTGCCAATGTTATTAATCACATGGCTTTGCATGTGAGGATGCACAAGCAGGCTTAGTGGGACCTTGTATGCTGAGTAAACACGTCTGTTGGAATAAATATGCACGTCTGCCCCGCTTTGCTTTATGATGTATTGGCGTTGCTATCTTTCACGATGCCGATTCGACGACTTAGTACTCAAAAATGACGGCAGGGAGGACAAACACACACATACTGGAGGCCAGGGAGCAAGGCCAGATTTTGGATACAATTGCCTTAACACTAGAACACCTTTCATTGTCTACGCCGTCTTTTTGTATTTCTGTTTGACTATCCCTTCTACTACTGAGAGTCAAAGATAGTCTGTTTTCATCAAACCATCTTTTTAATTTGTTCATTTTCTTCTGTTATTATTTGTATTAGCTTCTGTGTGTTCTCTCCCGAACAAAACACAGTCGTTTTGTCCGCAAATAATACTACGTTTAAGTCTTTTGTTACTTTACCAATGTAATTTGTCTGAAGATTTAACAATTTTGATCGCAGTATTGATCCTTGCGGTACACCACAAGATATGTTTCGTTCTGTTGATGTTTTTTCACCTAACTTCACGTATTGTTTTCAGTTGGTTAAAGGCCTACAGAAATTAGATTTTCTTATTCAAACGGGGATAGCAGGTCCATTCTATGTGTCATAATTGATCATTTCCGCGATATTGCCATATTTTTACCGAAAAGATTTAGTAGAGAACATCGACGATAAAGTTCGCAACTTTTGGTCGCTAATAAAAAAGCCTTGCCTGTACCGGAAGTAGCAGACGATGTGTGCGTGACGTCACGGGTTATGGAGCTCCTCACATCCTCACATTGTTTACAATCATGGCCACCAGCAGCGAGAGCGATTCGGACCGAGAAAGAGACGATTTCCCCATTAATTTGAGCGAGGATGAAAGATTTGTGGATAAGGATAGTGGGAGTGAAGGACTAGGAAAAAAAAAAGGCGAGGGCAGTGGGAGCGATTCAGATGTTATTAAACACATTTACTAGGATAATTCTGGAAAATCCCTTATCTGCTTATTATGTTACTAGTGTTTTAGTGAGATTATATGGTACCTGAAAGTCAGGGAGGTGTGGCCACGGGTGTGGTGACCGCCAGTATTAGTCCGCAGCTGCAGGAGGATGCAAGTAAGAGCCGATTTATTAGCACAATTTTCACACCGAAACCTGTCGGTTGACATGTGGTCGGGAACCATGTTCCCTTGACCACTGTGTTCCACAGTAAAGCTTCACCTTCGGGAATGTAACCAAGGAAACACCGGCTGTGTTTGTGTTGCTAAAGGCAGCTGCAATACACCGCTTCCCACCTACATCTTCTCTTCTTTGACTTCTCCATTATTATTGAACAAATTGCAAAAGATTCAGCAACACAGATGTCCAGAATACTGTGTAATTATGCGATTAAAGCAGACTACTTATAGCGTGGATCGGGCTGGAAGAACATGTCCGTTACCACCGGTGACGTCACAAGCACGCGTCATCAGACGTGTCATCATTCCTCGACGTTTTCAACAGGATACTTCGCGGGAAATTTAAAATTGCAATTTAGTAAACTAAAAAGGCCGTATTGGCATGTGTTGCAATGTTAATATTTCATCATTGATATATAAACTATCAGACTGCGTGGTCGGTAGTAGTGGGTTTCAGTAGGCCTTTAAAGCTGCTATAAACGATTGAGGGATGCAGGCAGAACTGTGGACACTTTGTGATTTTGGATAACATCGAACAATCTGCCCTGCAGGATAATTTTGAGGACTAGAGATGGACAACAGTGAAAAGCACATTTTTTTTTTTGTTCACAAACACAATAAATATAATATGGATTGTTTCCCTGGCTTCGAGACTCTACCGGAGGACAGTGCAGTGAAGACACAACAAACTCCTTTCCTATCTCTCATGGACATGAGAGATAGTCAACAACATGTTAACTATCTCAACAACAACATGTTGTTGTTGTTGAGATAGTCAACAACATGTTGACTATCTCAACAACAACATGTTGTTGTTGACTTTGGACTAACTGGTGGTTGTGAGAACAACAAGGTTGCGGAACAGAGACACGCTGCAGGCTTACCCAAACATATGCATCCACAAAAAATACATGGCACACACACACACACACACATACCCCACTCCCCTTCCCACGCCTTTAACGCTTCACCCCATGTGGTATGATGGACGAGGCAGCGCCCGTAGTGGCTGGCAGCTTCGGGCTGGATTCTCGTCTCTCCCCTCGTTGCAAGTTTCGAGTTGTATGTTGTAATATGTCTATGTTCTTTGCTATAGAGTTATTTTCCCACTCCAGACTGGGCCCCATCAGGACCTCAGTCTGAGATTGATTTTTTTTTCACTCATTCTCCCCCAGTGTCTACTTTTGTCCCACCTTTTATTGGGGCACCGTATGGCGACCCATCGGCGATTCTGTTCTGTAAACCTGTACAATGTTTTGTCTAATGTTGAACGGGTTTGTGCAGTAAACAACATTTTGTTGTGCTTGTGCAATGAGGATAAAGATCCATCCATGTAGACAACAAAGAAGTGATTTAAATGTAGAATAAGGGGATGCTGTAATTGCCTACTTCCAAAATCCATTTACACAATTAAAAACTTCTTGAAACATTAACAAGTTGACTTGTTTTTCCTTTAGCGGTTTTGTTGTGCATCTTCAGCATCTAAATGTGCTGCCAGATTATTTTTAAGTGTAAAACTGAATGATGTTTACTATATATTTATTTCTTTTTTACTAAACGCTACAAAAATATCCCAAAAAACATTCCAATCCCCAGCGGCGTTCCCAGATATCACCAACAAAATCAAATCCTCCGCAAATTACGCAGTCATTGCATTTTTTGATTGATTGATTGATACTTTTATTAGTAGATTGCACAGTACAGTACATATTCCGTACAATTGACCACTAAATGGTAACACCCGGATAAGTTTTTCAACTTGTTTAAGTCGGGGTCCACGTTAATCAATTCATGGTACAAATATATACTATCAACATAATAAAGTCATCACACAAGTTAATCATCATAGTATGTACATTGAATTATTTACAGTATTTACAATCGGGGGGTGGGATGCGGAGCTTTGGTTGATATCAGAACTTCAGTCATCAACAATTGCATCAACAGAGAAATGGACATTGAAACAGTGTAGGTCTTACTTAGTAGGATATGTACAGCCAGCAGAGAACATAGTGAGTTCAGATACAATAAGAACAAATATATACATTAGAAGTACATTTGAGTTGTTTATAATCCGGGAAGATGGGATGTGAATGGAGGAGGGTATTAGTAAAGTGTTGAAGTTGCTTGGAGGTGTTGTTTTAGAGCGGGTTTGAGGAGGATAGAGATGCACATACTTTTACACCTGTTGGGAGTGTATTCCATATTAATGTGGCATAGAAAGAGAATGAGTTAAGACCTTTGTTAGATCGGAATCGGGGTTTAACATGGTTTGTGGAGCTCCCCCTGGTGTTGTGGTTATGGCGGTCATTTACGCTCACCTTTTAATCTGACAAACTCATTGATCCATTATGAGCTGTTTAAATGTGCAAAATGTCTTAAAAAATCCACTTTTTTCCATGGACACTAAATACATGGTTCTTATAATAATGTGCCTAGGAAAGCTTCCAAAAAGGAAAGATCATTTTAGCCTCCCTGAGCAAGGTCCTTGCGGTTGAATTCGCTCTGTTGGCAGCAGGGCAACGTTATGCCCTTCCATTGTGTAAAACAAATCGCTTTTCCAAATAATGTTTCCCCTCTGCACTCAGACTTTTAAACTTTTACATTTTTAGAGCGTTGTTTTGTTGTACTGTTTATTTAGTTATTGACTATTTATTTATTTATTAAGTGTAGGATTTTTGAACTACGACAACCTGCTGCTGAAAATGAATTGCCCCTTGAGGGATTAATAAAGTTGTATCAATCAATCAATCAATCAATGATTATTTATATAGCCCTAAATCACTAGTGTCTCAAAGGGCTGCACAAACCACAACAACATACTCGGTAGAGCCCACATAAGGGCAAGGAAAACTCGAACTCAGTGGGACGTCAGTGACAATGATGACTATGAGAAACCTTGGAGAGGACCGCATATGTGGGCACCCCCCCCCACCTCTAGGGGAACCGAAAACAATGGATGCCGAGCGGGTGTAACATGATATTGTGAAAGTTCAATCAATAGTGGATCCAACACAACCGTGAGAGTCCAGTCCAAAGTGGATCCAACACAGCAGAGAGAGTCCCGTCCACTGTGGAGCCAGCTGGAAAACACCCCAAGCGGAGGCGGATCAGCAGCGCAGAGATGTCCCCAGCCGATACACAGGTGAGCGGCCCATCCTGGGTCCCGACTCTGGACGAGCAGTCCAGCCTGGGTCCCGACTTTGGACAGCCAGTACTTCATCCATGGCCACCGGACCGGACCCCCTCCACAAGGGACTGTGGGACAGAGGAGAAAAAGAAAAGAAAAGGCAGATCAACTGGTCTAAAAAGGGAGTCTATTTAAAGACTAGAGTATACAAATGAGTTTTAAGATGAGACTTAAATGCTTCTACTGAGGTAGCATCTAGAACTGTTACCGGGAGGGCATTCCAGAGTACTGGAGCCCGCAGACTTTTTTGGGCTCTGGGAATCACTAGTAAGCCGGAGTCCTTTGAACGCAGATTTCTTGCCGGGACATATGGTACAATACAATCGGCAAGATAGGCTGGAGCTAGACCGTGTAGTATTTTATACGTACGTAGTAAAACCTTAAAGTCACATCTTAAGTGCACAGGAAGCCAGTGCAGGTGAGCCAGTACAGGCGTAATGTGATCAAACTTTCTTGTTCTTGTCAAAAGTCTAGCAGCCGCATTTTTAACCAACTGTAATCTTTTAATGCTAGACATGGGGAGACCCGAAAATAATATGAATTGTATGTATACACATATAGTGTGCATATGCAGGCACTGATCAGAATAAACTTTTGTTTGTGCTGCACACGTTTCATTTTCCTCATCGCTGATCCTGCGTCAATTTTTAAATCATAACTTTCATGAACTTGAGTGGGTACATTGACGCCATTCCAAATAACGTTCAGCATAAACCACCCCCCACTCATTCTGAATTAAATGTATTTCTGAATTGGATTGTGGAATCTACCGATTGACATGTTTATAGGATGCATTTTTAATCTGATTGGGCCTTCATTCTGATTATTTGGGTCCATGTAAACAGGGATTTTGTTTATATTTGATTTTCCTCATTTTTGTCTAGTGAAAAACGTTTCAAAGCACAACGAGGACTTTAATCTTTAGTGTGACTGATACGTGTTTAAGTGACGTCAAGCTGTAAATCCCACGTTAAGCTAGCCTTGCAATAAAGACGAATATCCTGGAAAACGGGGCCTACGTGAAACAACAAGGCACTGGCTGCGGTGACGCACAATTAGTCACGGCTGTCAAAGCCCCAAAAGCCCTTTTTTGTTTGATTTCATTCACTTTCAATTAAATATTTTTTAGCTCAAACGGCAACCCTTTCAAGTAGCCTCTAGTACTGTGCTAAATTGTGTATTTCTGTGTTCATATTATATTATTCATGACTCCTCATGCTGGGAGTTGTGTCACACATGCTTTTTAGCACACACTGTCTGCTTCTATTGAGGGATGGTTGCTAGAGGGCCACTTCCAGTAATGAACAGAACAATAATGACATTTTAACACACACATTTGTACACGGTTATGCGTGTGCCTCCCCTCCCCCAGCACAATGATGATTGGCTTTCTCCACTAGCCACACCGAGTGAACTCAGAGCAGTGAGAAATCACCAAGTCAGTAGCGGACTATTACAGAGTAATTGGCCTTTTAAAGAGGAGCTCCGCCATGTGAAACCGTGTAACTGAGTACGATACTGTCTTTCATCTGGTTCTCTACTTTGTCCTCCATTGCATGACCACTACAACACTTTCTGTGAATGAGTGTGTGCATGCGTGCGTGTGTGTGTGGTCTCAGTGCTTGTTTAACACCCCTCATAGCCGCCCTGATAGACACCCCAGCTCATCCAAACATCTCCATCATCTATTCTGAGCCTGATCTCTTGAAAATTTAGTCGGGATCTATACAAAAAGCAATGCATTGTAATTACCATACTTTTCGGACTATAAGTCACAGTTTTTTTCTTAGTTTGGCTAGGGGTGCCACTTATACTCAGAAGCGACGTATGTCCATCCATCCATCCTTTTTCTACCGCTTATTCCCTTTTGGGGTTGCGGGGGGCGCTGGCGCCTATCTCAGCTACAATCGGGTATGTGTGAAATTATTAACACATTACCGTAAAATATCAAATAATATTATTTAGCTTATTCACGTAAGAGACTAGACCAGGGGTCGGCAACACGCGGCTCTGGAGCTGCATGTGGCTCTTTGGCCACTATGATGTGGCAAAGCTGCATAATCACCGACCCCCCCGGTTTCCGGATTTTGGTGCCTCTCCCGGACATCACCCGGGGTTAACATTCTCCGATTTTCACTCAGACTACAATATCGAGGGTGTGCCGTGATGTGTTTACTTTTAAAGTCCTCTACAACATGTCATCGCCCTCCTTTACACCATGCTATCACCACGCATGCATCTCGCTGCTTCTATCGTCACACGTACGAGATTGCAAGGGATATAGTCAACAGCCATACAGGTTACACTGAAGGTTGTGATATAAACAACTTTAATACTCTTACTAATATGCGCCACACTGTGAACCATCACCAAACGAGAATGACAAACACATTTCTGGAGAACATCCTCACAGTAACACAACATAAACGCAACATAACAATTACCCAGAATCCCATGCATCCAGGCTATATTTTACACCCCGCGCCCCCAACCGACGCACGGAGGAGGGGGTGGGGGTTTGGGGTTAGCAGGGTGTAAAATATAGCCTGGAAGAGTCATGTATGCATGGGATTCTGGGTTAATGTTATGTTGCGTTTATGTTGTGTTACTGTGAGGATGTTCTCCCGAAATGTGTTTGTCATTCTTGTTTGGTGTGGGTTCACAGTGTGGCGCATATAAGTAAGAGTGTTAAAGTCGTTTGTATCACAACCTTCAGTGTAACCTGTATGGCTGTTGACTATATGCTTTGCAGTCGTGTACGTGTATCAGCAGGACCCACGTACATGTTACTGGGCTGGCAAACTGTTCGTACATGTTATAGAAGGCATCAAAGGCAATGGCTTCATAGCACGCCCTTATTATTGTTATCTGGGTGACCATCAGCAGATATTAGCGTGAATGGTTGCGGCTCCCATTATCTTTTTTATTTTGTAAAACGGGTCAAAAGAGTGACAGATTGTTTGGTAAACGTATAGCCCGTTCTATATGTTATAGTTATTTGAATGACTCTTACCATAATCTGTTACGTTAACATACCAGGCACCTTCTCAGTTGGTTATTTATGCGTCATATAACATACACTTATTCAGCCTGTTGTTCACTATTCTTTATTTATTTTAAATTGCCTTTCAAATGTTTATTTTTGGTGTTGGGTTTTATCAAATAAGTTTCCCAAAAAAATGTGACTTATACTCCAGTGCGACTTAAATATGTTTTTTTTCCTTCTTTAATATGCATTTTCGGCAGGTGCAACATATACTCCGGAGTATATGACATGTTCAGTTTTGAAAGAAAATAATAATTGTAATTTTAGTTGGAGTATTTTTTAATTCGGTCAATATTCTCCCAAAAATGTATGCCTCCTTTCAACTGGTTTAACAAAATTATGCAATACAGTATTTTGTCCTTCTCTCCCTCCCATTTCAATGATAAAATCTCTTCAGTGCTGCCGCAGTAGCAGTTTTTGGTCCGTTCAACAACACGGTCATCGTAACACATCTTGTAGCCAGTTTATTCAGGCCTTTACAGTATGCAGTCGGAAAGGACCATTTCCCTTATTTTATGTATTCATTTCCAATAAATTTGTCATTTGAAAAAAAAAACCGCAAAGGTTCACAGGTATGATATGTATTTGTTCACCTTCAGTTGTTTTCTTTCCCCCAACGCATTTTATCTTATTAATCGTATGTATTACAATCATTATTTTATCTTAGCATTAAATTTAAAATTTGTTTTTACAATACGCTAATTTCATGGAAAAATGTATAGGATATTTCCCGCCGTTTTTGTAACGTGATAGTTTTTTGATCACGTGACCAGAAACATTTAGGAAGTTAATAAAGTGCATCATTTTTTTGTACAATTTCCTATTAAATCATATATTATCAATCTGACTGGCGAGTTTACACATTTCAGCACTGGACAGCGGGCTGTTACAGCAGTCAACATATATAAAATACAATCAGAACAACCATAAAATAATGCAAATAAACATTCAAAAAACATTCTATGTCTGTCAATGATCTAACTGTTTAATAATTATAAAACTAATAGAAACCGTACAATAAAATAAATATCTACAATAACTTGCAATTTGAATACTTAAAGATAACATAATCTAACAAATACAATAGACAAATAAAATAATGACATGCTGTCAAAGTTATTTTTTCAGGATTGGCTTGTGCCAGCTGTTAGTTAGGAGCAGGAACAACACGAACAACAGCGTGCAAACTACCACAAGGTCAGCTTCTGGCTAATTTGAATTATTTTAGCAACATCATATTTCAGCAACAGTATACAGACTCTATACTGAACACACACACACACCCATATATATATATATATATATATATATATATATATATATATATATATATATATATATATATATATATATATATATATATATACTACAAGCCAAAAGTTTGGTCACACCTTCTCATTCATGGTCCCAACCCCATTTATAAAGCAAGAAATTCCACTAATCAACACTGATAAGCCACACTATTTCAGGCGACTACCTCTTGAAGCTCATTGAGAGAATACCAAGAGTGTGCAAGGCAGTAATCGGAGCAAAGGGTGGCTATTTTGAAAAAAAAACAAAAAAATAACATAATTTCAAAACATGTTTTCATTTATTTCCCATTTTTGTTAAGTACATAACTCCACATGTGTTCATTCATAGTTCTTATGCCGTCAGTGACAATCTACAATGTAAATAGTCATGAATGTGTGTATATATATATATATATATATATATATATATATATATATATATATATATATATATGCATACATACGTACATAAACATATAAAGTGAGTAAAAATACAAACATTAAATGTTGCATAAAGATTCCCTTCTTTATTGAATATTGAAGACAAGACTATAAGTTGTATTACCTTAGTCTGTTGACTTGCATTGATTAGAATCAGACAGGATTTACAGTAGTTTGTGCAGCCCTTTGAGACACTAGTGATTTAGGGCTATATAAGTAAACATTGATTGATTGATTGATTGAGTTGTTAAACATTTCCACAACTTTACATTTACTTTTTGGAGATTAAAAAAAGTCTGGGCTTCCCTGCTTAGGCTGCTGCCCCCGCGACCCGACCTCGGATAAGCGGAAGATGATGGATGGATGGATGGAAAAAAAGTCCTTCCCTTGTTCCAATATCACATAAAAGTGGTTTGTTTTTAGCTTTTTATTTGTCCACTGTTCATACTCCTTTTAATTCTTTTTAAAAGAAATACATTGTAGCATGTTAGCTTCATTATGTGCCCTAGTTTCCTGAGAGCCTTATTTTGTCAATGCAGGCAGAGTGGAGCAGCACTTTTATTGTGAAGACAGGAAATGTGTGGTCGGTCTTTAGATTTGTGACAGCAGTCGTTAGGCAAGAGAGTCCGTGTCGAAATAAACAGAGTCCTTTTTTTTCTTCATACTGAGCTCACAGCAGTCATCTCACAAGACCCTCGCTTGCCGTGTATGTCAATCAATTGACAAATGTGACGTCGTAGTGAAGATTGAAAGGTCATTTTTAAGAGTATTTTTTTAAATTCCTGGTTGTCTACACACACCCCCTGCGCAATCGACCGGTAGCTTGAGATTGGTCCAATGGGCACCCCGATGTGCTGTAGGTAATACAGATACAGTAAGCATCATACCTTGGTGAGATTTGAGAAAGGAGAGGCCGAGACTTGGGAATTGAAGCCAAAAATGTGAATGAAAACATCTGAAAAAGTGCATGATCATAGGGAAATATGGCCTTAAAGGCCTACTGAAACCCACTACTAGCGACCACGCAGTCTGATAGTTTATATATCAATGATGAAATATTAACATTGCAACACATGCTAATACGGCCGGTTGAGTTTACTAAATTGCCATTTAAAATTTTGCGCGGAAGTATCATACTAAAACGTCGCGGTATGATGACGTGTGCGCGTGACGTCACGCATCGTAAAGGACATTTTGTTCCAGCACCGTTCACAGCTATATGTCGTCTCTTTTCATGGCAAAATTCCACAGTATTATGGACATCTGTGTTGCTGAATCTTTTGCAATTTGTTCAATGAACCATGGAGACGTCAAAGAAGAAAGCTGTAGGTGTTAAGCGGTGTATTGCGGCCGCCTTTAGCAACACAAACACAGCTGGTGTTTCATTGTTTACATTCCTGAAAGATGACGGTAAAGCTTTACTATGGAACAGAGCGGTCAAGCGAACACGGTTGGATTGGACCACACACACAAAGTATAGTGTATTATGCAGCGATCATTTCGAAAGATCGTGTTTCGAAGAGGGTCCCTTGCGAAGGGCAGAGATGGGCATCGTCACCGCCCGTCGACTGGTGCTGAAGAAAGGTGCGGGGCCGACCTTCAGGTTGTACAGGAACGACCATATAACCTCACTAAAACACTAGTAACACAATAAGCAGATAAGGGATATTCCAGACTGATCCTAGTAAATTTGTCTAATAACATATGAATCGCCCCCACTGTATAGCCTTTTTTTTTTCTAGTCCCTCACTCTCACTTTGCTCATCCACAAATCTTTCATCCTCACTCAAATTAATGGGGAAATCGTCACTTTCTCGGTCCGAATCGCTCTCGCTGCTGGTGGCCATGATTGTAAACATTGTTCAGATGTGAGGAGCTCCACAACCCGTAGCGTCACGCGCATATCGTCTGCTACTTCCGGTACAGGCAAGGCTTTTTTATCAGCACCAAAAATTGCGAACTTTATTGTCGATGTTCTCTACTAAATCCTTTCAGCAAAAATATGGCAATATCGCGAAATGATCAAGTATGACACATAGAATGGACCTGCTATCCCCGTTTAAAAAAGAAATCTCATTTCAGTAGGCCTTTAAACCTGGAATAAAAGCTTCACAGGTGAGCCCTCTCCAACAAGTTAGACAAAATAAGACCTTGCACATTTTATAAATTATCGTTTCATCAGGCTCATTAGAACCATTGTCAAAGCAAAAACCTTCAATAAAAATATGTCAAACTTCCAGTTCCCTTCAGCACCATACATAATAGAATGATGAGAAGATGCAAAAAAAGTCACACAAAGCAAGATGACAGTAAGATGAAAAGGTGGGAGGGATGTTTTAGCAGCAGAGAACTGCTTGGAGGAGCTCCTTTAGATTGTGAGTAAGTAAAAAAAACAATTCAGAGGAGAGACAGTATGCATAAAAGAGACACTGCGCGATGACATGTGAGTCCTTGACGTGTGTGCTTTTGGGCGTGTGACATGTGCAGCGACAGAAGGATGACAGCAAGAGGACGACAATGGAAAGGAAAAACATATTCCATCAAGACGCCCAAGGCCACCAGCACGGTGCTACGCTACAGTAGGCTGGGGAACCTTTTTACGTATGCATCAATACCAGCAGCAGTGCACAACACGCACACAATGCTGAACCCCCACTTACCCAAGTAGCATACAGAGGGGCAAAAAAGTATTTAGTCAGCCACCGATTGTGCAAGTTCTCCCCCTTAAAATGATGACACAGCTCTGTAATTTTCATCATAGCTACACTTCAACTGTGAGAGACAGAATGTGAAAAAAAATCTAGGAATTCACATTGTAGGAATTTTAAATAATTTTTTTGTAAATTATGGTGGAAAATAAGTATTTGGTCAACCATTCAAAGCTCTCACTGATGGAAGGAGGTTTTGGCTCAAAATCTCACGATACATGGCCCCATTCATTCTTTCCTTAACACGGATCAGTCGTCCTGTCCCCTTAGCAGAAAAACAGCCCCAAAGCATGATGTTTCCACCCCCATGCTTCACAGTAGGTGTGGTGTTCTTGGGATGCAACTCAGTACTCTTCTTCCTCCAAACACGACGAGTTGAGTTTATACCAAAATGGATACATGGATGATACAGCAGAGGATTGGGAGAATGTCATGTGGTCAGATGAAACCAAAATATAACTTTTTGGTATAAACTCAACTCGTAGTGTTTGGAGGAAGAAGAATACTGAGTTGCATCCCAAGAACACCATACCTACTGTGAAGCATAGGGGTGGAAACATCATGCTTTGGGGCTGTTTTTCTGCTAAGGGGACAGGACGATTGATCCGTGTTAAGGAAAGAATGAATGGGGCCATGTATCGTGAGATTTTGAGCCAATACCTCCTTCCATCAGTGAGAGCTTTGAATGGAAGACCAAGTACTTATTTTCCTCCATAATTTACAAATAAATTATTTAAAATTTCTACAATGTGAATTCCTGGATGTTTTTTTCACATTCTGTCTCTCACAGTTGAAGTGTACCTATGATGAAAATTACAGACCTCTCTCATCATCTTAAGGGGGAAAACTTGCACAATCGGTGGCTGACTAAATACTTTTTTGCCCCACTGTAGACCTCCAAGGGCCAGTCTGCAGGGCCAGCTACCAGGTCTGATCCAGCCCAAAGTGCAGGTAATTCTGATTCAAAAGTGATTAGTGACTAGTTCTAGTGATGAGAGGGGCAGCCAGTCAATGCCTCTTTTCAATTAAACACAATTTTCTATGGTCATCAATACAAAAGCAAATAACCACCAGCGTCTCTCTTCAAAAAACGTTTTATTTTACAGTTATGGCTGTAGGGAACTTACTGATGTAGTTGTTATTAACGCTTCGTAAAGTATTATAAGCAGTGATCCATCTGGCCATTTTGCAGCGTTATCTACCTCTTCATGTGCTTCAAGCATTGCTTTTCTACTAATGTGCATAGCCATACTGTTATCCATCCATTTTCTACCGTTTGTCCCTTTCGGATTCGCGGAGCCGTACTGTCGTTTACCGCCTTATTAATGCTGACGCTGCTGTGTTACGCAATAAACGTGTTAAAATATGAGGTCGTGGGTCAAATGTATGTTAAAAAAAACAACACTATGTGTGCGAGTAAGCTCTACTTAGATCAGGGGTGTCAAACTTTAATGGAGGGCCACATCACAGCCATGGCTGCCCTCAGAGGGTCGCTTGTAACAGTGAATGTAAGAGTATAAAAGTAAAATCGCCTCATTATATCATTGCACAATTGCCTATGCATTTGGTTATTTGATTTTTTTAAACAAGTTTTACAGCTCATTTTATTCCTATTCTGTGTTATGTGTTTTATGTAACACAATTGCATCAAGAAAAATGTGTAGTTTGTGAACCCGTTCTCAAACAGTGGCAATGAAAAACAAAATCAAAACTTCGTGGTGTCTTGGCTGGGTGAGCAGGTGTCGGACACCTCAGTCACCTTGGACGTATCCTCGCTCATCCATGCGGACTGGACACTGGCCGAGAGTGGAGTCGGCTGTCTTGGTTGCCTTGTTGGGTCTGCTTCTGTCTCTGGCCATGCTCCCTTCTCCCCAGCAGACGATGGCGTGGAACACCGCAGAGGCCACCACAGTGGATATGTTTCTTTTACTTTTTATTCATAGCTGTATGTAGAAGTGTCTGGTTGTATCTGCTGCTTTAATGTCTTTAATGTCCTCTGTGTTCTTTGATGTTTGATGTTTCCCTCTTACACACATGGAAGAGGGATGTGTACCATGGCTTTTTTTTTTTTTTTTTTTTTTTTCCCCATTGGCCTCAGTCTGCACCTACTCTCCAGGGCCCAGGCTGAGACCGATTTTTTAATTTTATTTTAATCTTCTATTTTTTTCTCCCATTCACCCCCCCCCCTCTTTGTTTACCTGTATCTCATCTTTTTTGTAAGGGGCGCTGGAAGCCGGCAGACCCGTCAGCGATCCTGTTCTGTCTCCCTGTAATGTGTGTCTAAACTTGAATGGGATTGTGCTGAAAATTTGAATTTTCCTGAAGGAACTCTCCTGACGGAATAAATAAAGTACTATCTAATCGAATCTAATCTAATTTATTCAAATTGATGGATAACTTGCTTTGAAATCGTAAGTCCAGGTGACAAGCAGATATTTAGTTATTTATTGTTATTTTTACAAACTACAATACGCTATATAATAATTTGGGGTGCTAAAAAAAATGTATTATCACATCTGCATCGCAATTTTTATTCATCACGATTGTAAATTGATTAATAATTTTAATAAAAATTTTATGTATTTGTTAATTTTTTTCTAAAATGTATTTTTTTTTAAAACATTTTTTCGGCCATCTCTATGCTTACTTGGTGAGCGTATGTGTCATATATAAGCACCACAAAAAGAGGTTTTGAAACCTAAACTGTAAGCTGCTTCGTTATAGTGTTATTATACAGACCAATGCATTGTAAAAATCAGTTTGAATCAATAATTGATTATGTATCAAATCCTCAACCCAAGAATCGGAATCGAATGGTTATTTCCCCAAAGAGTCCCACCAATAACTATGGAATATTTGTTGCATGAGCAAATAATATCAAAGTTTAAAACAGATGAAATTTGCTGTATTACATAATTTTTTTTCCATCAAAATGGAAACAATGAAAAGATTTAGTCGCCTTTTTTTTTTTTTTGTAGCGCTTCACTCTAACTTTCCTCATCCACAAATCTTTCATCCTCTCTCAAATTAATGGGGAAATTGTCGCTTTCTCGGTCCGAATCGCTCTTGCTGCTGGTGGCTATGATTATAAACAATGTGAGGAGCCCTACAACCCGTGATGTCACGCGCACATCGTCTGCTACTTCCGGTAAAGGCAAATCTTGTTTATTAGCGACCAAAAGTTGCGAACTTTATCGTCGATGTTCTCTACTAAATCTTTTCAGCAAAAATATGGCAATATCGCGAAATGATCAAGTATGACACATAGAATGAACCTGCTATCCCCGTTTAAATAACGGGGCGGCATGGCGTAGTGGGTAGAGCGGCCGTGCCAGAAACCTGAGGGTTGCAGGTTCGCTTCCCACCTATGGGCATCAAAGTCGCTGCCGTTGTGTCCTTGGGCAGGACACTTCACCCTTTGCCCCCGGTGCCGCTCACACCGGTGAATGAATGATGAATGAATGATTGGTGGTGGTCGGAGGGGCCGTAGGCGCAAACTGGCAGCCACGCTTCTGTCAGTCTACCCCAGGGCAGCTGTGGCTACAGATGTAGCTTACCACCACCAGGTGTGAATGAATGATCGCTCACTTCTCTGTGAGCGCTTTATAACAATAGAAAAGCGCGATATAAATCTAATCCATTATTATTATTATTATTATTAAGAAAATATAATTTCAGTAGGCCTTTAAAACAAACAACACATCACAATACTACTTACAACACAATAATCTGAATGCTTGCAAAACTGGTCATCAAACCATGAATCACTGAGGCACCGGACACCAGTATCAATTTTGGTCCATATCGCCAACCCAAGAGGAAAGGGTTTTTTTTTTGTTATTTCTTCCTTATCTTGAACTTGCCCAAAATGAAGGCCGAGGTCAGCCCACTTTTACTGCAGCAACACTTTAAACGGCCGTTATGAAAGCACAGATGGGGAGAAGAGTGGGTGACAGTGGGACCCAGGCTTCACCAGCACCACTGGGAGAGAGGGAAGACAGATTAATGCAAGGGCTTTAATATTTCAGATGAAAATGTATTACTGCTCTCTCTCTCGTCTTATGTCTTCCTCCCTGGCTGCAAGCATGAATGTGTTTTGCTGAAGGGGAAGATTTTCCCATCCCAAGCTTCTCGCTCGACTCATTGTGACAGCAAGTGGCGGATCAGCCGGAGAAAAAGGAAGCGTACGAAAGCTGTCCGTCTGTCTCGCTGCACTAAAAGCTTCTGAACCTGCACCTGCTGCCTTTACTCTATATGTCACCTTGGAGGACGTGGCTGCGCCCATTCCAGTCTGAAAAGACGCTATCTAGACAACACAATCTCTTTTGATCACATGTTCTGACCCGTCTGGCGTCAGGTCAGGGATTGTGGTGGGAGATCTGTCCATGCAGGCTTTAAGACTAAGGATCCAGCAGATCAGATATTACAGCATGTATAGGTTCGCTATTGCTAAGTCAATCCACACTAAGACGATTAAGAGGGAGAAAGCCTCTCCAGTGTGTGATCAGGCCCCACCCGCTCTGATGGCCAGACCTATTCAATAGGCATGATCATCACATTCTGTAACTGACCCAAATATATCCTGCATACAAATTTTAGACTTGGGTGCAAAAGCAAACCTGCTGGTGTCAGGGGAGATGATAGTTTGGATTCAGATAAACTAGCACCTCTTCCAGGTACCTTCAAAGGCCTACTGAAATGAGATGTTCTTATTTAAACGGGGATAGCAGGTCCATTCTATGTGTCATACTTGATCATTTCGAGAAATTGCCATATTTTTGCTGAAAGGATTTAGTAGAGTAGATCGACGATAAAGTTCGCAAATTTTGGTTGCTTATAAAAAAAAGCCTTGCCTGTACCGGAAGTCGCAGACGATGACGTCACCCGTGTGAGGGCTCCTCACATCCTCACATTGTTTATAATGGGAGCCTCCAACAAAAAGAGCTATTCGGACCGAGAAAACAACAATTTCCCCATTAATTTGAGCGAGGATGAAAGATTTGTGGCTGAGGATATTGATAGCGAAGGACTAGAAAAATAAAATAAAATAAATAAAGTTAAAAAAAAAAGAAAAAAGGCGATTACATTGTGAGGGATTCAGATGTTTTTAGACACATTTACTAGGATAATTCTGGAAGATCCCTTATCTGCTTATTGTTTTATTAGTGTTTTAGTGAGATTTTATAGATTGTAAAGGCATACATCGAGGTCGGATGGCTGCGGTGAACACGCAGTGTCTCAGAGAGAAGCCGAGGAGCCAAGCTCACAGCTGCCTTTTTTGACATGACAGCTGCTGCAGAACGACGAATAATCCATTGATGTCTCCGGTAAGATATATATCACAATTTCCCCATCCAAAAACATGCTTTTTGACGTAGAGAAAACATGTTCGCTTGACCGCTCCGCTTCACAACAAACAAAGAAACACCGGCTGTGTCTCGGTGCTAAAGACAGCTGCAATCCTCCGCTTTCCACCAACAGAATTGTTCTTTATAGTCTCCATTATTAAATGAACAAATTGCAAAAGATTCAGCAACACAGATGTCCAAAATACTGTGTTATTACGACATGAACAGAAACGACTTTTAGCCGTGTTTGGTGCCTCGCTAATATTTCCTTACTGTCCGTGACGTCACGCGCAAGCGTCATCATTCCGCGATGTTTTCAACAAGAAACTCCACGGGAAATTTAAAATTGCAATTTATTACACTAAACCGGCCGTATTGGCATGTGTTGCAATGTTAATATTTCATCATTGATATACAAACTATCAGACTGCGTGGTCGGTAGTAGTGGGTTTCAGTAGGCCTTTAAATGAATAACACTAATAGCCGGGAAACATTAGGTTACATGGTGGAAACCCTAAGGTCAAATGGGACTATGGCTAACCTCCACATTTTTGTAGTTTTCCCCTCGTAGGAAACAATTGCTGGGTTGCAATCGCATGAGCTAGATCAGTGGTTCTCAAATGGTGGTACGCGTACCACTGGGGGTACTTGAGGGTATGCCAAAGGGTAAGTGAATTTTTTTTTTAAATATTCTAAAAATAGCAGCAATTCAAAAATCCTTTATAAATATATTTATTGAGTAATACTTCAACAAAATGTGAATGTAAGTTCATAAACTGTGAAAAGAAATACAACAAAGCAATATTCAGTGTTGACAGCTAGATTTCCATAAATATTGATATTAAAGATTTCTTTTTTTGTGAAGAAATGTTTAGAATTAAGTGCATGAATCCAGATGGATCTCTATTACAATCCCCAAAGAGGGCACTTTAAGTTGATGATTGTGTAGAAATCTTTATTTATAATTGAATCACTTGTTTATTTTTCAACAAGTTTTTTTAGTTATTTTTATATCTTTTTTTGTAAATAGTTCAAGAAAGACCACTACAAATACAATATTTTGCACTGTTATACAATTTAATAAATCAGAAACTGATGACATTGTGCTGTATTTGACATCTTTATCTCTTTTTTTCAACCAGAAATGCTTTGCACCGATTAGGGGGTACTTGAAGTAAAAACATTTTCTAGGTCACTGAAAAAAGGTGACCTAGAAGAACTTCCAGGTTTTAGACGATGGTCGAGAGTTCCATAAGGCTACTGTTTATTTATCTACATCAGTGCAGATTTGGGCATATTTTGAAAGGTTCAGAGGCGAACATATAACTGACCATGAAAAAAATATGTAAAATGGGATGGAGTGGATTCATACATCCGTGAGACAAATAGTTCTTTGAAACATTCAAACCATTCATCGTCATCAAGACGCTACTGCTCGCTACGACCTCACTTCATTTGACAATCACCATTTGACCTGATGTACATTGCTACATTTCAGTCTCCCAGTTGCTGCTGCTAAAAACATCCCCACACCATGATGCTGCCACCACCATGCTTCACTGTAGAAATGATATTGGCCAGGTACTGAGCGGTGTCTGGTTTCCTCCAAACATGACGCCTGGCATTTACGCCAAGGAGTTCAATCTGTGTCTCACCACACCAAAATATTTTATTTCTCGTGGTCTGAGAGTCTTTCAGATGCATTTTAGGTAACAGTTCGAGATGCCACCTCAGTAGAAGCATTTAAGTCTCACCTTAAAACTCATTTGTATACTCTAGCCTTTAAATAGACTCCCTTTTTAGACCAGTTGATCTGCCGTTTCTTTTCTTTTTCTTCTGTGGAGGGGGTCCGGTCCGATCCGGTGGCCATGTACTGCTTGCCTGTGTATCGGCTGGGGACATCTCTGCGATGCTGATCCGCCTCCGCTTGGGATGGTTTCCTGCTGGCTCCGCTGTGAACGGGACTCTCGCTGCTGTGTTGGATCCGCTTTGGACTGGACTCTCGCGACTGTGTTGGATCCATTGTGGATTGAACTTTCACAGTATCATGTTAGACCCGCTCGACATCCATTGCTTTCCTCCTCTCTAAGGTTCTCATAGTCATCATTGTCACCGACGTCCCACTGGGTCATTATTGTCACCGATGTCCCACTGGGTGTGAGTTTTCCTTGCCCTTATGTGGGCCTACCGAGGATGTCGTAGTGGTTTGTGCAGCCCTTTGAGACACTAGTGATTTAGGGCTATATAAGTAAACATTGATTGATTGATTGATTTTAGAAAACACTTTACTGAAAAATGGCTTGTGACTGGCCACTCTACAATACAGGCCATGGTTGTCCTTCTGGAAGGTTCTCCTCTCTCCACAGAGAAGTGCTGTTGTTCTGACAGAGTTACCATCAGGTTCTTGGTCACCTCCCTGACTAGACTAAGATGAATGCAGCAATGAACAGAGACATCCTGGATGAAAACCAACGCTTCCCATCCAACCTGGTGGAGTTTGACAGGTGCCGCAAAGAGGAATGGTCGAAACTGCCCAAAGATAAGCGTGCTAAGCTTGTGGCATCATATTAAAAAAGATTTCAGGCTGTAATTGCTGCCAAATTTGCATCAACAAAATATTGCGCAAAGGTTTTTGTTTTTTCTTATTTAATTAATTTGCAAAATAAAAAAAATCTCCGGTGAGTAGGGGAAGAGTGGATCGTGAGATCGACAGGTGGATCGCTGCGGCGTCTTCAGTAATGCGGACGTTGTACCGATCCGTTGTAGTGAAGAAGGAGCTGAGCCGGAAGGCAAAGCTCTCAATTTACCGGTCGATCTACGTTCCCACCCTCACCTATGGTCATGAGCTTTGGGTCATGACCGAAAGGATAAGATCACGGGTACAAGCGGCCAAAAGTAGTTTCCTCCGCCGGGTGGCGGGGCTCTCCCTTAGAGATAGGGTGAGAAGTTCTGTCATCCGAGAGCTCCTCCACATCGAGAGGAGCCAGATGAGGTGGTTCCCAAGGGAGGTGTTTAGGGCACGTCCAACAGGTAGGAGTCCACGGGGGAAGACCCAGGACACGTTGGGAAGACTATGTCTCCCGGCTGGCCTGGGAACGCCTCGGGATCCCCCGGGAAGAGATGGACGAAGTGGCTGGGGAGAGGGAAGTCTGGGCTTCCCTGCTTATGCTGCTGCCCCCGCGACCCGACCTCGGATAAGCGGAAGAAGATGGATGGATGGCAAAATAAAAATAAAAAATGTTTTCATATTGTTCTTATGGGGTATTATGTGTAAAATTTTGAGGACACATGAATGTATTCCGTTTTGGAATAAGGCTGTAACATAACAAAATGTGGTGTGAGTTTTTCCTTGCCCTCATGTGGGCTCTGTACCGAGGATGTCGTTGTGGTTTGTGCAGCCCTTTGAGACACTCGTGATTTAGGGCTATATAAATAAACATTTGATTGATTGATTGATAAGAGTGAAATGCTGTAAATACTTTCCAGACGCACTGCACTACTAAGGTGTAATTAGAACGCATTGCTTGTGTTGCCATGGCGACCTGCACTGTGACAGATGGGTGATAGATGCAGGAAGTTAAAAGAAAGGAAGAAAAAAAAATGCTCCAAGCTGGAGGTATAGTGCATATTCAGATATAATTTTAATTGAATAATCACAGCCATTGGGGCACGGATTTAGTAATGTAGTCACACTGGTGCATTATTCATGCCGTGGCTGTGTGCAGCAGGCAGCCTCATGCAAATGTGCAGCCGCTGATTTAGTTCTAGTGGCAGCGGTGCTGAGTCTGCAGGAAAAAGGAAAACTGAGCCCCTTTAAAAGAGAAGTATCTGGAGATTATCTGACTTTCTTTTTATATTGAGACTTTGGAGAGGTCACTGCCTCTTTTACCTTTGTCAAGTGGTTTAGTTATCAGCATGGAGGGCCACCCGCACACTATTCCGTTTGAGCTTTCTTCCTTTAAGGTACTGTCGTTCTCTAGTACTTTTCCCACTGGTTTTTTTAACGTATGAGTCCTGTCTCTTGTGGTATGATGTATGGCTTTTTAAAATATCGGATTTTTTTTTAATATACCGTATTTCCTTGAATTGTCGCAGGGCATATAGTATGCGCCTGCCTTGAATTACTGCCAGGTCAAACTCGCTTCCCAAAATAATTAGCGCATGCTTAGTATTACCGCCGGGTCAAACTCGTGACGTCACGAGTTACACTTCCCCTGTCATCATTTTCAAAATGGACGAGGCTGATTTCAATACCGGTAATTTGAAATCGCATAAAGGGAAGAAGATTAGGAGCTATTCAGTAGGATTTAAAGTCCAAACTTACATCACACTCAATTTTTTTACTGCATAGCTTTGGTAAGTGCCGGAATGAGAAGAGGTTTTAAAATAATTAGCGCATGCTTACTCTTACCGCATTGCCTTTGGTAAGTGCAGGAGTGAGAAGAGGTTTTAAATTAATTAGCGCCCCTGAGGCAATTCAAGGAAATACTGTATACTATAATACAGTGGTTCTCAACCTTTTTTCAGTGATGTACCCCCTGTGAACATTTTTTTAATACAAGTACCCCCTAATCAGAACAAAGCATTTTTGGTTGAAAAAAAAAGAGATAAAGAAGCAAAATACAGCACTATTTCTTCAGTTTCTG
Source organism: Nerophis ophidion (assembly GCF_033978795.1). NCBI lineage: Eukaryota > Metazoa > Chordata > Actinopteri > Syngnathiformes > Syngnathidae > Nerophis > Nerophis ophidion. Next base: position 71,440,713 of record NC_084618.1, read on the forward strand.
ATTTAATAAATTGTATAACATTGCAAAATGTTGCTCATTTGTAGTGATCTTTCTTGAACTATTTGGAAAAATAGATTAAAAAAATAACTAAAAACTTGTGCTTCAATTATAAATAAAGATTTCTACACGTAGTAGTAATCATCAACTTAAAGTGCCCTCTTTGAAAATTGTAATAGATATTGATATGGATTCATGAACTTAATTGCAAACATTTCTTCACAAAAAAAATAAATCTTTAACATCAATATTTATGGAACATGTCCACAAAAAATCTAGCTGTCAACACTGAATATTGCATTATTGTATTTTTTTTTCAGAGTTTATGAACTTAAATTCATATGTTGTTGAAGTAATATTCAATTAATATATTTATAAAGGATTTTTGAATTGCTGTTATTTTTAGAATATTTAAAAAAAATTTCACGTACCCCTTGGAATACCTTCAAGTACCCCCAGGGGTACGCGTAACCCCATTTGAGAACCACTGCTATAATATATTAAAAACATTTAGAGATAGTTAGAGATAGGGTGAGAAGCTCGGTCACCCGGGGGGAACTCAAAGTAAAGCCGCTGCTCCTCCACATCGAGAGGAGCCAGATGAGGTGGTTCGGGCATCTGGTCAGGATGCCACACCTCCCGGGGTAGGTGTTTAGGGCACGTCCAACAGGTAGGAGGCCACGGGGAAGACCCAGGACACTTTGGGAAGACTACGTCTCCCGGCTGGCCCGGGAACGCCTCTGGATCCCCCGGGAAGAGCTAGAACAGGTGTCGGCAACCTTTACCACCTAAAGAGCCATTTTGACCCGTTTCACAAAAAAAAGAAGACAATGGGAGCCACAACCATTCTCGCGAATATCTGCTGGTGGTCATCCAGACAATAATAATAAGGGCGTGCTATGAAGCCATTGTCTTGGACCCCTTCTACAACATGTACAAACTGCTTGCCAGTCCAGCGACATGTAGTAAGTATGTGGCTTCCGCAGATACACGTACACGACTGCAAGGCATACTGGGTGATACAGTTTACACTGTTGGTTGTGATATAAACAACTTTAACACTCTTACTAATATGCACCACACTGTGAACCCACAACAAACAAGAATGACAAACACATTTCGGGAGAACATCCTCACAGTAACACAATATCATCGCAACACAACACATACCCAGAATCCTTTGCATCCATGACTCGATCCTGACTATATTTTGCACCCCCGCGCACCCAACCCCGCCCACCTCAAACAACGCACGGAGGGGGGTTGGGGGTTTGGTGCTAGCGGGCTGTATAATATAGTCAGGAAGAGTCATGGATGCATGGACTGGCAAGCATGCGTCCGGTCGGTGCGCGGATAGCATTGCGTGAAAGGCAGGCGCGATGATATGTTGTAGAGGACGTTAATAGTAAAACCATCAAGGCATGCCCTCAATGTGGTAGTCCGAGAGAAAATCGGAAAACATTGACCCCAGATAGTGTCCGGGAGAGGCACCGAAATCCGGAATACCCCCGTAAGAGTCTGGGGGGTCGGCAACTATGTAGCTGAGCCGCATCAGAGATGCCAAAGAGCTGCATGCGACTCTGAAGCCGCGGGTTGCCAACCCCTGAGCTAGATGAAGTGGCTGAGGAGATGGAAGTCTGGGCTTCCCTGATTAGGCTGCTGCCCCCGCGACCCGACCTCGGATAAGCGGAAGTAGATGTATGGATGGATGGATGGTAAAAACATTTTACCTAATGGATTATAATTGACAAAAGGACAATTGCATGTAATAAATACTTAATAAAATGAGTTAATATTTTATACCTACCAGGTATGTATTTATTATACATTATATACATTGTAGTATTTAGCTTTTTAGTTTTAATATTAATGTTGTTATATTTTATTTAAAAATGTAATAATAACATTATGATTATTCCATTTAAAGTTAGTTAAGGTTTTATTTCATCAATATATAAATCAAAATAATTAGTTTTTATTATTGTTGTTTCAAATATATTTTTCTAATTAAAATAATCACAATATAGGCTAAAAATAAATATGACAAAAAATAAAAATACAAAAATCTCACAAAAAGTGGGAAAAAATATGTATAATCTACTCAAACTGGTTTGGATTTCACATGATTAATTAATTAGAACTTCAAGATAAGTTGCCAGATGTGCATGGGTGCGTGCATGTGTGTGTGTGTGTGTGTGTGTGTCCACCAAGATTGCAAGTTTTACCACCTGCTCTAAATTTTCCTGCTGGCACCCCATGAAGGAGGTGGCACCCATCTATCGCCTTTATCTCGGCCACCAGATCCGCACAACTGGACACATCTGGCCTTGCCATCTTTCTTGCTTTGTCTCCACACACACACACGCACATGCACACGCATGTTGACATATACAGCACACGCGTGATGTCCAGCGTGCACGCACATACCAGCTGTTGTGGATTAGCACAGGACAAGAGCGGCTCAGTTGTGTGTGCTTGGTGGCCATGCCCCGGATGTGACTTAAAGCCAAGATGTACTTTCTCATTATTCTGAACAGTTTGAGTACAAATGTAAAGGGGAAGGAAATGCTCTTATTGAATAATATTGCACACGTCTTTACTACTTTGAAGTCAATGCAGAAGACTTGCAGAAGAAGAAAAAACATTGACCTTATTGAGTGATGTTGCAGTTTGGACTCCAAAATTGTTTTTATTATAAATTTGGTGTCACTTCTTTTAGAAACATTTTTAATCAAGATGGTTTTTGCTGACCAGCCTCACCTCCATGTATTGATCTTGCTTGTTGACCCTCCAATCTTCACGCCGACAGATTAATCTTTATTATTCTCCGTAAAGCCATTGATTCTTTTGGACTGGCTGACCCGAGCCCACTTGTCACCAGTTGCCCCCCAGCATTAAGATAGATACACACTGTACCATTTTTAAATAACATTTTGTCACGCCAAGAAAATCATGTTTTGTTTTGGTCATGTTATGTTTTGTTTTTTGGACACTTGTTTCCTGTTTTGCACTTCCTGGTTTGTTTTCGTTACCATGCCAACTCATTAGTTTCAGCTGTCATGTCACGCACCTGTTCCATCACTAATTATGTCACTGCTATTTAAGCCATTTGGTTTCTGTTCTTCGGCCTGGCAACTTTGTACTTATGTACCTACACATCCCGTATTTATCTGCTTCATGCATTGTTGTTTGTTTTTGTCCACGCCACATAAGTTTTGTATTTATGCCTCAGTGCAAGTTTTGTTTTTTCATGCCACAGCGCAAATGTTTTTGTTTCATGTTTGTAGTTTGTAGCATTTATAATAATCTTTAGTTTTTTCACTAGGCACGTTCGTTTTCCGCCCTCGTGCGCGCCCTTTGTTTGCTTTTTGTTCTAGTCTGTTTGTTTAGTAATAAATCAACATGTACTTACATTCACGCCTGGCTCGTGCATGTCATCCTTTGCGTTGGAAAAACTAAATATCCCTTGGTCTAAGTCGTGACACATTTTTCAACTTAGTAATGGTAAAACCTCAATTCACGAACCAATCATTGTACGAACTTTCCGATTTACGACGCGCAGGCTAAATAAACATATGCTTTGCTGAACAAACCATGTCTTAGTGAACAAACGTTTCATCCACTCATGGTGTGCCTCACAAAGAAGCCATTTTGTCATTATTCAATCAGTTTGCTGTTGTGAGGAACTTGCATGGCGGCAGTTTTCGTGACCCCAAGATGCAAGAACCAGCAGACGGAGAGTATAGGTAAGATGAGTTTTAATTTACTCAAAACAGAAAGTGAAGCAGTCGTGCATAACAGGTCCAAACATGAAGCAATCTTCGAGCACTGATGAGTGCTCGAGACAGGCATAAACAGAACACATGCTGATTGGAAGCAGGTGTGGACCGGCTGCCAATCAACAGCCAGTGAGGGAAGAACCACAGTGCTCAGCGGGACAAACAGGAAATGGAACAAAATAAGAGCGCTGAGGGGAAGTAAAACAAGCAAACAAACAAATGAAGTGACAGATCTTCAAAGCTACTATGCTCAGTGCTTCACTGTGTCTGTTCTTTCTAACCTTTTTAAAACATGCTTATAGTTCTTCTAGCTTAATATGAGTTTCAAGATATCAATTGACAAGTAATGTGTGGTTTGAAACATTCAGGAAGTATCCACAGTGTTGTCAACACAGCCTCCTCCCACTTTCTTCTGCCACACACCAAGAAGATTAACAGACTAGGTAAAGTAGATTTTATTATTAATTTCTATTCGTTGCAGCGACCTCGGTTTATGAACCCCTCTTTTCGGAAATGTTTCGATTTCCGAACTATTTGATTGATTGAAACTTTTATTAGTATGTTGTACAGTACAATTGACCACTAAATGGTAACACCCAAATTACATTTTCTAACTTGTTTGAGTCGGGGTCTACGTAAACCAATTCATGGTAAATAATGATCAAACCAAATGTGCCTCTGTGTGCAAATAATGTCTCGAATGCTTCCTTCATTCATTTTGTGCCTGCTTGTATTGAAGAGATTAATCAAGCGTGATTCGTACCACAGCAAGTTTTCAATTGTGTTGAGACCCGACTTTTCTGGAACAATCTGCCAAAGTGCGACCTGTCCAGGGAGTAAGTGCCTTCCACACACGACACGGACACACGGTCCCTTGTCACTCTCCTTTCACCCCATCTCTCTGCTCCTTTGTCTCCTCTTGTCAGACAATTTAAAGTGGATTTTACTTTGTAAAATGTTTATTATTGTAGCACTATGATTGTTAAAGTTAAGGATTTTGGGGATTTCTGATCTTTTGTGAGGGCACTTCTGTGTGTGTGTGCACATATTGGCATAACAGTGCATACAAGACGGTTCACCTTGTTGTTGTTTTGTCTAGGTAACAGGGATAGTCACCCATCACACCGTTGTTATGTTTGTTTGTTATACAGTACTGTATAGTCGGGCTGTGTATCTTTGGGCACCAAACAATTCAATTTGATTTGATTCTTGGGAGTAACAATTCAATTTAGAATCAATTCTCAATTCAGAACGATTCATGATATAAAACAACTTTTTATTAACATTGGGTATCAGTTCTATGATTACCTTAATTCCTCTATAAAATAGATAAACAGCTGTGAAAAATGTCTATATTTCTTAAAAGAAAACTGATTTTCTTTAATAAAATTAAACTCATTTGTATACTCTAGCCTTTAAATAGACTCCCTTTTTAGACCAGTTGATCTGCCGTTTCTTTTCTTTTTCTTCTATGTCCCACTCTCCCGTGTGGAGGGGGTCCGGTCCGATCCGGTAGCCATGTACTGCTCGCCTGTGTATCGGCTGGGGACATCTCTGCGCTGCTGGTCCGCCTACGCTTGGGATGGTTTCCTGCTGGCTCCGCTGTGAACGGGACTCTCGCTGCTGTGTCTTGGATCCTCTTTTGACTGGACTCTCGCGACTGTGTTGTATCCATTGTGGATTGAACTTCCATTGTGGATAGAACTTTCACAGTATCCTGTTAGATCCGCTCGACATCCATTGCTTTCCTCCTCTCTAAGGTTCTCATAGTCATCATTGTCACCGACGTCCCACTGGGTCATTATTGTCACCGATGTCCCACTTGGTTTGAGTTTTCCTTGCCCTTATGTGGGCCTACCGAGGATGTCGTGGTGGTTTGTGCAGCCCTTTGAGACACTAGTGATTTAGGGCTATATAAGTAAACATTGATTGATTGATTGATTATCGAAACATTTAATAAAGTTTATTACAAATAAGGCAACAAGAGAAGTAGCACACACTTTTTTTTGTAAAATAAATCTGTATAGCAGATATGGGCATCTACATCCACAATATCATTTTCCCGAGTTGCTGGACAAAAAAATATATACCAGTATACATATTTTTTTAATCAATTTTTGATTGTTTCGAATAAAGAATCGTTACAAATAAGAATTTCGTTTTATTCAAAAATTGATTTTCTTTTACACCACTACTGTATAGCACTTTATATTGTGTTCAAAGTGTACAATCTACTTGAAATATGGAATTTGTCGACCCTGGAACCTACAATTCATAGTTAAATTGTTTCTATTGCAGAAATGTGCTTCATTATACAACCTTTTGTATTTACAAACCCTGTTCACGAACCAAGGTTCAGACTGTCCATATATGTCATGAAGAATAATAAGAAAATGTGAATAGTCTCATTCAGTAGATCATTGCATTGTCTGTATATATCTATACCGATTGGTTACAACTGAACTGTTCAGTTTGTACTAGAGACGTTTTCACCTCTCATCATAGCGGTTCCTTCAGTCCATGGTTGTGACTAAATAGAACAACTCTGGTCTGAGGAGATGCAGGATCCAAATAATCTATTCTCTTTACTCTTTTTCATCAAGTACCACCTCAGAAAATACTTGGCTCTCCAAGTAGCATCATAATGATCAGCATTGAAATATAGTAGTGCAGTAGGCCTAGGTATTTATCAACATTTTAAAAGTATATTCCATATTTTGGGTTATTGTTGCATTACACACAGTTTGGACAGTATCACTGTGTTTGAATATTATAAAAGAAAAAACAGTATTTTAATTAAGGGACTTTTTTTGGTGTACCACTAGATATAGGTGGTGGTGCACGTACTGCTCTAAGCTAAAGACATGGCACAAACAGCATAGGTTGGGCTGGTCTGTTTACAAGACTAACAAAGATCCAACAAGAATAGTCAAACCCAAACGACTACAGGTCATTGCATCAACGAATGAGGGCACACTGCAAAAACTACATTTCAAGAAAGTCAAGAAGTCCCATTTTGAGCAACCGTTCCTTATTTTTTTTCTTAAGAGAAAAACATATTTTATCTTGTTGATTTTACGACATAAGAAAAAAAAATATTATATTAAGAAAATATATCTTGCCAATTCCATCGTCCATCCATCCATTTTCTACCACTTATTCCCTTTGGCGTTGCGGGGGGCGCTAGAGCCTATCTCAGCTACAATAGGGCAGAGGACGATGTACACCCTGGACAAGTTGCCACCTCATCACAGATCTTGCCAATTCTTATGAAAATATTTTTATCAGAAATTTGCAATTTTTTCCAAAAAGCTAAAAACTTAATTTTAGACTTGTATCCATGAGCAGATTAAGACTATTTGTCTTAAACTAAGAATATAACTTTTTAATTTTAATAACGGATTCACACATGGAAAAAATACCATATATATATATATATATATATATATATATATATATATATATATATATATATATATATACCGTATTTCCTTGAATTGCAGTCGGGGCCCTCATTAATTTAAAACCTCTTCTCACTCCTGCGCTTACCAAAGGCATGTGGTCAAAGTAAGCATGCGCTAATTATTTTAAAACCTCTTTTCACTCCGGCACTTACCAAAGGTATGCAGTAAAAATTTGAGTGTGAGGTAAGGTTGGACCTTAAATCCTACTGAATAGCTCTTAATCTTCTTCCCTTTATGCGATTTCAAATTACCAGTAATGAAATCAGCCTCCTCCATTTTGAAAATGATGACAGGGGAAGTGTCACTTGTGACGTCCTGAGTTTGACCAGGCGGTAATACTAAGCATGCGCTAATTATTTTGGGAAGCGAGTTTGACCCGGCAGTAATTCAAGGCAGGCGCATACTATATGCCCTGCGGCAATTCATATATATATATATATATATATATATATATATATATATATATATATATATATATATATATATATATATATATATATATATATATATATATATATATATATACATATATATAACACTTAATTTAAGTAAAAATGAATAAATTATCAATGTGGCCTCTTCTGTGGCACAGTGGTTAGAATGTAAGCTGCACAGTCAGCAGATCGGGGTTCTAACATCTGTTTGGGCCTCTGTGTTGACAGCATTGTTACAATGAAAGCTGTCTTCAAGTGCTTTAGTTTGACATATGACTTGATTTGTTTTATTGCAATTGGATGTGTGACCTATGACCTTAGCCAATCTACTTATGGTCCAAATAAACTACTAAAAAAAGTTAGTCAGCCAAGCCTCTATATGTCTACTTTATGTTGACCAAGTTTGGAAACGCTAGGATGAAATAAGCTGTTTTTTTGGCAACATAATAGTCTTCAGAACTTTCTCTGGCTGAATTTTACGGGCACCTGACAGGAAAATGGTTCTGCCCCTGGTCTAGAGAAACCACTGGAACTCGGCATGTTCAGGTTTTCAAGGCAGACCGACAAGCGGCCTTTTTACAAACCGCCATAAAATATTCCATCATGTCCCCAAGCATCCCCGACTCCAGCTGGGATCAAAGTGTATACTTGATGACGGAGCAAGGAGCTGCACATTAATGCTTCATACGGGCACACACCCAACCCACCTCCCACCATCCCCCGCATGCGCTGAGCCCCCTCATTCCCTTCCATTAATAGATGGCGTGAAAAATACATGACAGGCTTCACTATTGCCATTTTGCTCTGCAAGTAGAGATACATAACTGGAGGGGACACAGCTACAGAAGGTCTCTGAAGGGAAGAGTGGCGGTCATATGCTCGCAAAATATTAATAGCGACCATTAGCGCTGCCAAGTTTTCTGGTGGTTTTTTGCTGAAGGATAATATCAACTTTTCAACTTTGAAGGTACAGTGAGCACTTAATGGTTTACACTTTTGGGCAACAGGGGGCAGTGTGTTCACAGGAAGTTGCAATTGAACTCTATTTAGATCACAATATCCTACTGTTGTTGCTCAATTTGTACCAATGGTGGCAGAGGGGTTAGTGCGTCTGCTTCACAATACGAAGGTCCTGAGTAGTCAGGGTTCAATCCCAGGCTCGGGATCTTTCTGTGTGGAGTTTGCATGTCCTCCCCGTGAATGCGTGGGTTCCCTTCGGGTACTCCGGCTTCCTTCCACTTCCAAAGACATGCACCTGGGGATAGGTTGATTGGCAACACTAAATTGGAACTAGTGTGTGAATGTGAGTGTGAATGTTGTCGACCCCAAAGGGAATAAGCCGTAGAAAATGGATGGATGGATAGAACAAAAAGTAAATTCTAACCAGTTTGCTTTCCCAAGGTCAAAAATCATGAAGAGTACCTAAAATATGTGATCTCTTTAGGGCAGTGATTTCAAACATGCGGCCCGGGATAGATAGGTTTACTAAGTGTACAAATAAGTGTGGCGATCGCTAGGCATGGTGGTTAAGGTGCTTCTTCCAGAATGCAGTTCAGGCTCGGACACAGCGTAAAGGTAAAAAAAGATGATTTATTAAATAAAAACAGACTAAGTAGAAAAGACAAACCAAAAGTGGAGGAATAGCGTGGAAGCTAACAAGTACAAAACAGGATTACCAAAGTCGAGAGATAGCGTCATCACTGATGTGGGAAACAAGGCTAGGATCAGAGAGCGAGTAACAGAAAATGCAGGTTTAAATAAGGATGGTAATCAACAAGCAGGTGAGAGTCCGGAAACAAGGAACAAGTGAAACATATAAGTTAATCAATTTATACCTTATGTTTACCAAGTTTGGAAACGCTAGGATGATCCAAGTATTTTTTTTAAAATGTTTGGCAACATAATAGTCTTCAGCACTTTCTCTGAAATAGAAGGGCTCCTGACAGGAATACCGTAATCCAAAGTAACGATTGAAAAAATATTCAATCTTAAAAAGATATTTGTGACTTGCAGTTAATAATTACCGTATTTCCTTGAATTGCCGCCGGGTATATAGTATGCGCCTGCCTACAATTACTGCTGGGTCAAACTCGTTTCGCAAAACACTTAGCGCATGCTTAGCATTACCGCCAGCTCAGGATTAACGCCGGGTCAAGCTCGTTTCGCAAAATAATTAGCATATGCCAAGAATTTTCGCCGGGTCGAACTCATCACGTCACGAGTGACACTTCACCAGTCATCATTTTCAAAATGGAGGAGGCTGATTTCAATAATTTGAAATTGCATAAAAGGAAGAAGATTAAGAGCTCTTCAGTAGGATTTAAGGTCCAAGCTATTGAATATGCTAAAAAGAACAGTAAGCAGCTATGCTTTAATAACATACCGTAGCTGCGTGTGTCAAATTTGAGTCATTTAATGACTCCCGCCTCCTGGTAGTAGAGGGCGCTAGTGATCCTTCTCGCGACTACTCGGCTGCAGAAGAAGTGACAACAAGCAGCAAGAGTGAGCAGCGATCGTTTATTTTTTTCCTCTCGCTTGCACTTTTAACATGGAGGATTACATATCTAAAATAAAACAGTTTTCTAAACTGGACTTTCAATCGAAGCAGGAGGTAATAAAGGAAGATCTCCATCGAGACAGAGACTTTTAAAACGGAAGTTGCGCATTGACTTCATTTATAAGTAAAGGTAAGACCATAATAAGGTTTTTATTATTAAATGCACTTTTCATGATGGTATCCTTACATCACACTCAAATTTATAAGCGCAGGCCTACATTTACCGCATGCCTTTGGTAAGCGCCGGAGTGAGAAGAGGTTTTAAAATAATTAGCGCATGCTTGCCTTTACCGCATGCCTTTGGTAAACGCGTTAGAAGAGGTTTTAAATTAATTAGCCCCCCGGCGCCAACTCAAGGAAATACGGTACACTCAAATGTGCCGCATTGAAATAATTCCAATTTGACAGGTAGGAGTAGTAGTTGTAAGTAAAGCCAGGGCATTAACTGTACTAACACAGCGAGCACCACCACTTTTCAAAAGCACAGTGTGGCAAGACAATTTTGCTCTGTGGAAACATGTTACAGTGTACTTTAAGCAATGTCTCGCTTCTACAAAAATTGTAGCAACCAGCAGTGATACACATCGTTGTGTTACATGCACACTATTCAACGTAACGTCAGAGATTCACCCTGGTTGTATTCCTTGCAGGCTGCCTGTGACAGGGCTTTTATTGGTAGGAGCGCTGTTGTTGTGAATGTCCCATCAATGATTCAATGTGGCACATCAGATGGTGAAGGTGTGTGTGTGTGTGTGTGTGTGTGTGTGTGTGTGTGTGTGTGTGTGTGTGTGTGTGTGTGTGTAGGGGGAGTGGTAGAAGAAGATGTCTGAGGGAGGATATTGGGGGAGAAATTTGGATGTATAATTCACAGAGTTGTCTGACGGCCGGGGTGTGAACATGATGGATGTTTTCTCATGCACATGAAGATACAAACTTCCGAAACCTTCAAAGCTTTTTCGTAGCAGAAACTGCACCGCCAACTGTTTTCTTTTATGAATTTTAGATCTTTGAATTCATACACACACAAAAAAAGCCACATCAGGCTTTGATCCGAAACTTGATTGACTGCTGGCTCTTACCATTTAGCTAAGTGGCACACCAGGCTGTGTGCAGAAACACGACACTCACGCCTGCTTAATCAACTCACAAGGTAATCAAAGAAGAAGGGGGGCCCCTGGAGTAATAAAAAGCGCACAGGTGCAATTAAATTGGAGGACAAAGTAATGTTACAGTCTGGCATCCTTTTAATAATAACACCAATGGCACTCAGTCAAGGTTGAACTATTAACAAAACGCTGTTGCTTGTGTTCCGCCACGTGACTTCTTCCCGGACGTGAAAAACACTGGTGGTCGACCAAGCCGAGATGGCCGTTGTACGAGTACGCAATAGGCCGAGATCTGCCTGCAAAAATCAGATACAAGCAAGATCTATGCAATGGAATAGATCCCTATGCTTTATCAAAAAAAAATAGTCAAGTGATATCAAGGAATATACATCGGTCGCGTTCCCAGACATATCAAACTATTATGTGCTCCAGACCACATTCTACACTACAAAACAGATGAAAACTTGGAAAAGCATGAAGGTCTGCAACTTCTTTGTGCGTTGCTGGGTCAAGGACATTGATATCAAGACTGTTCCATACAAATTATGCATTGTTTTTGCTCGGGTAAGGTTGCATTTAAAGGCCTACTGAAATGAGATTTTCTTATTCAAACGGGGATAGCAGGTCCATTCTATGTGTCATACTTGATCATTTCGCGATATTGTCATATTTTTGCTGAAAGGATATAATAGAGGACATAGACGATGAAGTTCGCATCTTTTGGTCGCTAATAGAAAAGCCCTGCCTTTACCGTTAGTATGTGCGCGTGACGTCACGAGTTGCAGGGTTTCCACACATATTATAAATGGGTTGTACTTGTATAGTGCTTTTCTACCTTCAAGGTACTCAAAGCGCTTTGACACTACTTCCACATTTACCCATTCACACACACATTCACACACTGATGGAGGGAGCTGCCATGCAAGGCGCCAACCAGCACCCATCAGGGGCAAGGGTGAAGTGTCTTGCTCAGGACACAACGGACGTGACGAGGTTGGTACTAGGTGGGATTTGAACCAGGGTCCCTCGGGTTGCGCACGGCCACTCTCCCACTGCGCCACGCCGTCCCTTCACATTGTTTATAATGGGAGCCACCAGCAGTAAGAGCAATTCGGACCGAGAAAGCGACAATTTCCCCATTAATTTGAGCGAGGATGAAAGATTTGTGAATTAGGATATTGATAGTGAAGGACTAGAAAAAAAAAAAAAAAAAAAAAAAAAAGCGACGTTACGGGCGGCGGCACTGTGAGCGTTTCAGATGTAATGAGACACATTTACTAGTATAATTCTGGAATATCCCTTATCTGCTTATTGTTTTAATAGTGTTTTAGTGAGATTTTAAAGATTGTAAAGACATACCTCGAGGTCGGATGGCTGGGGTGAACACGAAGTGTCTCAGAGAAGCCGAGGAGCCAAGCTCACAGCTGCCTTTTAAACAGCTGCTGCAGGACGAAGAATAATCCAATGATTTCTCCGGTAAGATATATATCACAATTTCCCCATCCAAAAACATGCTGGTTGACGTAGTGAAAACATGTTCGCTTGACCGCTCCGCTTCACAACAAACAAAGAAACACCGAATGTGTCTCGGTGCTAAAGACAGCTGCAATCCACCGCTTTCCACCAACAGCATTGTTCTTTAAAGTCTCCATTATTAAATGAACAAATTGCAAAAGATTCAGCAACATAGATGTCCAAATTACTGTGTAATTATGCGGTTAAAGCAGACGACTTTTAGCCGCGAGTGGTGCAGCGCTAATATTTCCTGACGGTCCGTGACGTCACGCGTACGCGTCATCATTCCGTGACGTTTTCAACAAGAAACTCCCGGGAAATTTAAAATTGCAATTTAGTAAACTAAAAAGGCCGTATTGGCATGTGTTGCAATGTTAATATTTCATCATTGATATATAAACTATCAGACTGCGTGGTCAGTAGTAGTGGGTTTCAGTAGGCCTTTAATGATTTAACGTCTTGTCTACAGTCATGTTTGTTATTGTTGCTGTTGCAAGAACTGTTTACGAGTATGCATGTTTTTCCCGTTTAAAAAAAATTCTAACTATAGATGTCAACATGGGCTGAAAGCTTCATTTAGGATTGCTGCCTTTGGTAAAAACTTAAATCTTTTTGGTTTGACTCACATGTACTTTCTTTTATGTCGACAATAAGAGTTGGTAAAACCGTCATAGCAACCATGTGTTTAAGAAATATAAATAACATCAAGATAATACTTAGATGTAAAATACTAAAGGTTAAAAATATATCAAAGAATCCTTTATTGAAGCGATCACTGCAAACTTGTGCATTCTTTGGCTCGGCTTCCTTGGACTAGTGTGCGTGCCCCTTTCCTCGTCGTCGTTTCATAAAATCTTGCGCTCTTCCGCCCTTCTTGATTACCTTTTAAGGAAAGGACATTCTTTTCGCGATTTAAACGGTTTGTACATCAGAAAACAACGCAGGCATAGAGTATTTTTCTTTGAGAAAGGCTAAATGACACTTAGTGCCCATTAAGAACAGACACTGGCTTGACCAAAACACATATTTAATGACCCTGATGTGAGCCAGATGCATACTTGCCAGCCCTCCCGGATTTTCTGGGAGACTCCCGAAATTCAGCTCCCCTCCCGAAAACCTCCCGGAAGAAATTTTCTCCCGAAATTCAGCTGGAAGCCACGCCCCCTCCAGCTCAAACATGCACAGTTCGAAGCTTGAAAGGGAGGATTGCAGGCGGACCTGACGGCATTTAAAGTCATTTTTAAAAACGACTGCTAATCCTCCTCCTTTTCGACCTGACGACCGCGGAGAATTAAAGTATGAACACTCCGGAGGCAAAAGTTCATTAAGAGGGGCGGACTCACCGGCTCTCAGCCATGTTTCCGTCACACAGAGGAAGTCAAGTCCGTGGGAAGTGAAGAAATCCTTCAGGACAAATGTTTTGTTTGTCAAACATCTTGCGTTCACAAGACCGAACCTGGCGGGGGCCAGCACGTCCAAGGGCGCAGCTAATCCAGGTGGGGCCCGACACACGGCCCGCAGGTGGCAAGTGAGAGGAGCCACGAGGTGGGAAAGGAAGGCAGGAAAAAGCTGACTGGGACGTCGAAAAACCAACATCAAAGTTGATCATATCGGTGGGAAAAGGGCAAAGATCCAACAGTGTTTGGCGGTCATACACAAGCAGTGAGCTCACAGAGACGAAAATAGACGCAAACAACACAAAAACGAACAGAGCTGACGGCGAGAGACGTCAGGGCAAAGCACATACTGGCGCCATCTTCTGGAAACTCGGAAGTGACGCTACTCAAATAGTGAAAGGTAAGTGTTGTTGTTTTTTTTGAGTAACCAGCATGCAGAGTACAGTTAGTACAATGACTGTGTTTTTATTACTGTGTATTTGATAGGTGCCATGAAATTCAACAATTTTTTTTATTTATATATATAATAAAATAAATATATATAGCTAGAATTCACTAAAAGTTAAGTATTTCATACCGCCCCACCCCCGACCATGCCCCGCACCCCACGCCTCTTGAAATCGGAGGTCTCAAGGTTTGCAAGTATGCCACAGCTGCTATGTAGAGTGGCATTTTCCATCATTTTCAGCAGACTGCATTGCGAAATGATTAACCCCATCTTCCTCTCAATGGGACCATAACAGTCCCCGATTTTTCAGAGACCGGATCTCCCCACCCCCATTGTTCTCTCAACGGTACAATAGCATAGTGAAATACTATACGCCGCAATAAAATGACACGATCAAATAGCTTCCACGGTGGCAACAGGATGTTATATATGGTCCTCCTGGATTTGCTCTGTAATGTATATTTCCCAAGCAAATACTGATACGGGCTGCTATTTAATCAAATAGAAGGAGCTACTTGAGATGGAATGCCATTTCTGTCGGCCATTTTTGGCGATAACATTTGTGTGTGAGTGTGTTTATGTTAATCAGGAATCTTGGCCGACAAATCCACACGAGCGAGCCATGTAAGATGGCAGATTAGGGCTGGAATATGAAAGACAGCGCGGGGTGAGTACTACAGCAGAGGACTTTTGTCTCGTTATCTTGGGGAGTGAGTTGACATTATCCCAGTGGATCAGCTTTTTACCATGCATGGATTACCGTCATGACAAGCTGTGCAAACCCACACAGGGGAAAGTAACATGAGAGGAGCCTCTTCACTTCCATTTCTTGTCTCGCGGTTCATCAACGCCATCACTGACACACCTGAGGCCCCTGAACGCAACGTTTGAATGAATGAATGCCATTAGCTCAGCTGAATGTAGCCAGTATTTCAACTGAGAGAGGTGGAAACTGAACACAACTCTGGGTTAACACCCAATTTTGTCACAGGTAAGTTTTGTTTTTGTACATCCATTAGTCGAAAAACAATGTTTAACTCATAATGGTGCAATAGAGGTGCAAGGACAAATTGTGAAGCAAAACTAAAATCAGATCAAGTGGAAATTGTTAGAGTATATGAAACTAGATTCTTGGGAATAATAACTGATCATATCAATCAATCAATCAATCAATCAATCAATGATTATTTATATAGCCCTAAATCACTAGTGTCTCAAAGGGCTGCACAAACCACAACACAAACCACAACGACATCCTCGGTAGGCCCACATAAGGGCAGGGAAAACTCACACCCAGTGGGACGTCGGTGACAATGATGACTATGAGAAACCTTGTAGAGGACCGCATATGTGGGCAACCCACCTGTAAGGGAACCGAAAGCAATGGATGTCGAGCGGGTCTAACATGATACTGTGAAAGTTCAATCCATAGTGGATCCAACACAACCATGAGAGTCCAGTCCAAAGTGGAGCAAGGCAGGAAACCACCCCAAGCGGAGGCGGATCAGCAGCGCAAAAATCTCCCAGCTGGTACACAGGCGAGCGGTCCATCCTGGGTCCCGACTCTGGACGAGCTGTCCATCCTGGGTCCCGACTCTGGACGAGCTGTCCATCCTGGGTCCCGACTCAGGACAGCCAGTACTTCATCCATGGCCACCGGACCGGACCCCCTCCACAAGGGAGAGTGGGACAGAGGAGAAAAAGAAAAGAAAAGGCAGATCAACTGGTCTAAAAAGGGTGTCTATTTAAACGGTACAGTATACAAATTAGTTTTAAGGTGAGACTTAAGTGCTTCTACTGAGGTGGCATCTCAAACTGTTACCGGGAGGGCATTCCAGAGTACTGGAGCCCGAACGGAAAACGCTCTATAGCCCGCAGACTTTTTTTGGGCTCTGAGAATCACTAATAAGCCGGAGTCCTTTGAAGGCAGATTTCTTGCCGGGACATATGGTACAATACAATCGGTAAGATAGGATGGAGCTAGACCGCGTAGTATTTTATACGTAAGTAGTAAAACCTTATTATGATCAAACTTTCTTGTTGTCAAAAGTCTAGCAGCCGCATTTTGTACCAACTCTAATCTTTTAATTCTAGACATGGGGAGACCCGAAAATAATACGTTACAGTAGTCGAGACGAGACGTAACGTCAAAACGGACAAAATGGAGCAAATTTTAGCGATAATACAGAGATGAAAGAAGGCCGTTTTAGTAACATTCTTAATGTGTGACTCAAAGGAGAGAGTTGGGTCGAAGATAATATCCAGATTCTTTACGGAGTCGCCTTGTTTAATTGTTTGGTTGTCAAATGTTAAAGTTGTATTATTAAGTAGAGGTCGGTGTCTAGCAGGACCAATAATCAGCATTTCCGTTTCATATATATATATATTTATATATATATATAAAATCATAAATTATGTTGGAAAACGCAGATTAAATATATAAAGGGGAAAAATATCCAAATCCATTGCTATTCTTTTTAAAGTAAGACATGCTGAATAACAAATGTCTGAGGTATCAACTTGTCCAGGGTGTGCCCGCCTTCCACCCGAATGCAGCTGAGATAGGCTCCAGCACCCACTGCCACCCCGAAAGGGAGAAGCGGTAGGAAATGGATGCATATGATATATTATTCTTTTATTTTTCCATATCTAACATATTGTGTTGAAGTTTGGGGAAATGTTTATAAAATACACAGACTCAATAATAAAAAGTGTGCGCCTATGAACCTACCAATCCATTATTCATGAGTTCTAATGTGTTAACATTTTCAGATCCATCCATCATCTTCCGCTTATCCGAGGTCGGGTCGCGGGGGCAACAGCCTAAGCAGGGAAACCCAGACTTCCCTCTCCCCAGCCACTTCGTCTAGCTCTTCCCGGGGGATCCCGAGGCGTTCCCAGGCCAGCCGGGAGACATAGTCTTCCCAACGTGTCCTGGGTCTTCCCCGTGGCCTCCTACCGGTTGGACGTGCCCTAAACACCTCCCTAGGGAGGCGTTCGGGTGGCATCCTGACCAGATGCCCGAACCACCTCATCTGGCTCCTCTCGATGTGAAGGAGCAGCGGCTTTACTTTGAGTTCCTCCCGGATGGCAGAGCTTCTCACCCTATCTCTAAGGGAGAGCCCCGCCACACGGCGGAGGAAACTCATTTCGGCCGCTTGTACCCGTGATCTTATCCTTTCGGTCATGACCCAAAGCTCATGACCATAGGTGAGGATGGGAACGTAGATCGACCGGTAAATTGAGAGCTTTGCCTTCCGGCTCAGCTCCTTCTTCACCACAACGGATCGGTACAACGTCCGCATTACTGAAGACGCCGCACCGATCCGCCTGTCGATCTCACGATCCACTCTTCCCTCACTCGTGAACAAGACTCCTAGGTACTTGAACTCCTCCACTTGGGGCAGGGTCTCCTCCCCAACCCGGGGAGGCACTCCACCCTTTTCCGGGCGAGAACCATGGACTCGGACTTGGAGGTGCTGATTCTCATTCCGGTCGCTTCACACTCGGCTGCGAACCGATCCAGCGAGAGCTGAAGATCCCGGTCATTTTCAGATATTGTGTTTTTAAAAACAATGGAAATTATGTTTCAAGTAAAGAACAACAGCCTTCCAGCTTGTATTCTGAGGTTATTTAAATCAAGAGGAGAAAACTATCATTTACAGGGGATATTGTTTTTTGAAATTTGTAAAGTAAGAACGAATATAAAAAATATAAATGTATTTCAGTTTTAGGAGTTGAAGACATGTAGTTCTTTGTTAAAGTTTAAGAAAGCCTTGAAAGGTGAAATTAAGGGAAATTATAAAATATAGCAACGATTACTTTCATCCCATTGATTTTTTTGAACTTTGATGTTCCAGGCAATATCATTTTTAGTGAATGTATATGATAGGCAAATATAAGCCTTGGCTTCAGCCTATTCCTTTTTCGGTCATTATTTTTCTTTTTGTGTGTATATGTGTATGATTGGTAATTCGTATAATGTGTGCTTTTAAATTGATCACTCAAAATGGTTGATTATATGACCGAAATATACTCATTTCATTCATAATAAATTACACTGTAATGTAGAAACATAAATGAAAGGCAAAGTTTGAAAAAAAACAAACAGATTTATCTAAATATACCATAATTCATATTTATAATATGTTTGAGGGCATGTTTCGATCAAATACATTAGTTATCACCAGTCGACTGTAGAAAAACACAATAAAGTCTGCCATCCGAAGCTTTTCCTCAAGGGCTCAAGTGTTTGTGTTCGATTAAAGTGACTTTAAAGACAGATCTTAATGCTACACTCAGTTTAAAAAAAAATAAACTCCCGCATGGAACACACAAAAAAAAGCACTATTCAAAGAAAGACGCTGAGAGATAAGATCAAGTTTTCAGTATGTTGCACTCGTGCAGTCGAATTAAAGGCCTACTGAAATGGGATTTTCTTATTTAAACGAGGATAGCAGGTCCATTCTATTTGTGTCATACTTGAGCATTTCGCGATATTGCCATATTTTTGCTGAAAAGGATTTAGTAGAGAACATCCACGATAAAGTTCGCAACTTTTGGTCGCTAATAAAAAAGCCTTGCCTTTACCGGAAGTCGCAGATGATGACGTCACAAGTGTGAGGGCTCCTCACATCCTCACATTGTTTATAATGGGAGCCTCCAGCAGCAAGAGCTATTCGGACCCAGAAAACGACAATTTCCCCATTAATTAGAGCGAGGATGAAAGATTCGTGGCTGAGGATATTAATAGCGAAAGACTAGAAAAAAAAATAAAAATAAAAATAAAGTAAAAGAAAAGGCAATTGCATTGTGAGCGATTCAGATGTTTTTAGACACATTTACTAGGATAATTCTGGGAAATCCTTTATCTTTCTATTGTGTTGGTAGTGTTTTAGTGAGTTAAATAGTACCTGATAGTCGGAGGGGTGTGTCCACGGGTGTCTTGAGGCCAGTGTCTGAGGGAAGTTACGGCAGATTCAAGGACGGCGTAAACTCCACAGGGAACCATGTTTGCTTGACCGCTCCGATCCATAGTAAAGCTTCACCTCCGGGAATTTTAAACAAGGAATCACTGTGTGTTTGTGTGGCTAAAGGCTAAAGCTTCCCACGGGTGTGTTGACGCCAGTCTCTGAGGGAAGTCACGGCAGCTACATGGACGGCGCAAGCTCCTCAGATCTCCGTTAAGAGGCGACTTTTTACCACAATTTTCTCACTGAAACCTGTCGGTTGACAAGTGGTCGGGAATCATGTTCGCTTGACCGCTCTGATCCATAGTAAAGCTTCACCTCCGGGAATTTTAAACAAGGAAACACCGTGTGTTTGTGTGGCTAAAGGCTAAAGCTTCCCAACTCCATCTTTCTACTTTGACTTCTCCATTATTAATTGAACAAATTGTAAAAGATTCAGCAACAGATGTCCAGAATACTGTGTAATTGCACGATGAAAAGAGACGACTTTTAGCCGCTAGTGGTGCTGCGCTAATATGTCCCCTCCAACTCGAGACATCACGCGCACGCGTCATCATACGCGTCATCATTACGCGACGTTTTCAACAAGAAACTCCGCGGGAAATTTAAAATTGCAATTTAGTAAACTAAAAAGGCCCTATTGGCATGTGTTGCAATGTTAATATTTCATCATTGATATATAAACTATCAGACTGTGTGGTGGGTAGTAGTGGGTTTCAGTCGGCCTTTAAAAAGAATGGCATCTTTTTTGCAGAAAAGTGTATGTTGAGCGTTTAAACGTACGGCCCGAGGGCTGGATTAGGCCCGCGAACAGGTTTTACCCGGCCCGCGGGATGAGTTCCCTAAGTATAAAAATCAACCTGAAAGTTTTGAATGAAAGAAAGCTGTTCTAAATGTGTCCACTGGATTTCAAAATAGCAATTATTTGTATCTTTGAAGATGATGCTACATATATACAAAATAAACCACATGATGTTAGTACATCAGTCCAGGAAAATGATCAAACTAAATAACATACTGTAATTTAATTTTGATATAATTTTTTTGTCTTCATAGATTGAAAATTAACACCAATGAGTTGACTGATGAACATTATTACATAATTTATTCAGATAATATAAATAACGACGAATAAAGATAGAATACTATTAACCGTTACACGTCATTGTAAAAAAAAAACAAAAGAAAACATTATGATTTGTAAAATTTCAGAATGTGTCCATTTTTAAACAAAGAAAACAATCTGAATTTGTCTTTATTTTTAAGTTATCGTGCTGTGATTTTACCACTTGGGAGTAGATTTTTCTCCACGTGGCCCCCGACCTAAAATGAGTTTGACATCTCTGGTTTAAACCAAGCTATTTGAAAACGTTTTACTAGTGTTTTATGCTCAAATGGATGTCACTACCGGAAGTGAGATACAATATGAATAATGTGCTGATGTTAATGGACAAATATTTGAACAAAAAGGGGTTAAACTAGAGTAAGTATTAGCACCAGAGGTGACCTTCATCTCTCTATCCATCTCCACCAGGGCACCGTGGCACACTTCCCGTCACAGAGGGTGGCAGCAGGCGGCACATTGCGATGAATCAATCAGACGGCTGCAACCACCGCAATCCACACTTTCCTCCCGCAGGCTCGTCATGTTCCCAGATGCTAGGTGCGAAAGCCCAGCTAGCCGCAGAGCCACGTGCTACACCTTCCTCGCGGTGACGTGAATGATTTCCAGTACGCTTTACGTAATGAGGTATTACTTTAATTCTATAAGAATAGCTATAAAGGCCAGTTTATATAATACCAGATTTAAAGCAACGGTAAGTAGCATTAAATGCAAACATGAGGAGAAAACTTTTGGTGTTGCAAGGAATGAACACAAAATGGAACTGTGATGCTGGCGCTATTACAAGAAGCCCACCTCAAATCATTTCAAATGAAGTAAGATAACCCAGGGTTTCCATGGCAATGTAAAGAAAACATTGAAAAAATAAGTAACATAACCCAGGGTTTCCATGGCAATGTAAAGAAAACATTGAACTGTAATTGTGAATTATTTTTTCATTTAAAAACACTTTTGTAATTATATCCATCCATTTTCTACCGCTTATTCCCTTTTGGTGTTGCGGGGGGCGCTGGCGCCTATCTCAGCTACAAATCGGGCGGAAGGCGGGGTACACCCTGGACAAGTCGCCACCTCATCGCAGGGCCAACACAGATAGACAGACAACATTCACACACTAGGACCAATTTAGTGTTGCCAATCAACCTATCCCCAGGTGCATGTCTTTGGAAGTGGGAGGAAGCCGGAGTACCCGGAGGGAACCCACGCATTCACGGGGAGAACATGCAAACTCCACACAGAAAGATCCCGAGCCTGGATTTAAACACAGGACTGCAGGACCTTCGTATTGTGAGGCAGACGCACTAACCCCTCTGCCACCGTGAAGCCTTTTGTAATTATAGTGATTTAAAAAATGTTAAAGAACTGAACTTAATAATTGTAATATTTAAAGATACCCATTTGTATTCCATTGTTTGAATAAGTAAATAAATGAATAAATACAACATGAATATTATACTTTAAAGGTAATGAATGTATTTAGGTTATAAACTCTTTTAATTCGGAGAATAATTGATATATTAAATAATATTTCAAAATAGTAATATGGCATTGCAATATATTTGCAATACCTACTAGATACATTAATATATTAAATATAATAACCAAAATGATATGTGTTGTTTTTGTGAATGCTGAATGATACTTCATTTAAAATCACTTTAAGATTTAATTACACCATAATTGATTAATTGAATTTTTATTTAAAAATATGAATATTTAATTCTAGATTTTTTTTTTCAGGGAATGCGATGAGGTGGCGACTTGTCCAGGGTGTACACCGCCTTTCGTCCGATTGTAGCTGAGATAGGCACCAGCGCCCCCCGCAACCCCAAAAGGGAATAACCGGTAGAAAATGGATGGATGGTTGGATGTTCCATTTAGTGCTTTCAACAACCAGATTAAAGTGCATTTCCATCTTCTAATCATCCATAGCAGGGGTCACCAACCTTTTTGAAAGCAAGAGCTACTTCTTGGGTACTGATTAATGTGAAGGGCTACCAGTTTGATACACACTTAAATAAATTGCCAGAAATAGCCAATTTGCTCAATTTACCTTTAATTCTATGTCATCATTAATAATTAATGATATTTATCTTTGTGGAAACATTGATCATCTTAATGATTGCTCACAATAAATATATATTTTTTCATGACATGTTTTATATAGGTTAAAATCCAATCTGCACTTTGTTAGAATATATAACAAATTGGACCAAGCTATATTTCTAACATTGGCAAAACATTATTTCTTCTACATTTTCCAGAACAAAAATTTTAAAATAAATTCAAAACACATTGAAATAAGATTTAAAATTGATTCTACAGATTTTCTAGATTTCCCAGAATAATGTTTTTGAATTGTAATCATAAATTTGAAGAAATATTTCACAAATATTCTTTGTCGAAAAAACAGAAGCTAAAATGAAGAATTAAGTTAAAATGTATTTATTATTCTTTACAATAAAACATTTTTTTTACTTGTACATTGATTTAAATTGTCAGGAAAGAAGAGGTAGGAATTTAAAAGGTAAAAAGGTATATGTGTTTAAAAATCCTAAAATCATTTTTAAGGTTGTATTTTTTCTCTAAAATTGTCTTTCTGAAAATTATGAGAAAAAAAGTAAAACAATTTATGAATTTATTTAAACAAATTCTATTTGAGTTTTGTCTCTCTTAGAATTAAAAATGTCGAGCAAACCGAGACCAGCTTGCTAGTAAATAAATACAATTGAAAAAATAGAGGCAGCTCATTGGTAAGTGCTGCTATTTGAGCTACTTTTAGAACAGGCCAGCGGGCGACTCATCCGGTCCATACGGGCTACCTGGTGCCCGCGGGCACCGCGTTGGCGACCCCTGCTCTATAGCGTTCCTGTGACTTTGGATTTTTCGTTCATCACTCCAAGCAACATTTGTAAGTTTTACAATTTAACTAAAACTATTCTGACTTACTAAACCGTCTCATGTGTGATAGCTATAGGCGTGTTTTCATGCATATTTGTACCTGTTATCATAACGTAATAAGGCAAGCCTCGCTAGCATTAGCTAGTCTAACACGTTTACGAGTGTCTGTGTTAGTATTATTAACTTACAATGGCTTTCTTTTGGTATACTTCCAGTTACACAAATTCCTCTGTAAATTAACCAAGACGTCACCGTCATACTTGCCAACCCTCCTGGATTTTCCGGGAGACTCCCGAAATTCAGCGCCTCTTCTGAAAACCTCCTGGAAGAAATTTTCTCCCGAAAATCTCTCGAAATTCAGCAGAGCTGGAGGCCACGCCCCCTCGAGCTCCATGCGGACCTGAGTGGGGACTTTCCCACTATATAAACAGCTTGCCTGCCCAATCACGTTACAACATCTACGGATTTTAATAAAAAACTGCAAACACAAGGAGACGAAACAGAAGCCATGGCGACGCCGTCTGTAATCGAGTGATTCTATGTTGTCTGTCGCCATCTCCTGGTGAATGTTGGCTATAGCGTTATGGGGTTGCTTTTTGATTGGCCAACGATTTATGTGGTGTTGCGCACCTGACGGCAAGTGACTCTCACCAATAACGCAAATGGCAGAACAAAGGTTACTCAAATAGTTAAATGTAAGTGTTGTTGGTTTTATTTTAGTAACCAGCAAGCACAGTACAGTTAGTAGAACAACTGTGTTTTTATTACTGTGTATTTGATAGGTGCCTTCTGAAATTCAACTATTTATTTTATTTATATATATATAATAAAATAAATATATAGCTAGAATTCACTGAAAGTCAAGTATTTCATACATATATACATATATATATATATATATATATATACATTTTTTTTTTTTTTTTTTGAAATATATATGAAATACTCGAGTTGGTGAATTATACTCCCCTCTTAACCACGCCCCCGCCCCAACCACGCCTCCGCCCCACCCCCGACGACGCCCCCCACCTCCCGAAATCGGAGGTCTCAAGGTTGGCAAGTATGGTCACCGTGGAGTTATTGAGTCTGTTTAGCTGATTGGAAAGCTAGCATCCGCAGCTAGTGGGTCCATGACGATTGCTTCTGTTTTGTTTTATCAGCCATTTTACAGCTGTGTGATAGGCACAGTTTTGAAACAATTAAGGTATGTATGTAAATAAATATTTACCTAATATTTCTGTGTAAATTACTCATTTCATAACGTATATATCTGTGTCTTGTAGTCCGGTGCGGCTAATATATGGGGAAAAAAATATTCTGGAATGTAATGGGTGTAGCCTATATACCGGTGCGCTCTCTAGCCCGGAAAATACAGTAGCAATCTTACTCTTGATTTTAATCGTATTCAATAAATATATCGAACCTGTACGTACAGTTTAACAGGATAAACCTTCTCAATTGATTTGAAACCACGTGATAATCAAAGATTGTTATTAAAAATGTATTACAAAATGCTTACAAAAAAATATTAAACAAATTGACTAAAAAAGGAGAGACTCATAAAACTGATTAAAAATAAATGTACATACAATTACGCAGTGCTCAAATAAAGACATTCTCATTAAATAAAAAATTATAGTAATAATAATAAATATGTTTCTTAAACAAACTTTCATTAAAGGCCTACTGAAACCCACGCAGTCTGATAGTTTATATATCAATGATGAAATATTAACATTGCAACACATGCCAATACGGCCTTTTTAGTTTACTAAATTGCAATTTTAATTTTCAACAGGAGTTTCTGGTTGAAAACATCGCAGAATGATGAGGCATGCGAGCGACGTCTCGAGTTGGAGGGGACATATTAGCGCATCACCACTAGCGGCTAAAAGTCGTCTCTTTTCATCGTGCAATTAAACAGTATTCTGGACATCTGTGTTGCTGAATATTTTGCAATTTGTTCAATTAATAATGGAGAAGTCAAAGTAGAAAGATGGACTTGGGAAGCTTTAGCCTTTAGCCACACAAACACACGGTGCTTCCTTGTTTAAAATTCCCAAAAGGTGAAGCTTTACTATGGATCAGAGCGGTCAAGCGAACATGGATCCCGACCACTTATCAACCGACAGGTTTCGGTGAGAAAATTGTGGTAAAAAGTCACCTCTTACCGGAGATCTGTGGAGTTTGCGCCGTCCTAGTAACTGTCGTGACTAATTCCCTCAGAGACTGGCGTCAAGACACCCGTGGACACACCCCTCCGACTATCAGGTACTATTTAACTCACTGAAACACTAGCAACACAATAGAAAGATAAGGGATTTCCCAGAATTATCCTAGTAAATGTGTCTAAAAACATCTGAATCGCTCACAATGCAATCGCCTTTTTTTCTTCTAGTCCTTCGCTATCAATATCCTTAGCCACAAATCTTTCATCCTCGCTCAAATTAATGGGGAAATTGTCGTTTTCTCGGTCCGAATAGCTCTTGCCGCTGGAGGCACACATTATAAACAATGTGAGGATGTGAGGAGCCCTCACTCTTGTGACGTCATCGTCTGCTACTTCCTCTAAAGGCAAGGCTTTTTTTATTAGTGACTAAAAGTTGCAAACTTTATCGTCGATGTTCTCTACTAAATCCTTTCAGCAAAAATATGGCAATATCGCGAAATGATCAAGTATGACACATAGAATGGACCTGCTATCCCCTTTAAATAAGACAATCTAATTTCAGTAGGCCTTTAAAATTTAAGTGAAAATGAAAAAACTACTTTTCTACGACTTTAGCTCCAAACTTCTTCTGTTTTTTTGATATTGTCATAACTGCCGCCAGTAGTGGAAAAGTGAGTTAGAACTGAGTACAGCTCCGACCTATATGGACCACAGCTGAGAAACAGATATTTTTTGGCGACCGTGTAGGGGGCTCTCACGCACCGGCTCTATGGTTAAGAAACACTGATCTAAACAATATCATGATTGCAATATAAATATACAGACGCACAAAATTTGTTTACATGTAAATTAACCTACATTAACGTATTTTGAAACAGCTTTTTAATATGAACTTCATATTTTTTTATTTAAATCAAAGCTGTAAAAATGGGACCACATGTCCAACCGAAAGGGGAAGAAATGCAGCTCCATAATATCCAAATCACATGGGGATTTTCACACAATGTCTTTTGCTGTGCTATTAGAGTAATCCCCCATCCCCAAAAGACCAAACACCCCCAAGTCCCTTGTAGCCGTCTTTCTAGTCCTCCGCTGTGTTATTACAAATTGATAACACAACCAACTCACCCCACTGGGTCTGTGATTTAATATGGGGGGATCTAACGGTCTCAGATCAGATTTAATGGCTTGTAATTCTCTGTGTGCCTCCACTGCTGCATGCACTACTTTATCTCAGCGTCCCCTCCATCCTTCCACCCTGCTGAGCTCCACGCAAGGGGCCACTCCCCTCTTCTGCACACCAGTGAATGAATAAATAAAACAACTTCAGGAGTAACTCAATTATTGAGAATGGGTTTGTGCTTAACAAGCAGTAAAATATGGACACGCAGTTCTTAAAAAGCATTAAAAAGGTGGAGCAAGGCACATGTATGATGCACATATGAAAAAAAAAAAAAAAGAATTAAAAATTGAAACTTTCCAATTTAAACAGGAGAGTCATGGGAGTCATTCCATGCTTTATTTTAGCTTCATTTTCTTTCCTGAGGATAATGTAGACGGTCAAGGGGAAGGTGGAACATAACCTTGTTGACAGATGCTGCATTCAAGGCTGCTGGGAAGTTGGAAAAACACGTACACAATTCCAGTGGGAAATAAACAAAAATATTGAGGACAACTTTGAAAATGGAGATACCTTATCTGCCGATTACTCTTCATGTCTTTACTCCACTTTTCATTATGTAATATTTTAATAGAAATGTTATAGCTGCTTAAAAGTCTACTGAAATGAGATTTTCTTATTTAAACGATGACGTCACAAGGGTGAGGGCTCCTCACGTCCTCACATTGTTTATAATGGGAGCCTACAGCAGCAAGAGCTATTCGGACCGAGAAAACGACAATTTCCCCATTAATTTGAGCGATGATGAAAGATTTGTGAATGATGATATTGATAGCAAAGGACTAGAAAACAAATTAATAAATAAATCAAGTAAAAAAAAAAAAAAGGCGATTGCATTGGGACAATTTCAGATGTTTTTAGACACATTTACTAGGATAATTCTGGGAAATCCCTTATCTTTCTATTGTTTTGCTAGTTGTTTTAGTGAGATTAAATAGTACCTGATAGTCGGAGGGGTGTGTCCACGGGTGTCTTGAGGCCAGTGTCTGAGGGAAGTCACGGCAGATTCAAGGACGGCGCAAAACCCCACAGATCTCCCCGGTAAGAGGCGACTTTTTAACACAATTTTCTCACTGAAACCTGCCGGTTAATAAGTGGTCGGGAACCATGTTCGCTTGACCGCTCTGATCCATAGTAAAGCTTCACCTCCGGGAATTTTAAACAAGGAATCACTATGTGTTTGTGTGGCTAAAGGCTAAAGGCTAAAGCTTCCCAACTCCATCTTTCTACTTTGACTTCTCCATTATTAATTGAACAAATTGCAAAAGATTCAGCAACACAGATGTCCAGAATACCGTTTCATTGCGCGATGAAAAGCGATGACTTTTAGCCGCAATTGGTGCTGAGCTAATATTTCCTGACAGTCCGTGACGTCACGCGTCATCATTCCGCGACGTTTTCAACAAGAAACGCTGCGGGAAATTTTAAATTGCAATTTAGTAAACTAAACCGGCCGTATTGGCATGTGTTGCAATGTTAATATTTCATCATTGATATATAAACTATCAGACTGCGTGGTCGGTAGTAGTGGGTTTCAGTAGGCGTTTGATGGCCAGTTTATTCAACTGTCGGCCTGCGGGCCCAATCTGGCCCATAAATTATATCACTGCATGAGTATGTTCCTAAAACGGCAGACGGCTCTTGTCAGAAAGGATGTTTGACTGGCAATACCTTTGAGTGTCAGGTTTAAATGATTATATTAACAAGGGTTTGCCCTTTGATGAGGCTATATTAAAAGAGAAGTCCAGGTCGCGGTCCAAATTCCACACAGAAAGGACCTGGAATGGATTTAGAACTATTTCACAGTGAGGCCACAGCGGTATGAATCAGTGTGAATTATTTATTTTGTATTGGACCCGAGGAAATTGAAAGTGTTTCTGGAATTTTAGCGACCACATGCGGTGGGCGACTGTCTGTCTTAACATCCTACACTGTCCTAACATCCTATACCTTGTTCTTGCCATTAGACCCCATGTGTAGAGGACATCTCCTGCACTTTACAAATGGGACACAATATCAATTATTCACACATCCGGTGGTACACATTCCACATTTCTCTTTCTGTACATTAATATTTAAACTTCTAGCACGACCACCAGCTCTCCTTGTAGTTCACACAACTCCTTCAGCTTGCTTTTGTCACCATCCCGGTTGGACCGTTTGTCTACACGTACTGTGATTTGTTAAAGATAGCCTCAGAGTGTACTTACAGGAACACTCCGAGATTAAAGTTATATTTACACTGTGGCCGATGAGAGGAAAGTGGGGGTGGGAGGAACAAAATCCCCATGGTAGCACTTGGTCTCAGGCCTTTCAAAAAACTCTGTGTATACCCGGAATACTTGAGGTGCT
Organism: Nerophis ophidion; assembly: GCF_033978795.1. Taxonomy (NCBI): domain Eukaryota; kingdom Metazoa; phylum Chordata; class Actinopteri; order Syngnathiformes; family Syngnathidae; genus Nerophis; species Nerophis ophidion. The sequence goes on from NC_084618.1 coordinate 71,470,106, forward strand.
AAGTTCAATTTCAAGGTCAGTGGATGGGTTAAAGTCAGTCAAATCAACTGGAGGAAGAGGGAGCTGCTTTCCAGACTTGACTCAGGGATCAAATTACCCTTATGTAATCGAGGACGTTTTGCAATCCAGTACGGAAGATATGCCACGATGCAAGCTGGAGTCTTTATCGATCACCCACAGGATGCATACTGGAAGCTCATTTTTATCTGATGCTTTGTCTCTCTATAGAAATGACCTTAGCAGCAAGAAACTCAGACTTCTAGGGATGCATTGAAGTATTCTCCGCCTCCATGTTATAAATCCATCCATACTTCAAGACAATAACAGACTGCTCCTGTGGTAGCCTGCTCGACATTGTTTCTTCTAACTTTGGCTTTCAGGAATATCAACCTCTCTCATATAGGCAGCATCTTTCCGCGAGAAAAGAGTATAATTATTTTATTATTCGCTTGTCGAGAAATGTATACATTCAGCCACAAGTGCAGGGTTGCAAGGGCATAGCAGACACAGGGTGCGTGGGAGACCTTCCTGCCCTTTATGTCCCTTGCCTATTTGGCCTGTATTTCCAAGTTTGATAACTGTACGAATGCGCCGTGGCTTGTAGGTTATAGTGTAGCTTGTTTTTCCATGAGCAGGCTGTGAGCACAGACAGTGAGAGAGGTGCTCTGACTCTGGATGCCATAGTCTCAGTTTAACTGTGTTGCTGTGTACAGGGGTAGACCTGCCATCGATCGACGGACGGCCGTTTTGTTGTTGTTTTTTTAACTCTCCCTAGGAGCCCCGGGACATGCTGCTGCAGAAAAATACTCGCTTGAGAACGAAAAAAAGTTGTTAAACTGCCAATAAATAAATTAATAACAACCATTTTATTAACTCTACACATATACCGTCAGCATTAAAATGATATAACAGCAAATTTGACTAACTGGCTGTACTGTACTAGTCCGTCGTGGTGTAGTGGTTTGTGATTTTGCCATGAGAGCAAACGATGTGGGTTTGATCCCCAGCCATGTTAATGTCAGATAGAATTCAAGTGGGGAAAAACCAAAACAAAACAATAGTTTGATTAATCGTTAATTTTGTAATTTATCAGAAAATAAATTGCAGTACCGCACATGTTTCAAAATGCACTATGAAAATCCTTTTGGTCCTGAAAAACCTGCCTGTGTGACTTCTGAAATTAAATAAATGATAAATAAATGGGTTGTACTTGTATAGCGCTTTTCTACCTTCAAGGTACTCAAAGCGCTTTGACACTACTTCCACATTTACCCATTCACACACACATTCACACACTGATGGAGGGAGCTGCCATGCAAGGCGCCAACCAGCACCCATCAGGAGCAAGGGTGAAGTGTCTTGCTCAGGACACAACGGACGTGACGAGGTTGGTACTAGGTGGGATTTGAACCAGTGACCCTCGGCTTGCGCACGGCCACTCTTCCACTGCGCCACGCCGTCCTTAAAATACAATTTTAGGTTGATACAGCGATCTCAAATTGTTCAATCCATTCATTAGTCAATAGTCTTTCCTGAATCCAACCAATCATCAAGTTATTCTGGACGATTCCATGCTTTTAACTTTGAAGAGACAGTCCTTTTTTTCTGTTCCTACATGAAGTCCTGGTTTTATGTGGTAGAACTTCACTCTTCCATTCTTTAGGCATCATGGCAAGGTACTACCACAATGTCCACAACAGATACTAACTTGAAGAGTATTCTAGAGTCATTGAAGCTTTATCAACGCTGTTTTACTTTAAAAGTTCCTTCAACCTCACTTCATCTGGGCTGACAGATGAAGGTCACACAGTTCTCCAACCAGACCATTCCCCCCCTTTTTTTATTTCAAATTATTTCTTAAAGAAAAATGGCATGTTCTCGAGTGAAGTCCAAGAGCATAATTCACTGACAACGTGATTTACATATCCTCCCCGTTCCGTTCTTTGTCTGTGACATCATGCTGACATGCTGGTGGCAGAATGGAAGTGAACCCTGTGATACCTTGAGAGCAATCTGCATAAAAATGAGCGGGATAATAATAGAGCTATGTAAAATGTCTGGCCAGCTGTGATATCCATACGTTTCTTTACCGTTTTGTCATTGCTTTTGACAGTGCTTTTGCTCCTGTTAAATTCATTTCCAAAACTCCATTACCAAACACACAATTTGTGTCTTTAAGCTCAGTTCTCATTACTTCAAGGCAGGCCGCCGCTTCAGCCTTCCTTCTCTTTCTACCATATTGATTCGCTAAAATTCAGTGGGCTGAGCTTGCAACGGAAAAGGGCACTGGGATCAATTCCCACAAAATTCCACATATTCGCCAGGCTTGTCAGTCCAGGATAATTTGTCTACAGGCTTGCCCCTCTGAATACACTGATGCATTCTGCTTTGTAATTGGTGCCCATCAGTGTCAAGTGTCTCCGCTAGCTAAAAGATGTTCAAGGCCAGCAAACCAGCCTCTCACTCCTTATTCACTAATTTGCAAGAGCCTGCATATTTCACGGTGATGCACCTTTGTTAGGCAAATACTTTGAAGACAGTTGCAGATAATTGGGAACGCAAACAGCTCCAATTGGCATGCGTTGTCAAAAGAATGAACAGCACAGTGTTGCATATCTGAAGGTATTGTTTGGTTGCTGTGCCTTCTATGAGCCATACAATTTCTAACTCTATTTACAGTTTGCAGATACTGATATAATTCCCCTTTCATTTTATAATCATGCTTTAACTAGAAAAGCATGTTGTTCTTAAAAGTACGGTCATGGCGTAAATTTCTTTAGTACAAAATAAGTTAGATTAGATTAGATAGTACTTTATTTATTCTGTCAGGAGAGTTCCTTCAGGAAAATTAAAATTTTCAGCACAATCCCACTCAAGATCAGACAAACATTACAGGGAGACAGAACAGGATCGCTGACGAGTCTGCCGGCTTCCAGCGCCCCTTACAAAAAAGATGAGATACAGGTAAACAACGGGTGGGGATGGGAGAAAAAAAAAAAAAAAATAGAAGATTAAAATAAAATAAAATAAAAAATAAAAAATAAAATTAAAAATCGGTCTTAGAGGGGGGGTGCAGACTGAGGCCAAGGGAAAAAACAACAACTCATAGCTATTGTACACATCCCTCTTACATGTGTGTAAGAAGGAAACATCAAACATCAAAGAACACAGAGGACATTAAAGACATTAAAGCAGCAGATACAACCAGACACTCCTCATACAGCTATGAATAAAAAGTAAAATAAACATATCCACTGTGGTGGCCTCTGCGGTGTTCCACGCCATCGTCCGCTGGGGTGGAGGGGGCATGGCCAGAGACAGGAGCAGACCCAACAAAGCAACCAAGACAGCCGACTCCACTCTCGGCCGCCAACCAACTCTCGGCCAGTGTCCAGTCCGCATGGATGAGCGAGGATACGTCCAAGGTGACTGAGGTGTCCGACACCTGCTCACCCAGCCAAGACACCGCGAAGACTCTCCGTCCCAGCGCTCAGTGCTAGCTCCGCAGCCCTGTCCCCTCATCCGCATCTCCTCCAGTCCCTCCAAACCGACTCCGGTGTGGCAGACACCCAGCAGCTGGTCTCCATGGCCAAAAGGCTCCCGGGAGGCAGATCCAGAAGTCCACAAAAAAAGCACCACAGAGGTCACGAAAGTGCCACCCCTTGTCACACAGTCCCAAAGGGTCCCGGACCAAAAGGCAAGAAAATATAATAACACATGAAAACAAGAGCGAAACATAAAAGGATGACACAAGAGCACAGAGCTCCTGCCTACAGCAGCCACTACAGCAGCGCCATCTTGGAAAATAGGACACTCAATGGGGTATTTGTGGTATTACTTCCTGTTTCGTCCTCAGTAACTTTTAGGGGGTTGAGTGCAATCACCACAAAATTGTGTATGCACAAGCATAAACATTTGTGCAAGTGTATTGCAAACAAGCACGTCTGCAAAGTTTGACCAAAAATGTTTGGACAAAATGTCCACACTCAACCAAAAGCTATTTAGAACTATTTGTATAAAAGTCATTGAGCATTTGTCGAATGATTATAAAACTTAAGTGATATTTGTACTTGATTGCATGTATGTTGGCATGTTTATCTAAAACAGGGGTCACCAACGCGGTGTCCGCGGGCATCAGGTAGCCCGTGAGGACCAGATGGGTCGCCCGCTGGCCTGTTCAAAAAAATAGCTCAAATAACAGCACTTACCAGTGAGCTGCCTCTATTTTTTAAATTGTGTTTATTTACTAGCAAACTGGTCTCGCTTTCCCCGACACTTTTAATTCTAAGAGAGACAAAACTCAAATAGAATTTGAAAATCCCCAAAAATATTTTAAAGACTTGGTCTTCACTTGTTTAAATAAATTCATTTATTTTTTTACTTTGCTTCTTATAACTTTCAGAAAGACAGTTTTAAAGAAAAAATACAACCTTAAAAATGATTTTAGGATTTTTAAACACATATACCTTTTTACTTTTTAAATTACTTCCTCTTCTTTCCTGACAATTGAAATCAATGTTCAAGTATTTTTTTTTATTGTAAAGAATAATAAATACATTTTAATTTAATTCTTCATTTTAATTTCTGTTTTTTCGACGAAGAATATTTGTGAAATATTTATTCAAACTTATTATGATTAAAATTCAAAAAAATTCTGGCAAATCTAGAAAATCTTTAGAATCAAATTTCAATATTATTTCAAAGTCTTTTGAATTTCTTTTAAAATTTTTGTTCTGGAAAATCTAGAAGAAATAATGATGTGTCTTTGTTAGAAATATAGCTTGGTCCAATTTGTTATATATTCTAACAAAATGCAGATTGGATTTTAACCTAATTAAAAAATGTCATCAAAATTCTAAAATTATTATTAATCAGGAAAAATTACTAATGATGATCCATAAATTCTTTTTTCAATATTTTCAAAAAGATTCGAATTAGCTAGTTTTTATCTTCTTTTTTTCGGTTGAATTTTAAAGAGTTGAAATTGAAGATAAACTATATTTCAAAATTTAATTTTCATTTTTTTCCTGTTTTCTCTTCTTTTAAACCGTTCAATTAAGTGTTTTTTCATCATTTATTCTCTACAAAAAAACCTTCCGTAAAAGGAAAAAAAAATGTACAACAGAATGACAGACAGAAATACCCATTTATATATATATATATATATATATATATATATATATTAAAGGTAAATTGAGCAAATTGGCTATTTCTGGCAATTTTTGTAAGTGTGTATCAAACTGGTAGCCCTTCGCATTTATCAGTACCCAAGAAGTAGCTCTTGGTTTCAAAAAGGTTGGTGACCCCTGATCTAAAACATGTTTTAAAAACTCTTAGGGGGCGCCACACATATTATTTACCTCTAATATTTAAAGGTATCTTGTCCAATTATGCCTTACCTACCTAAAAAAAAAAGGAACTGACCGTGTCCCAGGAGTACTACAGACAGGGATGGAAGGGGGTGTTTGTTCCAAAATCTCAGAGGCATTCTGGCAAATCTGAGTCTGACCTCCTGGGAGAGCCAGCAAGAGAGATGAGCGACAAAACTGTATTTCCAACTTTGTTTTTAATCCCCCTTACACGCTCTGCTGGTTCAACAGTAGTACTCTGTGCCAAGCTTTATGTATTTGCAGGGAAAATATAAAAATGAAGGGGTTGCGTGTCAGCGAAAAAACATCCATTTGTTTTCTTTTTTTTTTTCTAACACCTGCTGGCTGTGTCATCATTCTAGAGAGACCCAACAACTGGCTAACTTTTTGACTCTTATCATTTTGTTACCAATCAGCTCAGGCATCGGCTTATTGTTACCGCGATGGATTCAATCAGCGCGAGTCAACAGTTTGTCTGCTTGATGTCATTTTCAGGAGAAAACTGCAGGAAAGCCAAATGGCTTAGAGAGGCCAGCTCGACGTTTATGAAGCTGATCAAAGCCCTTTTGTGGGATTATTTTGTTACGGCAAACTCACAGGGCCATTGCAGCTGGACAAACTCTTTTTATGCAACACAAATTCCAGATGTTCCATAAGGGGACAGCTGATAATTAAGTAAAATAAATCTTTGTTGCATCAGCAGTGCCGAATGACTTCATAGCTGCTGTTGTTTTACCCTACTGGGCTAAAATAACAGTTGGCACCCTTTTCTGTAGACAAAATTGGCAAGCAGATTTACCCGTAAAACTGTTAGACACCTGGATGCACACAAGATGAGCATCTCTTTTAAACCTTTTTTACAAGTTTGAGTAAATATTTTTTCACAATTGCCTTTTCCACAGACACTTCATAAAAGAACCAAAAAAAGATCTGGCATTCACCCAATGTGCTTTTTACACTGCAGAACCCAAAAAGGTGTAATAGTTCCATGAGGAATCAAGCCCACATTATAATATTTTTTCTTTATGAAACAACCTTGCTTCGCCATTCCGGTACTTACTATTTACACAGGAGTTATTCCTGCTACTGTTAGAGCAGGGGTCTCAAACTCAATTTACCTGGGGGCCACTGGATGCAGAAAATGGGTGAGGCTGGGCCGCGAGAAAAGATTTCTTAAAAAAATGTAACATGCACTTTTTAATGAATTCACCTTCTTTGAAGGGCTTTCCCGCCCTAGCAACATACTTGCAAACTCTCGTGATCTTTCCGGGAAACACCCGAATATCAGTGACCCTTCCGACAATCTCCCGGGGCAATCATTCTCCCGGTTTTCACCTGAACAACAATATTAAGAGCGTTCCATAATGGCACTGCCTTTAACGTTCTCTACAACCTGCCGTCTTGTCCGCTTTTCCACCATACAGTGGCCCAGTCACATATTGTATGAGGTTTCTGCAGACCAACGGAAGTGACTGCAAGACATACTTGATCAACAGCCATACGGGTCACACTGAGGGTGGCCGTATAAACAAGTTCATCACTATTACAAATATGCGCCAAACTGTTAACCCACACCAAACAAGATTGACAAACACATTTTGGGCTACAACTCTTCCGGTCTACAATAGGGGGCAGAGTTGGGGGTGGGGGGGTTGTATATTGTAGCCCAGAAGAGTTAGGGCTGCATGGGATTCTGCGTATTTGTTCTGTTGTGTTTATGTTGTGTTACAGTGCGGATGTTCTCCCAAAATGTGTTTGTCATTCTTGTTAGGTGTGGGTTCATAGTGTAGCACATATTTGTAACAGTGTTAAAGTTGTTTAAAGGGCCACCCTCAGTGTGACCTTAATCAAGTATGCCTTGCAGTCGCTTACTAAATCTGTAGAAGCCAAATACAACATGTGGATTGGCTGGCAGGCCGTTTGTACAGGTTGGAGAGGGCGCTGAAGGAAGTGCCTCCACGGTGTCCAATTGATATTTTCGTTTGGGTGAAATTCGGGAGAATGATTACCCTTGGAGGGGCAATGAAAATTGGGAGTCTCCCGGAAAAACTGAGGGTATGCAAATCGATGGTGTACAAGTATGACGCTGTAAAGCACCATTCATGTAAAACTCGCGGGCCGCACCAACATTAGATTTTCATATTAAGGTGCGGGCCGCAAAATAACGTCTCGCGGGCCGCGTGTTTGAGACCCCTGTGTTAGACACTTAAAAGACAACCTCAGAAAGGTGGAATATTGGTGTTTTAGGGCTTTTTAAACAACAACCCAGCAAAAGGTGAAAGCAGTCTAATAAAATCATGCAAAAACGCCAGAACAGAAGAGCTTTGCTTTTTACAAAGAACCCAAAGAAGGTCCGTAATATCGTCAAAGGTTCAGAGAATCTGGAGAAATTACTGCACATAAGCGATGATATTACGGACCTTCGATCCCTTAGGCGTTACTCTATCAAGAAGCGACATCAGTGTGTAAAGGATATCACCACAGGGGATTCAAGAACACTTCAGAAAACCACTGTCGGTAACTACAGTAAGTGCAAGTGAAAACTCTACTATGCAAAGTGAAAGCAATTTATCAACAACACCCAGAAACGCCACCGGCTTTGCTAGGCCCGAGCTCACCTAAGAAGGACTGATGCAAAGTGGAAAAGTTTTCTGTGGTTTGACGAGTCCACATTACAAATTGTTTTTGGAAACTGTGGACGTTGTGTCCTCTGGAACAAAGAGGAAAAGAACCATCCGGATTGTTCTAGGTGCAAAATTCAAAAGCCAGCATCTGTGATGGTATGGGGGTGTATTAGTGCCCAAGGCATGGGTAACTTACACATCTGTGAAGGCACCATTAATGCTGAATGGTCCATACAGGTTTCGAAGCAACATAGGTTGCCATCCAAGCAACGTTATCATGGATGCCCCTGCTTACTAAAGCAAGACAATGCACAGCCGCGTGTTACAACAGCGTGGCTTCATATTAAATAAGTGTGGGTACTACACTGGCCTGTAGTCCAAACCTGTCTCCCATTGAAAATGTGTGGGACAATATGAAGCCTAAATTACCACAATGGAGACCCCGGACTGTTGAACAACTTGAGCTGGACATCAAGCAAAAATGGGAAAGAGTTCCACCTAAAAAGCTTAAAAAATTGGTCTCCTCATTTCCCAAATGTTTACTACTTGTTGTTAATGGGAAAGGCCAAGTAACACTGTGGTAAAAATGCCATGTGATGCTACCATTAAATTCTAAGTCAATGATTATTTGCAAAAAAACTCTTCACCTTGATCACCCCCTGGGAGGTGAGGGGAGCAGTGGAAAGCAGGGGTGCCGCGCCCGGGAATCATTTATGGTGATTTAACCCCCAATTCCAACCCTTGATGCTGAGTGCCAAGCAGGGAGGTAATGGGTCCCATTTTTGTAGTCTTTGTTATGACTCGGCTAGGGTTTAAACGCACAACCTACCGATCTCAGGGCGGACACTCTAACCACTAGGCCACTGAAGCTTGTTTTGTCTTGGTATAGAGAAAGAATACTAGATGTTCAAAGTCTTCCATTTTTATCCATATTCCATGTCCACATATATTTTCATCAAAGCAATTTTGTTCCACAACAGATATGCTTCCATGTACACATTAGAACCAATGACTAAATATATATAGGGTAAACTGTATATTATAATATTAAAATATAACCTCGAAAAAACTTTTAGTGTGGTTTACAAAACAGTGCTACTTTTTCATAGACATTTGTAACTTTAAGAAAAGAAATACACCAAAACCAAATGTCCACTCGTGGATGCAGGTGCTGTAGCATATTGACTAATGGAGGGCCTCAGAATATGGAACCAGTCCGCTGATGTTGCAGTTCTAATTTTCTGATTGGCCAAAATGTACGTTTTTATTTGACAGATGTTTGGGGAGGGGGTGTTCAACATTGTATAAGAAAATATAAGATATAGACAAGAAATATAATAATAAACAATAAAAAAAATTATATTAGAAAAAAAATGTTAGCGGTAGAAATGTGAGTATCTTAAAGGCTTACTGAAATGAGATGTTCTTATTTAAACGGGGATAGCAGGTCCATTCTATGTGTCATACTTGATCATTTCGCGATATTGCCATATTTTTGCTGAAAGGATTTAGTAGAGTACATTGCCGATAAAGTTCGCAACTTTTGGTCGCTAATAAAAAAGCCTTGCCTGTACCGGAAGTAGCAGACGATGTGCACGTGACGTCACGGGTTGTGGAGCTCCTCATATCCTCACATTGTTTACAATCATGGCCACCAGCAGCGAGAGCGATTCGGACCGAGAAAGCGACGATTTCCCCATTAATTTGAGCGAGGATGAAAGATTTGTGGATGAGGATAGTGAGAGTGAAGGACTAGGAAAAAAAGAAAAAAAAGAAAAGGTGAGGGCAGTGGGAGCGATTCAGATGTTATTAAACACATTTACTAGTGTTTTAGTAAGATTATATGGTACCTGAAAGTCGGAGGGGTGTGGCCACGGGTGTGGTGACCGCCAGTGTGTCTGGTGGGAAGAGGCAAGAGAGTCCACAGCTGCAGGAGAACGCAAGCTCCGACTTATTACCACAATTTTCTCAACCCTGCCGGTTGACATGTGGTAGGGAACCATGTTCGCTTGACCGCTCTGTTCCATAGTAAAGCTTCACCTTCAGGAATGTAAACAAGGAAACACCGGCTGTGTTTGTGTTGCTAAAGGCAGCTGCAATACACCGCTTTCCACCTACATCTTTCTTCTTTGATGTCTCCATTACTAATTGAACAAATTGCAAAAGATTCAGCAACACAGATGTCCAGAATACTATGTAATTATACAATTAAAGCAGACTACTTATAGCTTGGATCGGGCTGGAAAATAATGTCCGCTACAACCAGAGACGTCACGCGCACGCGTCATCATACCGACGTTTTCGACAGGATACTTCGCGCGAAATTTAAAATTGCAATTTAGTAAACTAAACCGGCCTTCTTGGCATGTGTTGCAATGTTAATATTTCATCATTGATATATAAACTATCAGACTGCGTGGTCGGTAGTAGTGGGTTTCAGTAGGCCTTTAATATCATGATATTTAAACCAACCTGCGACACAAATGGCACATGGACCGAAGTATGGCATGGCATGATTTCCCGTATCAGATGACTCTAAGGATGAAAACTGAGTGATACCCCACTTGAGGAAGTATCTATTGATCCCAGTGAAGGCCAACTTTGACAAACACTGTGTGGCATCATAGTAAGCGATTAGAGTGCAATGGGCACGGGGCCAAAATGGCACCCTGATGGTTTCCACCACCAACAAGCATTCATCCTGTAAAGCTTCAGGCACCTCTGAACCAATAAAGGCGTCAACAAGAGATCTGAAGTGTGTGTGTGTGTGTGTGTGTGTGTGGGGGGGTGTAACAAGCTCAATAGCAGACAAAAACAGATGACGACGTAATTGCACACATAGACACACTAAAAGTCCCAATGCCTGTCTTAATGTTCACAAGCCTGCCAGTTTTTCCGTCTCTGCCCATATGCTCAAGACAGCCAGTATGAAAGCAAAGACGGACGAGGACAAAATCACAGGAAAATAACAGAAAGCGGCGGTAGATGACATCATCGTAGCAAAGTCGTTTATTTAGTGCTTAAAAACTGATACAGTACTAATCCCTCTTCTACTATACGTAAGTGCATTACTGCACAATATGAGATACATTTCTAGTGGATCCAGACAATGGCACCTGAAGCCACATGCTTTTTTTTCACAATATTTCATCATCAACACTGGACCTTTTACTCTGCCGTGTTATTACATTTTAAACACTTTGTGTTGCACATAACTATACAATAATTCAGAAGGGGCTAATACAGCCCCACTTTAAAAGGAGTCTGATTTATAAAACACATTAGGGGCTTAGCTCTTTCTTATATATATATATGTATATATATATATATATATATATATATATATATATATATATATATATATATATATATATATATATATAGAAGCAGTGAAGCAGATACTTAAATACTACATTTAAAGGTTAAACAAAGGGTGGCTAAATGTACAAACTTTTCAATTGCATGTCTTAAAACAAGCGCTAACAAGGCAATTTAAAGCTTTTTTCCCCAAGTACACATGTTTTTTTAAGTTTAAACACATCATTGCAGAGGTAGTTTGAATAATCAAATTAGTACTTTATTGGGATATTCGGGGTTTTATTGTAGAAGCAGAAGAGATTCAGTTTTTGTAACGCTGGATATATATATATATATATATATATATATATATATATATAATGTTACAAAACTGATTCTCTTCTGCTTCTACAATAAAATCCAGTCTTGGTCAAAAGTTTACATACACTTGTGAAGGACACAATGTAACCTCGGACTATGTTAAGGTAACGTGTGGAGTTCCCCAGGGTTCGGTGTACAGTACACTGAAACAAAATTACCATATTTTTCTGCCTATAAGGCACTCTTATAGGGGCCATATGTAGAAATGGCATGCCAAGTCATCATTAAATGGCCCTGGTATGTCAAAAGGCATTAATAAATCATGTTCTTTTGGAATACCTCTATAACTGATAACGATAGTTCAGCCGGGATATGCTCATTTCAAAATTAGATTTCCAGCCCCGAAATCGTGTTATTGTTTTCATTTTGATGCCCCCCCCCCCTCCAACGTTTGACCAATTTTTGGTTGCCAGTTACGCACTGCCACATTCGTTGAGCTACTGCCACTGGTAAAGTTACTAAACATGTCAGACCTTAGTAAATCTAAAATGCCTCGTTATGATTCTCAACTTATTTATGACAAAGCCAGGATCAAAACTAAGATTTGTATCGAGGGACGATTTTTTCATCTGACGCCAAACTTTCTCATTTCCTCCTTGACAGGTAAGTAAGGCATTTACGTTTTCTTATGACTTGTAATAAATTAAAATTGACATTTTGCATGTAAACTATATTGTCCAAATACAGTCTGTGATATTGTCTAACAAAGCTAGTATGTTCTTGCAACGAATTCTTAGCATGCTAGCCCGGTCAATGACACATCGACATACAGACTAAAGGAGGAAATATATGCCCGTTAGCCTGTATGTTGATGTGTCATCCAACTGACAGGGCCAAATATATTTTCAACAAAAAAAACAAAAAACATGCTGATATGGGTAGTGTCAGTGTCTGTTTTGTTCTCAATATGCTGACACGCTGAAGAAATGTGTTCCAACAGTAGCACGGCTAATTGCGGTTTCTGGTACTGTATGTGCATCAAACACATATGGGGTGGCATTTGCTTGGCACAATGATTTTCTACTTTGTGTATTGACATGGTATTAGGCTATATGATTTATGCGTAATGTGTTTTTTGTGTAACGTGGATTGGCTCACAGAATTGCACTGTGCATTGAAGGACGGTGATGTGTGTACATGGAAGAGAATGCAGTGCGTCAGGTGGGCTGCAACATGGAGTTATGCTGAACGAAATGTGGCGGTAATTTTACTGTTGGCCTTGGTTTGCCATTAAAAGTAGGCCTATGCGATATATAACGTATTACCGTATTTTTCGGACCATAGGGCGCACCGGATTATAGGGTGCATTAAATGGGTCATATTATGATTTTATTCTAAATGTAAAACACTTCCTTGTGGTCTACATAACATGAAATGGTGGTTCTTTGGTCAAAATGTTGCATGAATTATGTTTCACAGACCATATTCAAGTCGCTTTCTGACAGTTGCTTCAGGATGTGCCGTTTTGTGGGGAGTCTTTGTTCACCTTCGGCAGCACCTTCTGCCCGTCATCTTTGTTGTAGCGGTGTAGCGTGCAAGGACGGGAGTGGAAGAAGTGTCAAAAGATGGAGCTAACTGTTTAAATGACATTCAGACTTTACTTAAATCAATAACAGAGCAGCATCTACTCATTCGTGGCTCACTACTGCAACAACAACGCCGGAAATGTATCCTGTGAAAAACCGTCCGACCGGAACTCTCTAATAACTAAAGTTCCGTGGGTGAATTATGTAAACTCACTACAGCGGTATGTTTTAGCGCTTCCGAAGCGAGTTTAATGAAAAATATGAGTTACAACTTTATGGTACTTTATATTACAAATGGCAACAGTGGAGGATAATGCCCGACAACAAGAGGATGGAGAAAAAGAAGAAGCTTATCGACTAGGTGTCAGGCACACATTTTCAAGATGTATTCATATACCAAATCACATCAGCAAGTACCAGAAGGTAAGAAAAGTTGGTTTTGCAAAATATTGTGAAACCAAATGCCAGATATGTCTGTTAATAGGTGGAATTTTGCATTATACAAACACCATAATAATACTCGTATGCTGTTGTATCGCTCCGACAATCCATCAAGCGGTGCGGCTTCATAGCTTACCAAAGTTGTACTAAAACATTTTGACAGATTTTTGAGCACCCTGTGGAATGTTCTATATTCTCAATGGAACATTTAAAGTGTTGCTGTCGTTTACTAACGTCATCTTGCAATTTACACTTATCTATAATGTGTGACGGCCATCTACTGGTTACACTTAACATTACACCATTACCGAATAATATAGCTTCGAGGTCAGTAAGCACAACTAGATTTATTCCGTACATTAGGCGCACTGGGTTATAAGGCGTACTAACGATGTAAGCAAATGAGAGGATTTTAGGTGTGCCTTATAGTGCGAAAAATACTGTTTATATATATATATATATATATATATATATATATATAATGTCTAGCATTAAAAGATTACAGTTGGTAAAAAATGCGGCTTCTAGACTTTTGACAATAACAAGAAAGTTTTATCACATTACGCCTGTACTGGCTCACCTGCACTGGCTTCCTGTGCACTTAAGATGTGACTTTAAGGTTTTACTACTTACGTATATAAAATACTACATGGTCTAGCTCCATCCTATCTTGCCGATTGTATTGTACCATATGTCCCGGCAAGAAATCTGCATTCAAAGGACTCCGGCTTATTAGTGATTCCCAAATCCCAAAAAAAGTCTGCGGGCTATAGAGCGTTTTCATTTCGGGCTCCAGTACTCTGGAATGCCCTCCAGGTAACAGTTCAAGATGCCACCTCAGTAGAAGCATTTAAGTCTCACCTTAAAACTCATTTGTATACTCTAGCCTTAGAATAGACTCCCTTTTTAGACCAGTTGATCTGCCATTTCTTTTCTTTTTCTCCTATGTCCCGCTCTCCCTTGTGGAGGGGGTCTGGTCCGATCCGGTGGCCATCTACTGCTTGCCTGTGTATCGGCTGGGGACATCTCTGCGCTGCTGATCCGCCTCCGCTTGGGATGGTTTCCTGCTGGCTCCGCTGTGAGTGGGACTCTCGCGACTGTGTTGGATCCAATATGGATTGAACTTTCACAGTATCATGTTAGACCCGCTCGACATCCATTGCTTTCGTCCTCTCCAAGGCTCTCATAGTCATCATTGTCACCGACGTCCCACTGGGTGTGAGTTTTCCTTGCTCTTATGTGGGCCTACCGAAGATGTGGTAGTGGTTTGTGTTGTGGTTTGTGCAGCGCTTTGAGACACTAGTGATTTAGGGCTGTATAAGTAAACATTGATTGATTGATTGAATAGTATATAATTATTTTGATGGTGGTTCATGTGGTCAAACTAGATATTTTAGCAGGGTAATGCCAACAATCTGTCCCGACACCCGACTAAAATATTGGTGCGTAATTTAAAAAAATACATTGGGCTAATCGACATTAATAAATGTGGCATAATTAATTAATAAACCATCTTGCAAGAAGCATAACCAAGAGGAACCTACAACGTAGGACTTATCGATTTCCATTTGAAGTTCTTGGTAGTAAGATTCGGATTCGGCTGCGTATCTGGCAAAATCAGTCATAGAGTGTGGGAGCGGACCACAAAATTGTGACCGTGATTGCAGTACAATTTCCGGCCACATTACTACATATGGCTTCTTTAAAATATTATAATTTTCTCCAAAATTGACAGTGCGCCTTATAACCTGGTGCGCCTTATGTATTACCGTATTTTAAGGAGTATAAGTCGCTCCAGAGTATAAGTCGCACCTGGCAAAAATGCATAATTAAGAAGGAAATACATTTATATAAGTCGCATGGAGTATTAGTCGCATTTTTGGGTGAAATTTATTTGATAAAACGCAACACCAAGAACAGACCTTTGAAAGGCAATTTAAAATAAATAAAGAATAGTGAACAACAGGCTGAATAAGTGTACGTTATATGACGCATAAATAACCAACTGAGAACGTGCCTGGTATGTTAACGTAACATATTATGGTAAGAGTCATTCAAATAACTATAGAACATGCTATACGTTTACCAAACAATCTGTCACTCCTAATCGCTAAATCCGATGAAATCTTATACGTCAAGTCTCTTACGTGAATGAGCTAAATAATATTATTTTATATTTTACGGTAACGTGTTAATAATTTCACACATAAATTGCTCCTGAGTATAACCATGAAAAAAACTGCGACTTATTGTCCAAAAAATACGGTAATTGTGGTTTTGCTTATTCTGGTTGTGGTACATTGTGTAATCATAAGTGTGACCAGTAGAAAGTCGTCACACATAGTGTGGAATGGCAGTTGACGTTTGTTTAATAAATGACACTAGTGCGTACAAAAATCTATCCAAAATGTTTTGCTATGATGTTGGTAAGCTACAAAACCATACCACTAGATGTCAGGGCGTTACGGCTAACATAGTCAGATGTACTGTGCTTCAACATACGGTTATTATTATGAAGTGTGCATAAGGACCCCAAAATGGGGTCAGTAGACTCGCTATGAAAGTGCTAAAAACTACATCAAAAGATGACTGGGAGAAGACGGTGTCGCAGTAGAGTCACGTAAATAAGACCGACCACAAAACGGAGCATCCTGAAGAGATGGTTAGAAAGCGGCTTGAAGATG
Source organism: Nerophis ophidion (assembly GCF_033978795.1). NCBI lineage: Eukaryota > Metazoa > Chordata > Actinopteri > Syngnathiformes > Syngnathidae > Nerophis > Nerophis ophidion. The sequence continues at coordinate 71,486,428 of NC_084618.1, forward strand.
GTCTGTAAAACATAATCTATGCAAAATGTTGACCAAAGAACTACCTTTACATGTTATGTGGAATCACAAGGAAGGCTTTTCAATGTAAAAAAATATATTTAATATGACCCCTTTAATGCTTCTTATAATCTGGTGCATCTTTTGTATGAAAATAAACTTGAATAGACCTGTTGACCGACAGTGCGCCCTGTAATCTGGTGCGCCTTATGCTTTGAAAAATACAGTAAGTAAAACTACTTTGCCTTTGAAGATGATGACACAATGGAGAAGGACCAGGAAGGCATCCTCTATTAGAATTGTATACTTTATAGGTATTGCTGGAAACAATACTAAAGACGACTTATTTTTTAACAGCTACTTTGCTAATTCCAGTTACACCAGTGTTTCTCGAACAGTGTGTCACGCCCGGCAGAATAGATTTTTATCATTTGTGTCTACATTTTAGAATTCATGTTAGAACGATAAGCAACCCTGCAGTTTTGTAGCGGCAGTCGAATCGAATCAACACACTCACTGTTCTACCCAGTAAACATAGTACTGTACGTACACGCAGGAACACGAGTACGAGGCTAACAGAGGCAGGGAGAGGAAGGAGTTTGTGACAGAAATTACAAGCAAAAAAGGAGTTGTCGTCAGTGGCATGTATAAAGAATGTAACTCACACAGTGTTGGTCAGATAAATAAATAAACATCAAGTTCTCAATAGTTTTTCAATTCATTGGGGTCACAGGAAACATCTGTCCCCCAGGGGGGCTATAGCAGGAGATAGATTTGCAGAAGTTATGTCAAAGGCAATACAAACAATTTTAGTTCCTACATTGTGAAAGGTTTGATTCTGGGGTGTGCAGACACACACTACCCACTGTTATAATATATACAATACATATTGCTATGTCACAGTAAAGTTGACTTTCTGGTCTGGGGTTATGATCACACTTTTTTTCTGCTATGCCCAATAATCTCTTGCAATGGCATCACAAAAGAAAACATTCTGAGGCGTTTATTTTTTACAAAATATATATTATTGATTTATTATATTATATCTGATATGTGTCAACAATTTCAAGATGAATGCACTCAACATCTTTAACTCCTACATTGAACAGAAAATGATGCAAACTAACTTACCAAAACCCTAATTTTTTCCGTACGCAGTCAGCACCAACATTTAACACAAGCTATTTTGGACAGGCAAACAATCAACAGCATTAGCGAGTATTACCCTTAAGCGAAAGAGATTAACTTCAAACAAACCCATTTTATGGCACATTGAACCAGTTTGGAAAATATCATTATGGCTAACGTATCATCTAACACTGTTCTGTCATTGTAAACCAGCTCATTTCAGTTCTGTCTATATTTCCTAACATCCATCCATCCATCCATTTTCTACCGCTTACTCCCCTTTGGGGTCGAGGGGCTTATCTCAGCTACAATAGGGCGGAAGGCGGCGTACACCCTGGACAAGTCGCCACTTCATCGCAGGGCCAACACAGATAGACAACATTCACACTCACATTCACACACTAGGGCCAATTTAGTGTTGCCAATCAACCTATCCCCAGGTGCATGTTTTTGGAGGTGGGAGGAAGCCGGAATACCCGGGGGGAACCCAAGCATTCACGGGGAGAACATGCATATTGTATACAATGACTAATGGTTACTTTCTCACATTTTTAAAAATATTTTATACCATACTGTTTTATTGTAATGAAACTGTCTTGGACCCATAGTGAATTGACAATAAAGAATATTGAATCTCAATTAGCAACACTTGTCCAAGGACTATTACTGTTGTAGTCGTAATGATTTGTGCAGTCCTTTGAGACATTTGTGATTTGGGGCTATATAAATAAACATTGATTGATTGATTGATTGACTATTATGTTACTTTTCCCACATGCAGCACAATGCCAGCTCACTGATGTTAGACTAAGGCTACGTTCGCACTAACCCCATTTGTACATGTTTTTTAAATATTATTGGAAAAAAATAGAGGATTTATATTTATGTTTATCTTAAAAACTGAGAGTTCAGTTTTTAAGATACTTTCATGTACACCATAGAACAATAATAAATAAATATTATTACAAGCAACTTCCCTTTTTTTTATTTTACATTTTCAAGTCACTGTATGTGTTTTTAGAAGAAAAAAAATGGAAACACCACCTAAATTACTCAATGTAACCTTAATACAGTAAACAAAACCACAAATACAGGAAGCCGCCCCATGTGTTAGTACCCAAAGTCAACATTTCTTAAATGTTTGTCCATCATCAAGTTATTGTTTCACCACCTACTGTCACTTGCTGGCCTGGAAGAGTATGCAATTGTGATGATGATGTTTACTGCAATTGCAGTACAGTACATAATATTTTTGGGACTGGTTAAAAAGGTTGGGTAAACATGAACTCATAATAGTTGTTTAAGTGTCGGTTTTATTGTTTAATGTCCTTAGTGTGTTGTCTCACTTCTTGTGTCTGTTCAGGCTTTTGGTATGTAAGGCATATTGACCCTGTGAAAATCAGCCTACCAATAAGTGACAAGGAAATTTGTGGAAAAAATATTTCATCTAAAGTTGTTAAAGGCCTACTGAAATGAGATTTTCTTATTGAAACGGGGATAGCAGGTCCATTCTATGTGTCATACTTGATAATTTCACGATATTGCCATATTTTTGCTGAAAAGATTTAGTAGAGAACATCGACGATAAAGTTCGCAACTTTTGGTCGCTAATAAAAAAGCCTTGCCTGTACCGGAAGTAGCAGACAATGTGCGCGTGACGTCACCGGTGTGAGGGCTCCTCACATCGTCACATTGTTTATAATGTGAGCCTCCAGCAGCAAAGGCTATTCGGACCAAGAAAGCGACAATTTCCCCATTAATTTGAGCAAAGATGAAAGATTTGTGGATGAAGAAAGATAGATTGAAGCACACAAAAAAAGAAAAAAAGAAAGAAAAAGCGACGGCTCCGGGCAGCGGCAGTGTGAGCGTTTCAGATGTAATTCGACACATTTACTACGATAATTCTGGAAGATCCCTTATCTGCTTAATGTTTTAATAGTGTTTTAGTGAGATTGTAAAGTCATACCTCAGAGTCGGATGGCTGCGGTGATCGCCAGTGTCTCTCAGAGAAGCCAAGGAGCCAAGCTCACATCTGGCTTTTTTGACAGCTGCTGCAGGACGCATAATCCACTGATGTCCCCAGTAAGAGTCGACTTAATATCGCAATTTTCTCATCCAAAAACTTGCTGGTTGACGTAGACAAACATGTTCGCTTGACCGCTCTGTGTTAAAGCTTCACAGCAAACAAAGAAACAGAGGCTGTGTCTCGGTTGCTAAAGGCAGCTGCAATCCACCTCTTTCCACCAACAGCATTCTAATTTGACATCTCCATTATTAATTGAACAAATTTCAAAAGATTCAGCAACACAGATGTCCAAATTACTGTGTAATTATGCGATGAAAAGAGACAACTTTTAGCCGCAAGTGATGCTGGGCTAATATGTCCCCTCAAACCCGAGATGTCACAAACACACGTCATCATATGCGTCATCATTCCGCGACGTTTTCAACAAGAAACTCCATCCATCCATCCATTTTCTACCGCTTATTCCCTTTCGGGGTCACGGGGGGCGCTGGCGCCTATCTCAGCTACAATCGGGCGGAAGGCAGGGTACACCCTGGACAAGTCGCCACCTCATCGCAGGGCCAACACAGATAGACAGACAACATTCACACACTAGGGCCAATTAAGTGTTGCCAATCAACCTATCCCCAGGCGCATGTCTTTGGAAGTGGGAGGAAGCCGGAGTACCCGGAGGGAACCCACGCAATCACGGGGAGAACATGCAAACCCCACACAGAAAGATCCCGAGCCTGGATTTGAACCCAGGACTGCAGGACCTTCGTATTGTGAGGCAGACGCACTAACCCCTCTTCCACCGTGAAGCCGCGAAACTCCGCGGGAAATTTAAAATTGCAATTTAGTAAACTAAAAAGGCCGCATTGGCATGTGTTGCAATGTTAATATTTCATCATTGATATATAAACTATCGGACAGCGTGGTCGGTAGTAGTGGGTTTCAGTAGGCCTTTAAATAGTAAACAGAGGCTCCAGGCGCTCTAACACAACATCCAGTCCACAGTGCAGGACACCAAGAAGGACACAGTCCTCCATGTTTATGTGAATTACAACTTGTTAAAATGTTTGTTGAGAACTGTATTCTTTCAGGAAAACAGGAAGAGAACAAATGTGTTAGTAATTTCTATCAATTGAAAAAGAGGTAGGATTAAATAAGCTCTGCTTCTTCTTACTCCTTTTTGGAGGCGTTATAATGAGAAACTGGAAATATGTGATGTGTCACATTGTAAACTGTATGCATGTTTGAAATAAACTTTAACCAAACCAAATCAAACCAACCTTTTCACTATGCAGCTCACTACACCATGCAGATCACTTTGAGGGCTACTGTTAGCACACTCTCCAGCCCACAATGCATGAGACTACTCACTGTTATGGACATGATTAGGTTACGCTGCAGCTGCCTATATAGGAAACGTTGCAGTGGTAGGAAAAAGTATCGTTTGATCGCCTGTGCTATCGATGCCACTAATGGAGCTCATAAGCAGGCAAAGGCAAACACTGGAAATGCAGTGGCTCCACGGTAATATTTTTGGAACTAAAAAGATTAAACTTGTCTACATCCTAATCACCTTACAATCAGAAACCTGCAAGTCTTTGCATTATGCTCCCTCACTTTACAGAAACCCTCAAGCCTTTCCTTGAGGGTTTATGCCACCTTTTACTGTACTTTCTTCTGCACGCTCTTCAAATCGTTGTTCCTTGCTTTCCTCCTTTCCTACCCAATCATACTATGCAACCATAACCTCATCCATACACCCCAACCTCCCTCCCAAACCGCCCTGAGCCTTCTACTTCCCTACCTCTCAGTAGCTACAGTAAAGCTGCAGCACTCGGCTCACTTATCCTCTCGTCTAAAACGGTTGTACTGCCTTGCTACATCTGATTCCTCTAGACAGGAGGTGAGAGTTCTCCTTTCCCCCTTGGTTCCGACCCCTGGCATTGTTTTCCCAACACAAACAGGCTGGCAGTAGCACGTGTCACAAAGCTTTGGACAAAACAGGTTCTAGTGCTTCCAAGGGAAGAGAGAAAATCCTTAGGAGGCAAGATCTGTATCGGATTAATGCATAAGTGAAAGATAAAGACTAGAAGGGGTGAAAACACAGAGGATATCCCCTGATATCAGTTTGGGGTAATGAATACAATTAATGTTAATCTGTTGAGTATTCACTTCCCAGGAGGTTAATAAAGGCAGTGATTTACATCCTCAGACTGTGAGTCATATTTAATCCAAGAGTACTCATGTGATTATTAGTCGCCAAAGTGACGTCTTTCATTACTAGCTCCCTCCCACATATGCCCAAAACTCTTCTGTGGGGTTAGAGATAACAATTAAAAATAACTTACGGGTTCGGAAACGGTGGTGAGGCCTTGTCGCAGGGCCCTTTCCTTGACGTCCATGAGTCCAACGAGATGTGGGCTTTACGGGGTGGGCAGCTGGCTGTGAGGTGGTCGGCTGCATCTTAGTGGTTATCCTCACAGTGGTGGTGGTAGTGCTGGAGGTTGTGGAGGCCTCAGTGGTGGTCTGCGCTGGCTTTGAATGGCCGTTGCGGCCACTTACTTTCCTGACTGTGCTGCGAGGGGTCACTTCCTTACCGCTCGGCGGTGGGGTGATGCGGGGGGAGCGGGTGGTGGACGTGACGACCGCAGTACCGCCAACACGCGTTCCCACGCGGTTATGAAGGTGTGGGGCTTGGTTGCCATCGCCAGCACCAGCGGCACTGCCATTGGCTGAGTGGTTCACCGGTGGCCCAAATCGAGTTCTTGGCGCCGGTGCAGTCCCGTCAGCAGCTAGCGGCGTTGTCGTGGACACCATTGCACTGGTGGAGGTGGCAGACGTGGTGGCAGTAGAGATGTCTGGCCCCTTGGGCATGGCACTGGGTTTTGAGAGAAAGATAGGGTCCTGCCCCATGCTACCTTTGGGATCCACCAGGTCTGTTGGGACATAGTCTTGGACGGATCCCACCACAATCCATTTCAGCAACATGAGACTAAGTCCCAAGCCCACAAAGCCCATAACTAAGGGCACGGCGCACAACCAGGTCTGCTGGCGAGGCCACACAGCGCAGGGGCCACAGCGGAGGGGGCCCGGAGCTCTGGGGGACGCCTGCTCAGCACCGGGCTCCTCCAGAGTCATGGCCGCTAGAGTGCTTGCACCCGAGTGCTCACTCATTGTGCTTTTTGGTCTCTCAGGGAGCTTTGGAGGTCAAACAGGTTGCCCAAAGACGGGAGAAATGGTTGGCAGAAAAGCGAGGCAGCACATCTTACATACACAGCAAGCTTTTTGTATATACAGTATACCAATGTATATATGTATTAATATAAATATAAATTAAGACACTCACATACATGCACTCACCGCTACTCTAGCACATCGCTCATGTAACAAATATTTTACCGCTGGAACATGCAGACATAAGCGACACACACTCCCTCTGGCGGACAAGAAACCAAACACACACACATGCACAAGAACACACACACACACACACGCTCACAAGGTATGCACAGGTGAGGGTGGGGGTGGTTTTCTCAAAGATGATAAATCCAAAGGTGCTTCACTCCCTTGTTAAAAAAAAAATGGTGAGTATCGATCCTTTGCAAGGTGATGGAGATCAGCGCTGTAAATCCATGGCGTGAAAATAGAAAGTCTTTCCTTTTAGTTCAAGTTCCCTTGCTCAGCCACGTCTGCCAGCTCTCCTGTTTTTAAGTAATCCAGTATTTGCTGAAGTTGATGCCATCCAAGCACCACCCGGCCCCACTTTCCTGCGAGAGACACCCTCGTCCCCGTTGGGCTTTATTGGCGTCCGCTTGCAAATAGATCCGCTCCTGGTGGTGCAAGGAGGCTGGTGGGAACCTTAATGGCTGGTTTACCTCCGCTGCATTCCCACAGTGGCGCAAGCAGCAGAATAGGAGATGAAGAGGAGGAAGAAGAGGGGATGGATGGGGGAAAAAAATTATGTGGCGGCTGTTTCTGGAGACGGTTGGGTCAGTCCAGTGATGTGTCTCCGTGCATCCCATTCCCAGTCCTCAACACTCCGAAAGTGACGCCCGCTGATTGTCCTGTCTCCATGGCGGCGGGCGCGGACAAAAAAGCGAGAAGACAGACTGCGTAGAGATGCTTGTTGGCTAAGCTCTGCAGCAGATGCAGATGGGAGGCAGAGGGAGGGAGGCGGCAGCAACAGCAGCACACACACATTCATGCACACACACACACTGCATGGAGAGGAGAGGCACAGACACACCCCAGGGAGGGTGGGACGAAGGGAGGGAGGAAGGAGAGGATAAGAGCGAAGCAAAAGGAGAATGGGGAGGGAGGAGCCAGGCTTCCACCCTGCAAACAAACCACGAAGCAGCAGGATCGTTTATGAACCACTACTTCAAGTTGAGATTTGGGCGGGCGTATTTGACAGTTCACAAGGCAGCCAGGTGTTCATTGTGAGTGGAAATCACCCTACAGGCAGAGAACAATTAAAGCTACGTGTACATTATGCAGCCCTTTGAGACACTAGTGATTTAGGGCTATATAAGTAAACATTGATTGATTGATTATCAGCACAAATATTTGGTAAATAAATTGAACAAGCAGTATGTTTCCTAAAGCATTGCAGTATATCATAGCAATCCACAGATACAATGCAATTATGTCGTCCTTTTGTGGCTTTGAACCATATGTCATAGGACAGTGGTTCTCAACCTTTTTTCAGTGATGTGCCCCCTGTGAACATTTTTTTAATTCAAGGGACGGCGTGGCGCAGTGGGAGAGTGGCCGTGCGCAACCCGAGCGTCCCTGGTTCAATTCCCACCTAGTACCAACCTCGTCACGTCCGTTGTGTCCTGAGCAAGACACTTCACCCTTGCTCCTGATGGGTGCTGGTTGGCGCCTTGCATGGCAGCTTCCTCCATCAGTGTGTGAATGTGTGTGTGAATGGGTAAATGTGGAAGTAGTGTCAAAGCGCTTTGAGTACCTTGAAGGTAGAAAAGCGCTATACAAGTACAACCCATTTATCATTTTATTTTATTTATAAGTACCCCCTAATCAGAGCAAAGCATTTTTGGTTGAAAAAAAGTGAAGTGAAGTGAATTATATTTATATAGCGCTTTTCTCTAGTGACTCAAAGCACTTTTACATAGTGAAACCCAATATCTAAGTTACATTTAAACCAGAAAAGAGATAAAGAAGTAAAATACAGCACTATGTCATCAGTTTCTGATTTACTAAACTGTATAACAGTAGTGGTCTTTCTTGAACTATTTGGGAAAAAAAAGATATAAAAAATAACAAAAAAACTTGTTGAAAAATAAACAAGTGATTCAACTATTGATGAAGATTTCTACACATAGAAGTAATCATCAACTTAAAGTGCCCTCTTTGGGGATTGTAATAGAGATCCATCTGGATTCATGAACTTAATTCTAAACATTTCTTCACAAAAAAAGAAATCTTTAACAATCAATATTTATGGAACATGTCCACAAAAAACCCAGCTGTCAACACTGAATATTGCATTGTTGCATTTCTTTTCACAGTTTATGAACTTACATTCACATTTTGTTCAATCAATCAATCTATTTATCAATCAATGATTATTTATATAGCCCTAAATCACTAGTGTCTCAAAGGGCTGCACAAACCACAACGACATCCTCGGTAGAGCCCACATAAGGGGAAGGAAAACTCACACCCAGTGGGACGTCGGTGACAATGATGACTATGAGAAACCTTGGAGAGTACCGCATATGTGGGCAACCCCCCTCCCCCCCAAGGGACCGAAAGCAATGGATGTCGAGCGGGTCTAACATGATACTGTGAAAGTTCTTTACAAGTTCATAGAAAATGAAGTATTATTCAATAAATATATTTATAAAGGATTTTTGAATTGTTGCTATTTTTAGAATTTTTTTCAAAAATCTCCCGTACCCCTTGGCATACCTTCAAGTACCCCTAGGGGTACGTGTACCCCCATATGAGAACCACTGCCATAAGATATGTCAAAAGTTGACAGTATGGAATAAAGAAAAATATTATTTCTGACGGTTAATAGTCCAAGTGTAAATGATGGATTCACAGCACTCACACAATAAAAGTAAAAAATATAGTGAATGCTTATATGTGAGCATTCTCACAATTAAAAAAAAAAACATGTTATGGATTAAAGACAGTAATAGATTCTCAGCATTCACACATTTAGGAAGAGTCGTATGTTTAGTAATCCACAGCATTAGAGTGAATGCTTGATTCTAATTACATTAAAAAGAGACCTTACATACAAATGCTAATGAGACTTATTCATATGCCTCATCATGAAGAGTTTGCTTGAAAAAAAAAGACGATAAGCTAATCTCATGTGCATCACTGCATGCAAACACATTGCCATGCTGTTACATCTTTCTGTCATCCTTTGTTGTGTGCATCATTTGTGTCGTGTTGTCATCCCACAAACACTAACCCAAAAAAAGGAAAAACTCCTGTTTATGAGGCAAGAATTTAGATCTCAGAGGATGTACCTGGCTGCTTTTGACAACAAATTTCCAATTCTCACAAATTGGAAATGAATGTGAGTTGTCGGCAGATATATGAAAAAGACCCTGCTTTTGCTACATGTATCTTTGTCACATTTATTTCCAAATTACATTCACGAACGTGAACTAGAAAATATTTCTGCATTAGGGAATATGAAGACTATGACGATTGTAATAATTGGCCTGAGTAAGTGTATAATGTGTGAGCTGACATCAGCACCTTTAAGAAGATAAGAGAAGAAAAAAGTTAGGTCAGTGTAGGAGGAAGATCTAAGCTTCATCGGCCAGCGTTCTCTGCTATCCCACATCACATCTTTTTCAAAAACATCTCAACTGCTCGTGGCAACACAACAATCTAGTTCAAACTCATCTTTTCTCCCCTCAAATGACCTCAAAATTATGCAATTTGTAAAGTAAAGTAAATTGAAAATGACACAATGACAGCCTGAACCCATGAGATTTTAGTAAGATTTCATCCAAAAAGCATGGTAATTAGTTTGAAACAAAAGTGAGGCTGCTTTTGTTTAAAGGCCTACTGAAACCCACTACTACCGACCACGCACTCTGATAGTTTATATATCAATGATGAAATCTTAACATTGCAACACATGCCAATACGGCCGGTTTAGTTCACTAAATTGCAATTTAAAAATTTTCCGCGAAGTATCTTGTTGAAAACGTGCGCGTGACGTCAACGGTTGTAGCAGACATGTTCTTCCAGCCCGATCCAAGCTATAAGTAGTCTGCTTTAATCGCATAATTACACAGTATTCTGGACATCTGTGTTGCTGACTCTTTTGCAATTTGTTCAATTAATAATGGAGAAGTCAAAGAAGAAAGATGTAGGTGGGAAGCGGTGTATTGCAGCTGCCTTTAGCAACACAAACACAGCCGGTGTTTCCTTGTTTACATCCCCGAAGGTGAAGCTTTACTATGGAACACAGCGGTCAAGCGAACATGGTTCCTGACCACATGTCAACCGGCAGGTTTCGGTGAGAAAACTGTGCTAATAAGTCGGCTCTTACCGTAGACATGAGCGGAGCTTGCGTCCTCCTGCAGCTAAGGACTATTACCTCCTCCCACCGGAGACAATGGCGGTCACCACACCTGTGGCCACACCCCTCAGACTTTCAGATACCATATAATCTCACTAAAACACTAGTAAAACAATAAGCAGATAAGGGATTCTCCAGAATTAACCTAGTAAATGTGTCTAATAACATCTGAATCGCTCCCACTGCCCTCGCCTTTTTTTTTTTAAGTCCTTCTCTCTCACTATCCTCATCCACAAATCTTTCATCCTCGCTCAAATTAATGGGAAAATCGTCGCTTTCTCGGTCTAAAACGCTCTCGCTGCTGATAGCTATGATTGTAAACATTGTTCAGATGTGAGGAGCTCCACAACCCTTGACGTCACGCGCACATCGTCTGCTACTTCCGGTACAAGCAAGGCTTTTTCGTTAGCGACCAAAAGTTGCAAACTTTATCGTCGATGTTCACTACTAAATCATTTCAGCAAAAATATGGCAATATCGCGAATTGATCAAGTATAACACATAGAATGGACCTGTTATCCCCGTTTAAATAAGAAAATCTCATTTCAGTAGGCCTTTAAAAATCTGCAGTGACAATGTTGGTTTGGTTGTTTATAGGACTATGCAAACACTACACAACCTATTTTCACAAAATGTCATGGATGGGTGGGAAACGTGTCAAAGAATAAATTATTCCAAATAAGGGTAAAGTACTTCATTATTAGGGGTGTCCCGATACAACTTTTCACTTCCGATACGATATCGATAATGTAACCTTGAGTATTGGCCAATGCCAAGATCAATCCAAGACGATATCAGCACATATCATGCCTACTTGTATCATTCATTTTGCAGACAGGGTCTCTGCATGTTTCAACAAGTCAAATTTGAAGAGGTCCTATTTTGCAAAACCAACTTTTATTAAATATTGATGCCTGTTTTTGTGTATTTGGGATCTGCATAAGTCTTGAAAATGTTAAATCAAACCATGGAAGCATGGCAGGGATATTTATAAAACAATATTGCCTTCCTTCACACTTCGTCCAAACAAAAAGCCAGGGATTTGCTCAATTGTGACACTTTTCCCCATCGGTGACGTCAGCAGATATTTCCATTTATGGTAAAGTTTTACCCAAAGAGTTTTGCGCTAGTCTGCCATCGTAGTGAATAAATTCCTTCTTTTTCTCTATCCTCTTGTTGTGGAGCAGACTGGCTTGTACATGCACATGCATCCTCCTGTGTTGCCATTTTGTAATACCAATTAGCATCCAGTTCTAACTTATATCTGTCAGCAGACTCCATATGAAAGTATTAAAAACTACAACATGGCTGACAGGGAGAAGACGAAGTCAAAGTGTAGGCGCATAAAAAAGACCACCCAAGAGAAGTATCCTACATTTCTCTTTTGTAAAGTACATCTGAACAGCCGATATGGGCATCTACATCAACTATATGATATACCTGAAAAGCTGGACAGGACAAAAAAAAAAAAAAAGACCAACCACAAGATGTTGCATTCTGAAGACATGGTCAGAAAGCGGTTAAACAGGGTCTTTTAATACAATATGTGCAAAATTTTGCCCAAACAACCACCATTACCTGTTATGTAGACCACAAAGAAGTGCTTTTAAGTAAAAAAACTAATTGACTTTATTAGCTTATTTGTGTTTCATTGTATCCATTAAAGCATATCCAATTGTATTTACAATCCACAAAGTATAGAAAAATAATGTCTAAAATGTCGCAAAATGCCACAATTTCCGTTAGCCATTTTGAATATTCCGTAGATTCTATGTCATTAGAGTAACGCGCAAACATTTGTAACAGTAAGTCTTTTTTTTATGCTTTCAAAATCGTAAATAAATAGCTAACAATTGAGTTAACAGATCGAGGGTCCTCTGTTGCGCTCATTAAACATTCTCTAAAAACATTCAGAAATCACCAACAAACATGTACATATTTTGATCTGAAAATTAACCAACTATGAGCAGTGCCATAACCAGGATTTGACAAATCCATCCATCCATTTTCTAACGCTTATTCCCTTTGGGGTCGCGGGGGGCGCTGGTGCCTATCTCAGCTACAATCGGGCGGAAGGCAGTGTACACCCTGGACAAATTGCCACCTCATCACAGGGCCAACACCAATAGACAGACAACATTCACACTCAAATTCACACACTAGGGCCAATTTAGTGTTGCCAATCAACCTATCCCCAGGTGATGTTTGTATGTTTAGCACTTAGCAATGCTGCGAATGCTAGTGTCACAATAAAATGTTATCCGCGTGGCAGTCAGCTTTCTAAAACTTATTGCTCATCCTCTTTGCAATGGGGCTGAAAAATACATGGTTTTGAATCACAATGTTTCCCAAAGTAATCGTTGTTGGCTCTCACAAAGTCTGCTTGATTAGCATTGTTGTTGATGGAGAAGTGATCTGTGGTTCTTAACGCAACGTCACGGATCACGTGACTGACTTCCTCATTATCCCCTCAAAATGGCTCGGGAATCTCTGTGAGATTGATACTATTTTGATCATGTCTATTTTCTTTGCAAACTTTGGAAGTCTTTTGGGTTCATAAATCTGATATGTATGATAATAGCTTCAATATACTGGCAATTTGTTTTTTCACTCTACTGGTACTATAAATGTAGAAAAAATCCTAACATGACCTCTTTGAGACTTTTTAAGCCCACAATAAATACAATTTAGGTCCTATTTTAAATCAAATAGTGTCTGTTAATTTCCAGTACAGTGAGTGAAATGCATGCAAAACATTAAAGGCCTACTGAAACCCACTACTACCCAACACGCAGTCTGATAGTTTATATATCAATGATGAAATATTAACATTGCAACACATGCCAATACGGCATTTTTAGTTTACTAAATTACAATTTTAAATTTGGGAGTTTCGTCCTGGAAACGTCGTATAATGATGACGTGCACGCAAGACGTCACGGGTTTTTAGGAAGTATGAGCTCTGCGCACACACACAGCTAAATGTCGTCTGCTTAAACGGCATAATTACACAGTATTTTGGAGATCTGTGTTGCTGAATCTTTTGCAATTTGTTCAATTAATAATGGAGAAGTCACAGTAGAAAGATGGAGTTGGGAAGCTTTAGCCTTTAGCCACACAAACACACGGTGATTCCTCGTTTAAAATTCCTGGAGGTGAAACGTTACTATGGATCAGAGCGCGGACAAGAGAACATGAATCAAGACGGAATGTCAACCAGTAGGTTTTGGTGGGAAAATTGTGGTTAAAAAGTCGCTTCTAACCAGAGAAAAGCTGAGCTTGTGTCGTCCATAGCTGCCGTCGACTCCCCTGAGACATCGCGTGTCAACACACCCGTAGAGACACCCTTCCGACTATCAGGTACTATTTAACTCACTAAAACACTAGCATCACAATAGAAAGATAAGGGATTTCCCAGAATAATCCTATTAAATGTGTCTAAAAACATCTGAGTCCGTCCCAATCGCGTTTTTGTTTTTTTTCTAGTCTGTAGCTATCAATATCCTCAAACACGAATCTTTCATCCTCGCTCAAATTAATAGGGAAATTGTCGTTTTCTCGGTCCGAATAGCTTTTTTTGTTGGAGGCTCCCATTAAAAATAATGTGAATATGTGAGGAGCCCCCACACATGTGACGTCATCGTCTGCGACTTCCGGTAGAGGCAGGGCTTTTCTCTTAACACCGACAGTTGCGAACTTTATCGTGGATGTTCTCTACTAAATCCTTTAAGAAAAAATACAGCAATATCGCAAAATGATCAAGTATGACACACAGAATGGACCTGCTATCCCCGTTTGAATAAGAAAATCTCATTTCAGTAGGCCTTTAAGTGGGGGCCAAATTGATTCAACTTGTGCATTAAAGATGCTGAAACCAATCAAATATAGGTCAGTACATTGCATTATAAGATAGCTAAGCTTTATAATGTAGGTGATCAAGCAAATTACTGTAACACATAATAATACATGTAGTTAATACATAATTTTATTTTTCAAGTAAGGACAAAGCAGTTAAAAAAAAAAGCTGCAGTCCAAAAATGGCCCCTGGGCTACACTTTTGACACCCCTGGTTTACAGTGTTTTCTTTAAACCGATATGTGATATCGATATCAAACCGAGACCCCCCCCGAACAAATGATTATTTTCAACGCCCACTATTGTAGTCCACTCGCATTGGGGGCCAAGAAATGCAAGGACAAACCACATCCAACAGACGGAGCTGAAGAGTTCTGCGCTGTTATGGAATGACGAAAAGTGATAATGGTACATTCTGCACATCGTTATCATAAGAGAATATAATGACAACATGAAAGGTGTGATTCTCTGTGACCACATATTGAGTTTCTCTCGCAAGGAAAGCAGAATCAAAGAATAGATATGTTGTATGGTTGCCCAGTCCTTTGAAATTGCCATCAAACATGTCTGAATGCAGTGCAAATCCGATGGCATAGTGTTTAATAGATCAGCTAAGAAGACTGAGTAATTCCTGGACTTCAAACTGCATCTGGGAAATATATTGAGAGAACCTGACCAGGATATCAATTTAAATTCAACTCCATGAATTTAAATTGAAGTTGCAACCAGGAAGGTCAATTCCAATTCAAACCAAATGTTGTTCTATACCAGAATAAAGCTTTAAATAAAAATTAATAACTTATTATAAGCCTCATGTACGCATCACATTATAATTACAGTAAGCATTTTCATACACAATTAAGAATGAAAAAAAACATATTTTATAAAGCAGACAATTAAAAAACTTATGATCACTTTCAAACAAAAAATATGTATTTTTGAAACAGTCCGTGTTAGTGTGTACATGGCCCAAGTGTTAAAGGCCTACTGAAACCCACGCACTCTGATACTTTATATATCAATGATGAAATATTAACATTGCAACACATGCCAAGAAGGCCGGTTTAGTTTACTAAATTACAATTTTAAATTTCCCGCTGAGTTTCTTGTTGAAAACGTCGCGGAATGATGACGCGTATGATGACCTGTGTTTGCGACGTTTCGGGTTGGAGGGGACATACTAGCTCAGCACCAGTTACGGCTAAAAGTCGTCTCTTTTCATCGCACAATTACACAGTAATTTGGACATCTGTGTTGCTGAATCTTTTGCAATTTGTTCAATTAATAATGGAGACTATAAAGAACAATGCTGTTAGTGGAAAGCGGTGTATTGCAGCTATCTTTAGCACCGAGACACAGCCGGTGTTTCTTTGTTTGTTGTGAAGCTTTAACACAAAGCGGTCAAGCGAATATGTTTCTCTACGTCAACCAGCATGTTTTTGGATGGGAAAATTGTGATATATATCTTACCGGAGACATCAGTGGATTATTCGTTTGTCCTGCAGTAGCTGGCAAAAAAGGCAGCTGTGAGCTTGGCTCCTCGGCTTCTCTCTGAGACACTGGCGTTTTCACCGCAGCCATCCGACCTCGAGGTATGACTTTACAATCTCACTAAAACACTATTAAAACAATAAGCAGATAAGGGATCTTCCAGAATTATCTTTGTAAATGTGTCTAATTACATCTGAAACGCTCACACTGTCGCCGCCTGGAGCCGTCGCTTTTTATTTTATTTTACTTTTTTCTAGTCCTTCACTATTAATATCCTCAGCCACGAATCTTTCATCCTCGCTCAAATTAATGGGGAAATTGTCGCTTTCTCAGTCCGAATAGCTCTTGCTGCTGGAGTCTCCCATTTTAAACAATGTGAGGATGTGAGGAGCCCTCACACGGGTGATGTCATCATCTGCGACTTCCGGTAAAGGCAAGGCTTTTTTATTAGCGACCAAAAGTTGCAAACTTTATCGTCAATGTTCTCTACTAAATCCTTTCAGCAAAAATAGAGCAATATCGCAAAATGATCAAGTATGACACATAGAATGGACCTGCTATCCCCTTTTAAATAAGAAAATCTCATTTCAGTAGGCCTTTAAATATGGAAGAAGTTGTGTTTAATTATAGTGTTTTAAAGTATGTTTAGTATGTAAGCGTAAACATGTATTAATTATGACATATATTTTTTCTGTTTCTTAATTGCAAGTTCTAAATCGCAATTAATGTAATTCCACTAAATGCAATTTCAATTCATCCATCCATCCATCCATTTTCTACCGCTTATTCCCTTTTTTTGGGGTCGCGGGGGGCGCTGGCGCCTATCTCAGTTACAATCGGGCGGAAGGCGGGGTACACCCTGGACAAGTCGCCACCTCATCGCAGGGCCAACACAGATAGACAGACAACATTCACACTCACATTCACACACTAGGGCCAATTTAGTGTTGCCAATCAACCTTGTGCTTCAAATAAACTAAATTAAAATTCAAAACTTCAAATGTTTGTATAAGCCTCATACAGCAAGTTCACGATCCCTTTCGAGATCGGATATTTAATGTTAGGATAACGTTCATAAAGTGCTTTTAATTAAATTGCATCTATGCAAGAGTGTGAACAAAAGGCTCCTGCTGCAGCAGAAAAGGGCTCCAAGGTAATGCAGATTTGAATGGTTTTACTCATTGGTTTAAAATATGCGGCTTGATGCTTATCAAATGAGTCAGCAGCAGCAGAACGGCGTGCATACTTCAAGCCCCTAACAGTCACATGCGGCACTAAATACAAGGGAGTCGTCATGGCGGGATGTAATTTATGGGCTACGGCGGCTGGAGGCTGGTGCCTATGGGGCCCAATGGGGAGTCGGGAATTAACTATACCGACGCCATTATGGTCTTCCGGCCTGATTAACGCCTGTTAATGTCAGGTAAAGTTCATCGCATCACGTGTCTCATTGACATGGCACATTTACAGCTTCATACATTGGACTGTCCAGCCAGTGTGTCCTGTCTCCAAGGGTCTGCCTGCCTGCTCTCCTCCCTCAGCCGGAGCTTGTGTTCCACAACACTGTGCATCAAGGCTATGAAGACGAGCCTTTTAGTGAATAATGGATGACTGCTTACCCTCCGCATCCTCCCCAAGACTCTGCTATCATGCTGTGTTTACCCCAAGACTGGCAGGATAAGGACACATCAAAATACCTTTTCGGTGGTGGTTTTGCTTCACTGCTGACAACGGCAACACCCACCAGTGTATTGATTGTTTCACATTAAAAGTCACTTCCTTACATCCCGTCCCTAGAATCTACATCAAGCCATTTTAGGAGAGCAAATATTAAGTCCGACTTTATCCTTTTGGGGGGGATTTCTGCAGGGGCATTTGTGTTCTCCGTTATTATTGATTGGTAGAATATATTGTATTCATTCATCCATTTACTCTACAGCAGTGGTTCTCAAATGGGGGTACGTGTACCCCTGGCGTACTTGAAGGTATGCCAAGGGGTACGTGAGATTTTTAAAAAATGTTCTAAAAATAGCAAAAATTCAAAATTCCTTTATAAATATATTCATTGAATAATACTTCAACAAAATATGAGTGTAAGTTCATAAACTGTGAAAAGAAATACAACAAAGCAATATTAAGTGTTGACAGCTAGATTTTCTGTGGACATGTTCCATAAATATTGATGTTAAAGATTTCTTTTTTGTGAAGAAATGTTTAGAATTAAGTTCATGAATCCATATGGATCTCTATTACAATCCCCAAAAAGGGCACTTTAAGTTGATGATTACTTCTATGTGTAGAAATCTGTATTTATAATTGAATCACTTGTTTATTTTTCAACAAGTTTTTAGTTATTTTTATATCTTTTTTTACAAATACTTCAGGAAAGACCACTACAAATGAGCAATATTTTGCACTGTTATACAATTTAATAAATCAGAAACTGATGACATAGTGCTGTATTTTACTTCTTTATCTCTTTTTTTCAACCAAACATGCTTTGCTCTGATTAGGGGGTGCTTGAATTGAAAAAATGTTCACAGGGGGTACATCACTGAAAAAAAGGTTGAGAACCACTGCTCTACAGCACATAGTGGGAACGAGGTTGTACCCTAAACTTTTGGGGGTTGGATGTTTCCAACAGGAAAGAATGAACATAGAAATCTGTTCTAGGGACAAACTGTTGCCTTTGCGCCAATAAACAAATAAGTTAAAACTCTTAACATTAGGATGGACAATTTTTACTATAACTTAACTCTTAATTACTGGCACACAAGTGTAGAAACAAATGTCAATCTACTAACATATTATCTTACTTAAAATGTATGATGCCACTGGTCATACTGATTTTATAATGTGTAAACGGCTTATTTTAAGGCAACTAAATTACATCTTTTTGAATAAGTGTCACACACAGGACCAATACAAAACAAAATATGGTGTTAAAACTGACTTAAGCAAGCTCAAGTAAGGTTTTACAAGAGATTTGCCTCATCTGTTTTTGAGATCTATTTTTTCCTAATAGTTTACTCAGTTTCCAAATTGTATGAGTTTGGGGGATTTCTATTTGTATATGCTATTGCTTGTATTTTGTCACATGATTTCTTCCCAGAAGTGAAAACCAGTGGTGGTCAACAAAAGTCAAGATTGCTGTAGTACAGATAGCAGCGCGCAAACTATCTCAGTACAAAAGAGGCTTAAATTTTCCTGCAAAAAATCAAACAATGCAATGGAATGAAACACTATGCTTTATCAAAAAAAGATGTGGTATCAAGGATTATCCATTGGTCGCGTTCCCAGACATAGATGCCATTCTACACGACAAAACAGATGGAAACTTGGAAAAGCATGGAGGTCTACAACTTCTTTGTGAGTTGCTGGGTCAAGGAAATTGTTATAAAGCAGGGGTCTCAAACTCAATTCACCTGGGGGGCATTGGATGCAGAGTCTGGGTGAGGCTGGGCAGCAAGAAAAGAAAATATTGTAGCGTCCCGGAAAAGTTAGTGCTGCAACTTTGGGGTATTTTTTCTTTTGTGTTTATGTTGTGTTACAGTGCGGATGTTCTCCCGCATTGTGTTTGTCATTCTTGTTTGGTGTGGGTTCACAGTGTGGAGCATATTTGTAACAGTGTTAAAGCGGTTTATACGGCCACCCTCAGTGTGACCTGTATGGCTGTTGACCAAGTATGCATGACATTCACTTGTGTGTGTGAAAAGCCGTGGATAATTATGTGACTGGGCCGGCACGCAAAGGCAGTGCCTTTAAGGTTTATTGGCGCTCTGTACTTCTCCCTATGTCTGTGTACCACTCCATATAGCGGCATTTTCCATCCATCCATTTTCTACCGCTTATTCCCTATGGGATCGCGGGGGGGCGTTGGTGCCTATTTCAGCTACAATTGGGTGGAAGGTGGGATACACACTGGACTTTTAAAAAGTCATAAATTTTACTTTTTGAAACTAATACCGATAATTTCCGATATTACATTTTAAAGCATTTATCGGATATTATCCGATATTATCGGACATCCCTACAAATAACGGTTTGAATTGGTCCAGGTTAACAGGGACTGTTATTACCGACAGACAGGTGTCGTGGTTTGACTGCAGCCGGGCACGTAAGAAAACCCTCGTCTACATGGCAACATCTCTGTCGCTTTCACTCATTTGCCGCTTTTCCACTAACGCAGGGCTAGGCAACCCAGAACGTTAAAAGAGCCATTTTGGAGCCAAATAACACTACGCTGTCAAGAGCCATTCATATAAAACTCACAAGCTGCACTAACATTAGACTTTCATATTAAGGTGGGGGCCGCGTGTAAAGGCTCTGCCGGATAAACATGCATCGTTTTTGCTCAGGTAAGGTTGCATTTCATGATTTACTTTGTGTCTAAGCTGTCATGTTTGTTGTTGTTGCATGCACATTTGACAACTAGCGTGTTTTCCCCGTCTTTATCAAACTATAGATGTCAACATTGTGTATGTGTTAAAAGCTTCATTTATGATTGCTGCCTTTGGTAAAAGTTGAACACTTTTGGGTTTTGCTCACATTTGCTTTTTTTTATATAGACTCGCCGAGTTGGTGCTATCCAACACATTCGTAGCAAACATGTGTTTAAGAAATACAAATAACATCAAGATAATATTTAAATCGGAATCAGAATCAGAATCAGAAATACTTTATTAATCCCGAGGAGAAATTTTAATTTTCACCACAATCCAATTTAAGATGAGACAAACATTACAGGGACACAGAACAGGATCACTGACGGGTCTGCCAACTTCTGTTACCCCTTACAAAAAAGGTGAAATACAGGTAAACAATGGGGGGAGGACGTGGAAGGAAAAAATAAATGAATAAATAAAAAATTGGTCCCAGGAGAGGGGTCCAGAGTGAGGCCAAGGGAAAAAACAACTCATAGCCATAGCACATATTCCTCTTACACATGTGTAAGAGGGAAACATCAAATTAAATGGGAAATAATAATTGTTAAAAGTATATCAAACAAACCTTTAACGAAGCAATCACTGTAAACCCATACATTCTTCGACTCTGCTCTCTTGGACTGAAGTTTGAGCTGCTTTTATCGTCAATTTCAAAATATCTTGCAGTCTTCCGCCTTTTTTGATTACCTCTTGGGGAACTCTAAAGAAACTTTTATCCGTTTCGCGATTTGAACGACTCATACAGCCGAAAACAACACAAACATAGGGCATTATTTTATTTGAAAAAGGTTAAATGGCACCTTGTACCCATTGAAAACAAAGCTAGCTTGACCACCACGCATAATTAATGGAGGGGGACCTGATGGGGACTTGACGTCAGTACAATCCAAGCAGTAGTCACAAAAGTATGCTGTACTAAAGAAATGTCAACCCTGTTGTGCAATTTTACATTCCACCATCTCAACTTTAGTACAGCGCTGACCTCAGTCTCCTTTCTGGTGGAACATATGTGAGAACTATTATTTTGTCTATTGTTTAGTTTTGACTGATGCATTTAATACACCTCGGTTTTCTCAGTTTCCTGCCGAAAGATTTGGAAATGTAAAACCAACTCCATTAGAACGTACGTCGATCGACAGTTTAGTTTTCATGTAAACTTACAGTAATTGTATGATAATGAACTGTCTGCAAAATTGGAGTACCAGGAACCAACCTTTCAAGCACAGGAAGAACCAAATTCTAGGTTCTTCAGTTAGTACTTTAGTCCTTGGCTCTGCAAAAAATCTGTGCAACAATAATAGAATAAATTCAAGAAGTGAGCGCATTATTGTCATTCAACTCTGTAAAATGGGATTTTGTTTAAATGGGTTCACCCAGTGGTTCAATGGGAAGCTAATTCCCTGCACAGGCAAATATCTCTACCTGAGTCAGGGATTGTTTGGTGTCGCTGGACAACATTCTATTCCAGGTCCTCTTTGTCCAAGTCGCTGCGGACTAAACTACAGATGTATTGTTTACTCCGAGATAATGATTGCGAGTATTCCAGGTACTACTGCGGACTAAACTACAGATGTATTGTTTACTCCGAGATAATGATTGCGAGTATTCCAGGTACTATTGTGTGCAGCTCAGGTTTTACGGTGTTGCTTGAAAGAGCTTATTTGTTAGGTTTCTAGAAGGTCTACATTGTGTTTTTCAACCTTTGCCGCCTTAGCTTTCAGGGAACGGGTCTGTAGAGACTATGCTTCCCTGCATGGCTGCCTTCGTGAAATTCTGAAATCCTGTGGGATCATTGCTTCGGTTAAAAAAGATAGATGTTCACTTGTGCAGTGTGTGCTTGAAATTGGGATGTTTTATCTGCCAGGACAACCAGAAAGACAGATTCTCACTGAACCATCGTTACTGTATCCTAGTAAAGCAAAGGTTTTCCATTGCATGTCTTCTTGAATTATTTTTCCATGAGGAAGAGAAGGATGCCAAAACCACATTAGGAAACCAGTCTGGACCTCAACCAAGACTGCAGAGAGTAATCAACAATATGTAACAGCCATTAAAATCATGAGCTTTCAGATGGGCTTCTCCCAAAACCCAGCACACTTCCAAAAATGGCCACAAGAAGGCATATTTCAGTCTGACAGTACGTCAGACTGAAGGACATCACGTCTGACACTGTGATCAGCAGCACCGGAGCACATCAGGAAACGGTGCTAGCCCCTCTTCTCTTCACCCTGTACACCGCTGACTTCTGCTACAACTCAGAGCTGTGTCACATCCAGAAGTACGCGGATGACACAGCAATCGTTGGGTGCATCAGGGACGGCAGAGAGGAGGAGTTTCGGAATCTGGTGAGGGACTTTGTTGTCTGGTGCTACACGAACCTCTTGCAGCTCAATCCGTCAAAGACCAAGGAGCTGGTCATTGACTTTGGGAGGTCGAGTCCACGGTCACAACCTATTGTGATCGAGGGAGTTGAGGTAAAGACCGTGGACTCATTCAAGTACCTCGGGGTCTGGGTGGACAATAAGCTGGACTGGACTGTTAACACGGACCACCAGTACAAGAAATGACAGAGCAGGCTGTACTTCCTCAGGAGACTGCACTCCTTCAACATTTGTAGAAAACTCCTGTGGATATACTACCAGTCTGTGGTTGCCAGTGTTCTGTTCTACATGGTAGTGTGCTGGGGGGGCAGTACATCTAAGAAGGACAGCTCCAGACTTGAGAAACTGATCAGGCGGGCCGGTTCTACAATCGGAATGAAACTGGACACACTGGTGACGGTGGCAGAGAAGAGGACTGTTGACAAACTAGTGAGCATCCTGGATGATGCCAGTCACCCTCTGCATAGCATTATCAGTAGCCAGAGGAGCTGTTCAGTGCTAGACAGCTTCATCCCAAGTGCAGGACTAATAGACTCAAGAACTCCTTTGTCCCACACGCCATTAGACTGTACAACTCCTCTCTGGGATGGGGGGCGGGGGGTACTAGGATGACAGGGGATGCAAAACAATAACAGTGCAATACGTTTTCATAACATGGTCACTACTGCCTACTTCATCTTGTTATATTCTTATTTTACTGTTATATTGTTATTCCCATTGTTGCTTTTTAGTTTTTATTCTTATTGTAATTTCTCTATTTTGTTTCCATTTAAACCCCCATTATTTACTTTTTACTTTTATTTAAATTGATGTCAACTCTGTACACTGCTGCTGGAATTTTAATTTTCCTGAAGGAACTCTCCTGAAGGAATCAATAACGTACTATCTATCTATCTGTTTGGCATCATACAGACACAAATCAATTATGCCTCGGCCCACCTGTGTTACAAAAAAGATAAATTAGAACAATACATAATGTTGGATATAGAGAACATACAAACCCTTTATTTATTGAGTCAAAAATATTAAAGCTTGATGATTTGATAAAATTGCAAACAGCTAAAATGATGTACAAAGCAAATTATAACCTGCTACCAAAGAATGTACAACAATTCTTCTCAACTAAAGAGGAGAAATATAACCTTAGAGAAAAATCTAATTTAAAACATTTGTATGCACGTACAACACCCAAAACCTTTAGCATATCAGTAGGTGGAATTAAATTATGGAATGGATTAAGTAAAGAAGTTAAACATTGTACTGATATGATCCACTTTAAGAGGATGTTCAAATTAATGCTTACAAAGTACAAAGAAGAAGAATTATGAGAAACACTTTCAACCTTATGGAAAATAAGATATTCTTCATCTCAGTATGTTGGTAATGTCTGAATTAATTAGTTACATGTTACAGAACTGTTGTATTACTCATTCACGGATTTCATTTTACTATTTTGCTGTACAAAGAGTCAGTAAATGAATGTATATATTTTTAAACACTCTGACGTGGGAAAGGGGTAGGATTAAATAAGTTTTGCTTCTTCCTACTGCTTTTCGGACATGATGTGATGTGAGGTGATATGAATTGTCTGATGTATTATGTTGTAAATGTGCTCATGTTCGAAATAAACTAAGAAAGAAAGAAAGACAGAACCTGGCAGTTGGCCTAGCTAGGTTTTGCAAGTATCAATACTGCTTAGTATGATGCAAAGCTACACTGCTGCAAAAACTGAAATCTAAACAACATTAAATATAAATAAATCCATCCAAAATACTTGAACTGTAGTGTATTGATCAGAATATAAAAACATAGGTGTGACTGACAACGGACAAAAAAAGTAGGAACACTGATCATAACATAAAAAATGTCTCAAGACAATTTAAGTTCAATGAAATTTACAATAAACACATTGAACAATTATTGTCTCACACACAGACACGAATAATAATTGAGGCTCATGCTGTATAAAATGGCGTGACAGTTCACAGTAGTTAGTTATACTTGCATAGTGCTTTTCTACCTTCAACGTACTCAAAGCGCTTTGACACTATTTCCACATTCACACACACACTGATGGCAGGAGCTGCCATTTAAGGCCCTAAAGGTGATGTGTCTTGCTCAAGGACACAACAGATGTGATTACGACGGCAGAAGCTGGGGATCGAACCAGTAACCCTCAAGTTGCTGGCATGGCTGCTCTACAAAACAGAGCTATGTCGTCCTCAATAAAAAAATCCATCAATGAATAGTAGTTTATCATTTAGCTTAGCTTAGCAAAAACCAACCTCGATTGCAGTGTTTATGTTACTTTGCTTTACATCATTGTTAATGGCACCATGACAAAAATGCTCAATAAATCACTTGATTACCTGCATATAAAAAAAAATAGAGTTCAACATTAGGAGGGACACATATTGTATTGGAAACCAGAACAGTCCATAAGTAGTTTAAACAGAAAGCTGACACAAATTAACATTCACAAAATGCTATGTCACATTAACCATTTTTAAAGTAACAACTTTCTAAAAAGAAAAAAACACAAATAATGCAAAAATTTAATTGTTTACGTTTTAATATATTATATTCTTAATGCAACAAAGTAAACAAATCCACACTTTACCTAAACTGCTGTACTTTTATGTTTTACTGATATTCATAGAGGCCCCGTGATGAGGTGGCAACTTGTCCAGGGTGTACACCGCCTTCCGCCCGATTGTAGCTGATATAGGCACCCCACGACCCCAAAAGGGATTAAGCGGTAGAAAATGGATGAATTATATTCTTAGATCTTAATGTATACATTACTTAGGAACATTGAAAAAGTTAAGAAATAAATAATGGACAAGTGACCATTCCAGTCAAACAGCAAGACGTTATAAACAAGTCACATCTGTGGCAATGTTCCCTACATACCTTTTTACAGATTACCTGCTTCATGACGCTCGAATCAGAGCAGGGAAGGGACTGTGTGGGTCAGTTACACGACACTTTGTTGCGCTTTCAAAATGAAGCACCTCAGTTACAGATTTCAAATGTGTCTCACATCCCTACCTGAATAATCTGTCTTCTAAACTGAATAATCCGTCGGGATCCTCTCAATGGAAGCTGTTCAGAGGATGTTCCAATGAGTGGGTTATTCGGCGATTCTGCAAATCGATTTTGTTGCAGAAGCAAGGGCACTTACTAAAAAAACAACCTTCCCCAGTACCCCAAAAAACAGGATTTGCATGATTCACAAGAGATGCAATTTCAGGTCGGAAAAAACGTACTTCTGTTTAGAAAAAAATACATTAAAAAAAAAACACACTTCTGAAGAAAACCCTGATAATAAGACTCGACCTAAAAATAAAAAAATGTAAAGGTAAAATTAAGGTGAAACGTCTTATAAGACATACAAAACAGTCCAGTTGCGATTGATTGAATGCCGTGAGAAAACAACGACCTGGATGAATGATGGATGAATGGTGAATAAAAGCACCCATTGACGTGTGTTTAATATCTTTTCAATAACAACTGGTAGATTGTAACAAAAACAATATATTTTGTAGCTGCTCAACAGTTGCTTGATGACGGCTCACCACTACCTTAAAAATTAGCATCGTGACTCCACTAATGAATAAAGAATTTTTTTTTTTTGAAAGTGGGTCTGCATCTCTGCAGGTCAGCTATATGTATAAGTGACAAAAAGAAATGCTCAAACGCCATATGTGCACTATCATAGCTGCCAACATTTGGTGTTTGCAATCCAGTAGATAACCCTGCAACCACCCCTGGCCCTACGTTTCCAGGGACTGACCGGGGGTTAGTGCTGTTAGATTAAATTGTTTTGCAACAGCATTGAAAAGCTTAGCGTTCAGCTACCGTATTTTCCGCGCTATAAACCGCCCCGTGTTATAAGCCGCACCTTCAATGAATGGCATATTTAAAATCTTTGTTAACCTATAAGCCGCACCGGGTCATAAGCCGCGCCCACGCTGCGCTAAAGGGAATGTCAAAAAAACTTGAATAATACAAACCAGTGTGCAAATGTGCAATGACAACAATAGTAACTCTCAAATATTGCAGAGCAATAGCAATATCAATAACTCAACGTTGCTCGAACGTTAATGTCACAGCACACAAAATAAACATTTAAAGCTCACCTTCAGAAGTTATTCCTCATCCATAAATCCCTCGAATTCTTCTTCTTCGGTGTCTGAATTAAAAAATTGGGCGAATACAGCATCCAAAATGGCGGGCTTTGTCTCGTCGAAGTCATCAGAGTCAGTGTCGCTGTTGTTGTCCGGCAGTTGCATGAATCCTGCCTTCCTGGCCGGATCTTTTTTTCAGCTATCTTGTTTTTACAATATGCGCGGAAAGTAGCCAGCTTTTCTTGAAAGTCTTTTGGCAGTTGCTGTGAAATAGTAGTCCGTGTGCGGATGGAGAGATTGCGTCTTTTCATGAACCGGAAACACCAAGAAGCACCACCTTTAAAATCATCCAAGTGAAGTTCGCTTGCTGGCGCTGTTGCCTTCATTTGAATAGTGATGGTACTGACATTTCTGCTTGCTGCTCTCTGCTCAACAACCCACTGTTCCAGTTTGTCCTCCAACTGTTGCCATCTTGCTTTGTTCCCTCGGAAACTCTGTGTTGTCTTCTTTACTTGGCGCAGGTCATCTTGTTTCTTCCTCCACCTACGCACCATTGACTCATTTATGTTCAATTCTCTCGCTGCTGCTCTGTTTCCGTGTTCTTCTGCGTGACTTATTGCCTTGAGTTTGAATTCTGCGTTGTACGCGTGTCTCTTAGTAGGACCCATTTTGTGGTCGTCTTTACAGAAACACAAAAGTGAAATGAATCGGATTAGCCGCGCGCTTCTTCTACGAGGGCGGGTGCTTACCTTGGCGGTTGCGTATCATAGAAGAAGAAGTGCTTCCTCTTTCCAGGTGGGCGGGTGCTTACCTTGGCGGTTGCGTATCATAGAAGAAGAAGTGCTTCCTCTTTCCAGGTGGGCGGGTGCTTACCTTGGCGGTTGCGTATCATAGAAGAAGTGCTGCCTCTTTCCAGGTGGGCGGGTGCTTACCTTGGCGGTTGCGTATCATAGAAGAAGAAGTGCTTCCTCTTTCCAGGTGGGCGGGTGCTTACCTTGGCGGTTGCGTATCATAGAAGAAGAAGTGCTTCCTCTTTCCAGGTGGGCGGGTGCTTACCTTGGCGGTTGCGTATCATAGAAGAAGAAGTGCTTCCTCTTTCCAGGTGGGCAGGTGCTTACCTTGGCGGTTGCGTATCATAGAAGAAGAAGTGCTTCCTCTTTCCAGGTGGGCGGGTGCTTACCTTGGCGGTTGCTTACCGTCGAAGAAGAAGCGCTTCCTCTTCTACGGGGAAAAAAGATGGCGGCTGTTTACCGTAGTTGCGAAACCTAAACTCTATGAAAATAAATATTTATATGAATACATATATAAGGCGCACCGAGTTATAAGCCGCACTGTCACCTTTTGAGAAAATTTGTGGCTTTTGGGTGCGGCTTATAGCGTGGAAAAAACGGTATATAATCAAATGATTGCCACCCCCACTAGTCAGATTTCTGACAAAATCTTAACTTTTTAAATAATATAAATAATGATATCCACTCATATTACAAGCTGATACATTTGCTAATCATCTGATAGTGTATGGGAGTTTTGGAATATTTTTTACTTACTGCATTCAAAATATATAGTATTAAAAACAAACTAGAAAAATCAGTATATATTTTTTTAAATATGGTAAAATGCAAAAATACATTTCCTCTGGGTTGTAACCACAGCGCTCAAATGTTTCCACATTTTGTTATGTTACAGCCTGATTCCAAAATGGAATGAATTCATTATTGTCTCCAAAATTCTGCAGACAATACCCCATAATGACAATGTGAAAATGTTTTGTGTTTTTGTGCAAATGTATTAAAGGAAAAAAAAAACAGATGTACGTTAGTATTCACAGCATTTACTTAATACTTTGTGGATGCACCTTCGGCAGCGATTACAGCCTCAAGTCCGTTTGAATACCATGGCACAAGCTTGGCACACCTATCTTTGCCCATTCCTCTGTGCAGCACTTCTCAAGCTCCATCAGGTTGGATGGGAAACGTGAAAGAAAATTATCTGGTCTGATGAAACAAAGATTGAAGTCTTTGGCGTGAATGTCCGGCATCATGTCCGGAGTAAACCAAGCACCGCTCATCACCAGGCCAACACCA
This sequence comes from Nerophis ophidion, assembly GCF_033978795.1. Classification (NCBI taxonomy): domain Eukaryota; kingdom Metazoa; phylum Chordata; class Actinopteri; order Syngnathiformes; family Syngnathidae; genus Nerophis; species Nerophis ophidion. Next base: position 71,515,535 of record NC_084618.1, read on the forward strand.
TCCCTACAGTGAATCGTGGTTGTGACAGCATCATGCTGTGGGGATAGTTTATAGCGGCGGGAACTGGGAAACTAGTAAAGCTGGAGGGAAAGATAAATGCAGCAAAGTACTGAGACATCTTGGATGAAAAACAACTTTTTCTATCCAATCTGATAGAGCTTGAGGTGTGCCAAGCTTGGGGAATCATATTCAAAAAGACTTGAGGCTGTATTTGCTGCCAACAACAAAGTATTGAGCAAAGGCTGTGAATATTTATGAACATGAATTTTGGGGATTTTTTTATTTTTCATAAATTTGCATGATTAAAAAAAATCACACTGTCATAATGGGGTTTAAAATTTTGAGGACAAAAAGACTTCAGGATGTAATTGCTGCCAAAGGTGCATCAACATAGTATTGAGCAAAAGGTGTGAATATTTATAAACATGTAATTGTTGCGGCGCACGCGCAGTCGGCATTTCCCTCCTCTGCGGATCCGCCCGGAGGATCCGCGGACAGCGCGTTCGGACATGATCCCGCTGAGCGCAGCACGCCCACGCACCGACAAGCCTGCACTCTATTACCAATCTGATCACTTGGTACTGATGAGGGCAAGTTCAATAAAGGACCAGTGGACACAAGGATTGGCGTGGGAACTTAGTTCTCAAATCAGATACCGTGAGGCTTATGTTCTTTCTCTCTGCGCTTTTGCCTCGTGTTCTGATATCCTTGTTTGTTCTCCCGTGTTTTGATATCCTTGTTTGTTCTCCCGTGTTTTCCGCAGTGTTTCCCTTCCGTTGCCCTGGATTTGGACTGCCTCCCTCGTTTCCCGACTCCTCGCTTGCCCCCGGAATCTGACGTCTCTCACTGCCCCACGGACCCCTCGCGGATCTTGGACTCAGTTTGCATTGCCCTCTTTGGTTTTGTCTGCTTCCTCATTCAACATTTACAGTAACACACACTTCAGTTAATCTACACACATAGTAACACATATTCGCACATGGGTTTGACACACTCCATTTCCTTAGTTTATTTAGTAGTATTGTTTGGTATTAATATACATACATTGACTTTATATGCAGTATATATAATAAATTGTACATTACTTTACCCTGATGTCAGTCTGCCGTCACCTTCCCTTAGTAGACATAACAGTAATAGTTTTTAGTTGTTTTTTTAAATATATTTGCAAAAAAATACATATATATATCATTGTCAAAGGGGTATTATGTTTGGAATTTTGAGGACAAAAATGGATTTAGTCAATTTTGGAATAGGGCTGTAACAACAAAATGCGGAAGAAATAAAGCGCAATGAATGCTTGCTTGGATGCACTTGTAACATCAAGATATAAAACTTTAGTTCTAAGGACTATTCAACTACACTGTTATGAGGGTCTCATTTTTATTAATGGATCATGGGGCAGGACATTATTTTATTAAATTTTTATCTTGTAGGTCAGTCTTTTTTTGTTATTCCATTTTATCTCATCAAATGAATAATACTGTATGATCAAAAAGTCATACTAGTCAAAGATCCTCTATGTGACAAAAGCGCTCCACTATTTTTAGGAACAGGCTTAAAAAAACACTTGTCAAAGATCTTCTGTATGACAGGTGTGTTGTTTTAAGGACCTAGTGTAAAAAATAAAAACACATATTACAAAGATGCTCTGTGGAGTGTTCAGCTGCTTTTAGAAATATGTTAGCAAGTAAGTGTTTAACTACTGCACTATGCAACTGTCCTCACTGGCATGAGTTGGCCCACTGGCTATTTACAGTAGTTAAAGTTAAAGTTAAAGTTAAAGTACCAATGATTGTCACACACACACACTAGGTGTGGTAAAATTTGTCCTCTGCATTTGACCCATCCCCTTGATCACCCCCTGGGAAGTGAGGGGAGCAGTGGGCAGCAGCAGTGCAGCGCCCGGGAATCATTTATGGTGATTTAACCCCCAATTCCAACCCTTGATGCTGAGTGCCAGGCAGGGAGGCAATAGGTCCTATTTTTTTATAGTCTTTGGTATGACTCGGCCGGGGTTTGAACTCCCAACTTACCGATAGTTAAACATTTAGTGAAGTGAATTATATTTATATAGCGCTTTTATCTAGTGAATCAAAGAGCTTTACATAGGAAAACCCATTAATCTAAAAGCGGTAGAAAATGGATGGGTGGATGGACATTTGAACCAGTGTGGGTGACACTGGGAGCAGTTCGGTAAAGTGCCTTGCCAAAAGACACAACGGCATTGACTAGGATTGCGGAAGCTAAGATCGACCCTGGAATAGTGTTGTCCTGATACCAATAAAATGTAAATCGATACTTTTAGATACTTTTCCAAATAAAAGGGAACTACTAAAAATGTCAATATTGGCTTTATTTTAATAGTAAATTTTATCATACAATAAACATACAGTATGTTTCCTATTGCACTCAGATAATTTTACAAGGTTCAAATATAAATTAAAGGGCATTAAAGACATTGGGCTTTTCTTGTTGCATGTAAAGAACAATTGTGCAATAGGAAACATACTGTACGAGCCTATGTAGCCGAGCGAGTTAGTCAAGCATGGAGAGCGGCCGTCGGCGGTCGAAAGTGTGGCTTTATTTTACTAAAAAAAAAGAAATATCGGCGAAATGTAACACGTGCGACAGGACTGTTTCGTGCTTAGGAGGGTGCACGTCGAACATGATGAAGCACCTCCGAGTTCCTGGAGTACAAATAAATGCGTGTCCTATCTTCGATGCGCTGCGCCGACCGTCCTCCTCTGCCTCTTCCTCTGGCTCCGGCTCCGACGCCCAGCCTGGCACCTCGGTGACTGCACAGCAGTCCGAATCCGGTAAGTAAAACAATATATATGGAATAAATAATGTGTTTTGCGCCAACGTTGAGGCAGCTAACAAATTAGCCCGCATATTTTTCATAGACAATTTACAACCTGCTAGCCAGGCTCTGCGATGTGCTCAGCGTACTCCGTTCACCGTAGCGGCAATGGGGAAGATGTCGGTGCCACAGATGGAAGAGTGCCACAAAAAGGTCACTGCACACATAGTCAAAAGACTACATCCCTTTTCAGAGGTGGCAAACACATTGATCTCGGCATAGTACAAGAAGAATCGCAATCGAGAATCGTCAGGAATCGGAATTGAAACAAAGAATCAGAATCGGAATCGTTCGAATTCAAACGATACCCAACCCTATTTAGAGATAGGGTGAGAAGCTCTGTCATCCGGGAGGAACTCAAAGTAAAGCCGCTGCTCCTCCACATTGAGAGAAGCCAGATGAGGTGGTTTGGGCATCTGGTCAGGATGCCACCCGGAAGCCTCCCTAGGGAGGTGTTTAGGGCACGTCCAACCGGTAGGAGGCCACGGGGAAGACCCAAGACACATTGGGAAGACTACGTCTCCCGGCTGGCCTGGGAACGCCTCGGGATCCCCCGGGAAGAGCTAGACGAAGTGGCTGGGGAGAGGGACGTCTGGGCTTCCCTGCTTAGGCTGCTGCCCAAATCCACGAACATTAACATTTGCAAAGGAGGAGCTGACAAAAAGGAGCAGACAGAGGGAGAAAGGGAGGGGTTGGGAGCAGTAGCTAAGTGTGTGTGTGTGGAAGAGGTACTATTGTGGCACACGCACAGTCTGCGTCTCCCTCCGCTGCGGGTCCACCCAGAGGACCCGCTGACAGTGCACCCAGACACGCCCCCGCACACGCTGATCGCAGCTCGCCCACGCAACTTAGTTCTCATATGGTGAACCGTAAGCGAAGCTTTATGCTCTGTCTTGTTTCCTCTCCGTGGCTTGACTTGTCCCTTGTCTTCTCCCGTGTCTCCGCAGTACCCTCCGTCGCCTGTAAAGTGAGCTGTGCGTCTCACTCTTCCCCGGATCTCCTTCTTCCTCCGATTGACTCCTTCGTTCCTCGACTCCTCGCTCGCCCCGGACAACGACGACTCGCTCCTCTCTGCCCCGCTTCCGCCCTTGGACTTCCCTGCCTGCCCCGCCCTTGTCTGACAGCACCGCGTATCCAACACTTTGGTAAAACGCTCCAATTAAATACTTCACATAGTCTTACATCATACACACTCTTGGGTTTTTGACACACACTGTTCTATAGTTTGTTAGTATTGTCTATTATTATTATTATTATTATTAGTATTATATATATATATTTATTATATATTACATTTCTGTACACTACTGCCATCTGGTGTCTGTTTGCCGTCACTCCTCTTGTTAAACCAAAGCACGTACTTCTGAAAGAGAGTTAGCACTTCTCCTCTGCTGTGAAATAAGTCTGCTTTGGCATTTTCCAGAAAATTCTGATCACATCATAATTAAAACTTGCTGTGGTATGAAACCTGCTTCATCCATTATACCGTGCCATTAAAGTACTCCGCGCAAATAGTCTCTTTTTTGTAACTGCAGGGCGATTCCCTCCTTATTTCCACACTGCTGTTGTCTTTTTAGGACTAATATTAAGTTAGCAAAATGGACAAAACTTGTCAAAGGGCAAAAAAACACAGAACAGTCGCACACGATAAAGAGCTGAGAAGTAACTAGTGGTGTACTGTGCAGCCAGTGGTGTGGAGCACTCCGCCTCCCCCAAAAATGCAGCGCCCTACTTTTTGTACTTTTTGCCTTAAAGCGAGACACGAAGTGAATGATGAATGAATGAAGTGTTCGTACACAGAGACATTCACAAAATATCTATTTATTATCATCATAATTTGATTGACAAACTTTAATATCCTCACAAAAACATTGTAAATCTGGATGATTTGTATTTGAGTCAGGATGTTGGTAGAGGAGTGCAATTTACTGAAGTCTTTCGGAGACTTTCGGAGAATCCGAAAGACTTGGCAGCTATGCAGTATGTATCTTTTGGGCTTGGATTAGCCCTGCAGTTATCAACTATTTTAGTAACAAGGTAATCTATTGATTAGTTTGTTCAATTAATCGGATAAAACACACTTCGTAGCCTAAATTTTTTTTTTTTTTTTAAGCCAAATAGTGTAAATAAACAAAAAATGTTCTTGCTATATCCTCTCACCTGCACTCAGTTGCAGCGGCTGTGTTAAAAACTATGTCTTAGAGGTGACAGAGCTTTCGCCGCAGCTGCTCCCAAGCTCCGGAACGACCTACCTCTAAATGTGTTAGACAAGCCTCCTCTCTTCCTGTTTTTAAATCTCTCTTAAAAACATACTTTTATTCCTTGGCTTTTAACACTGAGTGATATCCATCCTGCAATGGCGCCCCATTATACAGCTGCTGTGAACCTGTTGTATTGTTTTATTTATTTATTTATCATGTTCTGTTTGTGTTGTGTTGTTTGCTCGGTTCTCGTATTATATTTTAACCTGCACATTGTACAACACTTTGGCTACCCCTGTGGTAAATTTTAGATGTGCTTTATAAATAAAGTTGATTTGATTTGATTTGAGTCTGTGTTTTTAAAGTTCCAGGCTGCCCAAATCCAGATCAGACTGAACTCAGCCTAATTTGTTTTGTTTTGTTTGGAAGCAATGCGGCATCAGTGTAATGCAAAGCTAGTCTACCTCTCTGATCTCTATCAAAAATGTTTCTAAGTAATTAGCCTTAAATAGATTAAGGAGATGTCTCGTGGAGTTCATTGACTGTTCACCTCAGTCTCTGCGTGAACAGCAGAATATAGTCTTGGTATGAAGACGGTTATTTCCGACTGTTTTCATGCATGTTGTATCTTTGTCAGCATCATGTTTCTTTTAAGAGCTTGGCCTCCTTGAGTGGTACACAGCGAGCGCAAAGGCCCAGTCAGCTTCACGTTGTGCGTTTGTAAATGACACCATAACATAGCCTCTTTCAAAAAGTCACACAGCTAGTGCTAATTCTGCTAAATCCTCAAACTTACAAACATCAAATTCTACGCATAATCATTCAAATAAACAATTGTGTAATTTGTCATGCTGTATTAGTGATGGTAAATATGATTCTAACCTGTGAGTCACTCACCAAAGTAAATCGATTCACTTCATTTACGCATCACAAAACGCATGCCCAACAGCTTACATATGGTTACTGCATACTAAAGCTCGCCCCTGTCAAAGGTATTTGGTGATGAATCCCATGATGCAGAGAAGGAGGCAGGCATAGAATATGGAAACATGATTTAATTAAGACTAAACAAGAACAAATCAAAAGCATGCACGTGGGCGGAATAACAAACTAAGGGAGCTAGCACTGGAAGCTAGAAAACAAAAAGGAACTTTAGCATGGAAGGTAGTGGATAGCAAACAGAAAAACTGGAACTAACTAATGCTAACAGAAACAGCTTACCGCTACGACGACCAGGACAAAATGTAGCCTGACAGGTAGTAGCTGTAACAAACAACACAACAGGTAGCACGACAAGAGTGACGTGAGGCAACGACAATACAATGATCCAGCCCTGACTGGAGGAACAAAGCAGGTAAAATAGGAGCTGGCCGATTGACATCAGGTGTGACCAGATGCCAATCAGCCGCAGCTGAGTGAAAACAGGACACAGGGAGACAAACAGGAAGCTGAACCAAAATAAAAGCACTAGACAGGAACTAAGGACAGGAAATACTAAACACAAAGGAGAGAGACAAATGGAGAGGAAAAATCTAAAATATAGACAAACTGTCAGGGGAAAGTCTGACAGCCCCTACTCAATCCACTTGATTCACTAAGCACAGATTGCATGTGCAGAACCTCACTCGCGATTCATTTGATTCAGTTAGCACAGAGCGCATGTTTAGAACATTGCACATAATTGGCGACTGCTCAAGTCTCGCTGTCATCCGTCAATCATCTCAAGGCGCATAAAATGGTACTTTCACATAATGTAACAAGTACAAGAATTTAATAACATCCGCAAAACTTAAAGGCCTACTGAAACCCACTAGTACCGACCACGCAGTCTGATAGTTTATATATCAATAATGAAATATTAACATTGCAACACATGCCAATACGACCGGTTTAGTTTACTAAATTACAATTTTAAATTTCCCGCTGAGTTTCTTGTTGGAAACGTCGCGGAATGAATACGCGTGCGCGTGACGTCTCGAGTTGGAGGGGACATATTAGCGCAGCACCACTAGCGGCTAAAAGTCGTTTCTTTTCATCGTGCAATTACACAGTATTCTGGACATCTGTGTTGCTGAATCTTTTGCAATTTGTTAAATTAATAATGGAGAAGTCAAAGTAGAAAGATGGAGGTGGGAAGCTTTAGCCTTTAGCCACACAAACACACGGTGTTTCCTTGTTTAAAATTTCCGGAGGTGAAGCTTTACTATGGATCAGAGCGGTCAAGCGAACATGGATCCCGACCACTTGTCGGCCGGCAGGTTTCGGTGAGAAAATTGTGGTAAAAAGTCGCCTCTTACCGGTGATCAGCGGAGCTTCTGTCGTGCTGCTGCTGCCGTGACTAGAGACTGGCGTCAAGACACCCGTGGACAAACCCCTCCGACTATCAGGTACTATTTAACTCACTAAAACACTAGCAACACAATAGAAAGATAAGGGATTTCCCAGAATTATCCTAGTAAATATGTCTAAAAACATCTGAATCGCTCACAATGCAATCGCCATTTTTTTTAAACTTTATTTTATTATTTTTTTTGTTCTAGTCCTTCACTATCAATATCCTCAGCCACAAATCTTTCATCCTCGCTCAAATTAATGGGGAAATTGTCGCTTTCTCGGTCCGATTAGCTCTTTTTGTTGGAGGCTCCCATTATAAACAATGTGAGGATGTGAGGAGCCCTCACACGGGTGACATCATCGTCTGCGACTTCTGGTACAGGCAAGTCTTTTTTATCAGCGACCAAAAGTTGCGAACTTTATCGTCCATGTTCTCTACTAAATCCTTTCAGCAAAAATATGCCAATATTGCGAAATTATCAAGTAGGACACATAGAATGGACCTGCTATGCCTGTTTGAATAAGAAAATCTCATCTCAGTAGGCCTTTAATGCTGCACAACTTTAGAGGTAACAGTATTGATTCTACAACTGTGACAACAATCAAAGATAAGTTCACTTCGTCTGCAGCCTTCATTCAGTTATCATATCCACAGCAACAATTAACAGCGTTGTCTGTTTTGCCAACAACTCCTCATGTCTCTCTCTCTGCCTGTGGGCTCCTCGTGCAACTACTAATATTAATGCCATCCATCCATCCATCCATCCATCTTCTTCCGCTTATCCGAGGTCGGGTCGCGGGGGCAGCAGCCTAAGCAGGGAAGCCCAGACTTCCCTCTCCCCAGCCACTTCGTCTAGCTCTTCCCGGGGGATCCCGAGGCGTTTCCAGGCTAGCCGGGAGACATAGTCTTCCCAACGTGTCCTGGGTCTTCCCCGTGGCCTCCTACCGGTTGGACGTGCCCTAAACACCTCCCTCGGGTGGCGTTCGGGTGGCATCCTGACCAGAAGCCCGAACCACCTCATCTGGCTCCTCTCGATGTGAAGGAGCAGCGGCTTTACTTTGAGTTCCTCCCGGATGGCAGAGCTTCTCACCCTATCTCTAAGGGAGAGCCCCGCCACCCGGCGGAGGAAACTCATTTCGGCCGCTTGTACCCGTGATCTTATCCTTTCGGTCATGACCCAAAGCTCATGACCATAGGTGAGGATATTAATGCAAAGTTTGCTAATTTAATGAGATTGTTATATCGCCATTGTGGGATAAATAAAGGTCTATCGCTCTATATACAATGGCAGAAGTGATGCATCAGCGCCTCTTGCTGGTAAAAAGGTGGCAAAAGCCACAGGAAATGCTCACAACTGTGAATTCCCTGGACAAAGCAAACAACTAAATGCAAGCAACAAAACCAACAATCGTACGTTATTACAGTATGAATTATCAGTAAATAAGATAACTAACTATCAGACAATAGGCTAACAAAGACGTAATTTCAGTTTTTAATGATTCCTTTCTGACTCGCCGACGTCGATGGCCCCGCCTATGACCAGTTAGTTAGTGTCACCGGTTCATCGCTCAGCGACAAACGATGAACCAGTGGGACTCATCATTGACTTTGTAGTTTGTTCACTTAGTATCTGCACTGCAGTGAGTCATCGTCAAGCACCCGCAGCAGCACACATCAAACTGGGACCCAGCAAGTGATTTCAGCTCGGGCGAGAAGTGCAAAGGAGAGTTAATTTGAGGCAAGGCACATATTTGTTACTGTTTCTATGGGGCTACTACATTTATAAAAACACAGTTTGATTAACAGGGGCATTATTAATTACATGTTACATGGTTTATTCTCTTAATTGTCTAGCGTGGCAGGAACAAGTTAACCTGACACTCGCCAGATCTTTGTAGTTTGCTGAGCTCCACACAAGGATCTGGGCTCGACGGCAATGGAAACTCCTTCAAGATAGCAAAAAATAATGGACCAATCAGGATCGCTGGGCGGAATTTTATAGATGTGACGTAGCGCCAAAGCGACTGTTTGATTCAAACAACAATGACGGCACGCAGCGAGGAGTCGCGTGCTGACATTGATTCTGCATATTTTCTTTGCACAAACGACATTGATCGTCTACTGACATTGCTGTGTTTTTTTCGTAAAAGTTCTCTAACTGTTCACTCTGTCGTTATCCAATATATCGGCTCTTCTATTATGGATTTCCCAGCGTCGCTCTCATAAGCGTCACGGGTTGATTTCAATGTGAGTGGTTGACGTAGCACGTCATTCAAGATAACAGACAAGTGGTTTATCCAATCACATACAATGTTTTTTTTACAACGCCCCACCTTCTGAAATACATCTCCTATTGAGAAGTCCCAGATCCGTGTGTGGAGCTCAGCGAACTACAAGGATCTGGCGAGAGTCAGGTTAGGAACAATTCACTGACTGAGTTAATGGCCATGACAGCACTGATTCAGTAAAAAAAAAAAACATGCAACTTTTCGTTCATGACCCGCAGATCACTATTGTCATTGTGCTAAATAGTGAAAAGTGAGCTAGAGAACCCCTGCAGGCTCCGCTTTTAGTTCCTATACCACTATAGAAATGTTCACCACAGTGTCCTTGACGCCCCATCTGTTTGCTTTAATGAATGGAAGACCCAATATTTGGAACAACTTCACTTGATTAGCCATCCGTTTCCCCACACACACACACACACACACATATAGGCGCCGATCCCGTGGGATTGATGGCAACTTTCAATCTTTAAAATTATTTTTGAAAATTCAATCTTCCATCCATCCATTAATTTTGTGGCGAGTTTGGCCCGTTTTACATAAAATAAAAGTTACGAATTAAATAGTCTCTTATTAACAAAGTCTAACCAAGATTTTATTGTGCCCTATAATGAACTAATGGCACAATTATCTTGACTTTAAAAAAATGCAAACGAGTGAATGAAGGGCATGCTTATTCAACAGCCATACATGTCACACTAAGGGTGGCAGTATGAACAATGCCAACACTGTCATACATATGTGCCATATAGTAAATCACACTAAACAACAACGACAAACACACTTTGGAAGAATATTTGCAACACAACATAAACACTACAGAACAAATTCCCAGAATCCTGCAGCACTACCTCTTACGGGATACTACATCATAAACAAACCCCATTGGTGGAGCTACACCTAACATCCACTGTAATGATACCACGTACAATAGTGTATCTAGTCGATACCACTATAATTACATCGATATTTTTTAACATCACAAAATCTTCTTTTGTTTTTTTAAAATGTATATTATGTTTATAAACTCAGGAAATATGTCCCTGGACACATGAGGACTTTGAATATGACCAATGTATCATCCTGTAACTACTAGGTATCGGATTGATACACAAAAGTGTGGTATCATCCAAAACTAATGTATCAAAAAGTATCAAACGACAGAAGAATAAGTGATTATTACATTTTAACAGAAGTGTAGATAGAACATGTTGAAACAGAAAATAAGCAGATATTAACAGTAAATGAACAATTAGATTAATAATGATTTTCTTTACCACTTAACCCTAATAATTTTGACAAAATAATAGAATCATAAACAACACAATATGTTACTGCATATGTCAGCAGACTAATTATGAGCCTTTGTGTTGCGATCTGTGACTCAGATCTTCACATGTTTATTTTTCCATCTTTGTTTCATTCTCTTCTGACCCACTTACTTCCTGTTTAGTCCGTTACCATGGTTACACATTGATTTCACCTGCTCCTCGTTTTCTACACACCTGGTTCTCCTTGATTTCTCCCTATATAAGCTTTCCTCTTTTCTTTGTTCAGTCTCGGATCCTAATTTGCCCACGCGCAACAGTGACGACTCTCGACCTTCATCTTTGTATGTATATTCTCGCTAGCTTTTACGCTAAGCCATTTGTTTATTTAATAAATCCATTTATAACTTACCTTGTTGTGTTCATCGCTTCGACGCATCCCCGGAAGAACCAATCCGGCATTACAATGCCACACAAGCGTCACAGTAGGATCCGAGCATCAAAATGTTTTTCCGCGTCGAAACCACGGGAGGAACCCTTCGACTTGGGTTTGTGGTTGGAGCTCATGGCTTGGGAGCAGGAAAGACTTGACTGTGGGCCTGAAGTCCCCTCCGAAGCCGTTCGCGCTGCCCCGAAGAGGCGGGGGGTCCAGTGGAGAGGTCCCCCGCACGGCAGTAATTATCCAGCACCACTTCATCCTTCCTACGAACACAGCAAAATTCACCCCGACCAGGATTCACCTTCCACTACCGGTAATCCAGCTTGTTTTTTTTCCCCTGACTCTAGCAGTCACGACATTTGGGGTACGCCCACCGGTGACGCAACACCGCCCCCTGTTGTTGACATTTTTTCAGAAGATTTTTATATTGTGGACAGTACTTTTCATTCCCAACCTTTTTCGAATACCAATAACATTTATGATAAAATACGTAATTATCAGGATATTTTTTCTCATTATTCTAGTCAACCTCAGTCACCTAGTTTTTCTTCAACTCCACCTGTAAAACCTCATTCCCAGCCCAAGTCCAAGGTTTTTTCTCCCTTTTCAAAGGGACACTCTGGACAATATAGAGGGGAGGAGTCTGCCCGCCTCCAAACCTCCCACCACCCTCCCTTATGGTCAGTCCCTGACCACAGGGAACGGGTCTGGGATTCCCGTCTGGAGGGGGGGGCTATGGCCTATAGCTGTGTTGCGGAGGTAGCGCAGACGCTACCATTTCTTAAAACTGTCAAACCGCAACCTCCTATGAGGCCACCCTTACCTGTTTTTCGGCCCGTTAAACCGCTAGCTCCTCCTAGACCTCCTCCACCTGTGTTTCCCCCGGCCAAGTCTCAACGGCCTTGTAGACCTCCTCCACCTGTTTTTCCCCCGGCCAAGTCTCAACGGCCTTGTAGACCTCCTCCACCTGTGTTTCCCCCGGTCAAATCACAACGACCAAGTAGACCTCCTCCACCGGTGTTCAGACTTGCGAGGTCATTACCTCCAGCACGTCCTCCACCACCGGTGTTCTGCACTGCTCCCAGTCTGGTTCTCACACCAGCTCCCAGTCTGGTTCTCACACCAGCTCCCAGTCTGGTTCTCACACCAGCTCCCAGTCTGGTTCTCACACCAGAAAATGTTTCTAGCCTGGTTCTCAAGCCAGCACTAGACTCCCACCTGGTTCTCACACCAGCCTCCGACCCAGAACTGGTTCTCATACCAGTTACAGACTTTAGCCTGGAGCCCACTCCAGTACCAGCTCCAGAGCTGGAGCCTACTCCAGTACCAGCTCCACGCCGCCAAGCGCCGGTACCAGCTCCACGCCGCCAAGCACCGCCGACGACGGGGCTGGAGCCCACACCAGCGTCGACGACGGGGCTGGAGCCCACACCAGCGTCGACGACGGGGCTGGAACCTTCACCTGTGTCGACAGGGCTGGAGCCCACTCCAGTGCCAGCTCCTCGACAAGCGCCGGTACCAGTTCCACGCCGCCAAGCACTGCCGACGAAGAAGCTGGAGCCCACACCGGCGCCGACGATGAGGCTGGAGCTCACACCAGTCACGACTCCTGCGGCTCCCAGGCCGCCTCCGACGACTCCTGCGGCTCCCAGGCCGCCTCCGACGACTCCTGCGGCTCCCAGGCCGCCCCCGACGACTCCTGCGGCTCCCAGGCCGCCTCCGACGACTCCTGCGGCTCCCAGGCCGCCTCCGACGACTCCTGCGGCTCCCAGGCCGCCTCCGACGACTCCTGCGGCTCCCAGGCCGCCTCCGACGACTCCTGCGGCTCCCAGGCCGCCTCCGACGACTCCTGCGGCTCCCAGGCCGCCTCCGACGCCTTCTTCGGCTGCAGCACCCGCATCATCCTCGCCAGCTGCACTCGGGCCTGCTTTGGCTGCAGTCCCCGCACCCTCGTCTGCTGCTTCCAAGCCTGCTGGGATTTCGGTGCTGAGGCGTCGTCCACCACGTCGACCACGGGAGTGGCCTCTGCGAGGTCATCCTCCTCGCCAGACACTCCCTCCTCCATGTCGGCCACGGATGTGGCCGTGCCCGGGTCGTCCGCCTCGCCGGGCACCTCATCCTGCGAGGCGGCCACTAATGTGGCCTTTTCGAGGTCGCCCGCCAAAACTTTTTCGGCAGCGGCGTTCCATCCGCCGCCGCCACTTGACTTGTCCTCGGTGGATTCGGGGACACACGACTTGGCGACCCTCCACCGTGGCCTCCCTCCGCCCTCCCTTCGTTTGTGGACTCTGTTTTTGGGGAGGGGGTTCAAGTTGTTTCTTATTTGTTTTTGTTTTCTTTGAGACATCTGGAATCTGTCTTTTTGGGGGGGGGAATACTGTTGCGATCTGTGACTCAGATCTTCACATGTTTATTTTTCCATCTTTGTTTCATTCTCTTCTGACCCACTTACTTCCTGTTTAGTCCGTTACCATGGTTACACATTGATTTCACCTGCTCCTCGTTTTCTACACACCTGGTTCTCCTTGATTTCTCCCTATATAAGCTTTCCTCTTTTCTTTGTTCAGTCTCGGATCCTAATTTGCCCACGCGCAACAGTGACGACTCTCGACCTTCATCTTTGTATGTATATTCTCGCTAGCTTTTACGCTAAGCCATTTGTTTATTTAATAAATCCATTTATAACTTACCTTGTTGTGTTCATCGCTTCGACGCATCCCCGGAAGAACCAATCCGGCATTACAATGCCACACAAGCGTCACACTTTGTTTGCTTACTTAATACTAAAAGTCAAGTTGTCTTGTATGTTCACTATTTTATTTAAGGACAAAGATGCAATAAGAAACATATGTTTGATGTATTGTAAGATTTTTTGTTGAAATAAAGCCAATAATGCAATTTTTGTGGTCCCCTTTATGTAGAAAAATACCGAAAAATACCAAAATACTTTTGGTACTATTACCAAAATATTGGTATCGGGACAACAACCATAATAAGTTGATGAGAGCTTTATCTGTTAGCATCTTACATCTCTCAACAGCAGCTCTCTTGTTATTGCAGCCCTTTGAGACACTAGTGATTTAGGGCTATATAAGTAAACATTGATTGATTGATTGATATTAATATTGGTGTTGAACTAGTAAACAATCATATTTCTTGGAAGAAGCATTAACTTCTGCTAGTAATGGGGATGTTTTGGAAAGACCGGTTGTTTATTTGGGCTTGTTTTCTGTCACCACAACAAGCCATTGTTAGATGTTCAACAAGTTTCCTGGTTATTACGCCCAGATCGACTTGTCACGCTCCGAAAGACACGCACACATGACGCATGTGCAACTTCTATAGAGCACAGACTGACAGAAAACTGACAGATGGAGAGTTGGTGGCAGAATTAGTGGGTAAAACATAATTAGAAATATATATTTCTTTTAAAACAGACATATGTGCTTGGAAAATGTGCGTCTTTGTGTGTGTGTGCGTTTAGCTATTTAAAAAAGCATAAACATTTGCAGGAATCAAACCAATTGCTTGGATTTACGGGACATCACGTCCGGCTCATTAAATATGTGTGGTGGTCAAGCGAGCGTCTGTTTTCAGTGGGTACTTCATCATTTAGTTTTTCCTTGAAGAAAAATGCCTTATGCTTACATTGTTTTTGGCTGTACAGACCATCCATTTACTACCGCGTGTCCCTTTCGGGATTGCGGGGGATGCTGGAGGCTATCTCAGCTGCATTCGGGCAGAAGGCGGGGTACACTCTGGACACTTCATCGCAGTCGTTCAAATCATGAAATAGATCAATCATGTCTTCTGAGTTTCTCGAGAGGTAACCAAGAAGGGCGGAAGAGTCCAAAATGTTATAGGAAACAATGACGATAACAGTGGCTCTCGAAGGGAGCAGAGTCAAAGAACGCACAAGTTTGCAGTGACCACTTCGTTAAAGTTTTGTTTGATGTATATTTTAATATACTTTGTTTAGCATTATCTTGATATTGTTTGTATTTTATTCAAACCAGAAAGTCAGTGTCAATGATGCTTTGTCAGGAAAGGTACTTCTACGTCTCCCCTCTTGTTTTGTTGGTACACAAATGTGTCAGAGTACATATGACAAAAGAACAAAAATCGAATTTGAAAATGATTCAGTAAATTGTTAGTTTGTTTAATGGATGGACGGCTGTCCACTGTCGGCTGCGAATCATCGCAGTTTGTTTACACAGACACGTCCTCGCAAGTTGCAAAGTTGAATCATAAAATGTAACTTTACCCGAGCTAAAATGAGGCATATTTATCGGGGAGAGTCTTAATACCAATTTCCTTTATCCAGCCACACACAAAGAAGATGTAGACCTCCATACTTTTCCAAGCTTTCATCTGTTTTGTTATGTAGAATGATGTCTGGAGCACAAGGTAGTTTGATATTTCTGGGAACTCCACCGACGACTAATCCTTGTTATCACTCGACAAATCTTATTTTGATATTGAGATCTATTCCATTTCATAGTTAGATTTTTTGCTCTTTGATTGATTGATTTATTTCTTATCTGCTTTTTGCAGGAAGATCTATGTCCCTTGCGTACTGCACAACAGCCCTCTTGGCTTGGTTGACCACAATTTTTTTCACATCCGGGAAGAAGTCACGTGACTGAATACAAGCAATTGTCCAGTGTCATGTTGGGTGTACAATTTAAAAAGGTGCACCAATTAAAGATAAAAACTTCTATTTGCATCCATCCATCCATTTTCTACCGCTTATTCCCTTTTTGGGGTCGCGGGGGACGCTGGCGCCTATCTCAGCTACAATCGGGCGGGAGGCGGGGACACCCTGGACAAGTCGCCACCTCATCGCAGGGCCAACACAGATAGACAGACAACATTCACACTCACATTCACACACTAGGGCCAATTTAGTGTTGCCAATCAACCTATCCCCAGGTGCATGTCTTTGGAAGTGGGAGGAAGCCGGAGTACCCGGTGGGAACCCACGCATTCACGGGGAGAACATGCAAACTCCACACAGAAAGATCCCGAGCCTGGATTTGAACCCAGGACTGCAGGACTTTCGTATTGTGAGGCAGACGCACTAACCCCTCTGCCACCGTGAAGCCATTCTATTTGCAATTAATTGTAAATTAACTATGGAAAACATTTAGATTAATAGCAATTCAATATTTAAATCGTCAGACAGTCCTACAAAAGTTATCAGTATCGTATTGAATCAAAAATATCTGGCATCACCCATCACTAATTTCTGGCATCCGTTGTTTTTTTACTGCCCCTGTGAAAAGACTTTCCAATATATTGGACTTCAAAACTATTTCTCCCATAGGAAACTGGAAATAGAAATAATAACAATTTCCAGGGACGAACTCTTGCCTTGACTGTCATACAAATGTACAAATAAAATAACCACTATTCATACCAAGACATACAATCATTTTTTAAAAAGTTTTAACATTGTTGACAAAGGGGGATTTTGGTTAACTCCTGGTTTAGACGGCTCCAGTGTGTTTCATCACCTGGATCCTCAGTACTCAGCCGTGAAAGGTTGTTTTGGCGTACAGTGATTTGTAACACCTGCCATCGGGGAAAAGTTTGTCACTAGGGTGTGAGGGGTTTGCAGAGATGCTACTTGCCCATCTCCTGACCGTGGACTGGTATAAGTCAGTTGCAGTCTGTTTCTATCCAGCTTGGTCTGCAGATCCAAACAAGATAGTGATGGAGGTGCACAGAACAGACTGAACCATGAATGTGTAGAACATGATTAGCAGTTCCTAAGGGTAAGTTGAACTTCTTGAGCTGCCTTTTTGCTGATTGCATTCATGTCGGAGACATTTACAAATGGTAAACAATGTAGACTATATGCTCACGGTTACACAAGAGCCAAGCACAAAATGGTAGACGAGCTAGATGTACATGTCCTTAAAGGGGAACTAGAATTTTGGGGAATTTTGTCCATCGTTCACAATCATTATGAAACTCATGACAACGTATGTATTTTTATTTTTTAAATTCTAAATATTAAATAAAAGCGACCAAAAGTCTGCTTACAAAGGAGCCTTAATAAAAGCCAACAAACATAATAAAAAGTCACGTACTGTGCCAGGTTAGCTGTCATTAGGATGCCGACTTCTGGCATGTTCATATATTTCCATTTGGACAAAGAATGACGCATAATTTGTAACGTACAAAAGGAGGTGGAGGTGTCTTTTTGTGCTGCATCGCCAGTTTCTGGTCCTGTCAAAATGTACCAACTCCTCGGAATACCTATTCAGACTTCTGTGCAGGTTAGAGGCATGATTTATGATTTAGAATAAACTTACAGGAAGCAAGGAAGTAGAAGACTTCTCAATAATGTAAACATTGGCACACAAGCTTGTGATCATGGCGTCGCTATAAATAGTTTGTCTATGTTAGCGTTTAAAATAACAATATCACTAATGCTTGGTTAATATTCATGTCACAAAATGTAAATGGAGAATTGTTGGCGTTTTTTGAATGGTTATTTATTGAATTCTGTGGGTGAAATAGTGGAGCCCTCATTGTCAGTGCTGTAAACTCTCTGTTATTTACATGTATTTTTATATTTAGAATGCATTTTAAAAAATCCAACCGTCTTCATGTCTTTCATATTTATTGTGAACAATTGGCAAAATAAAAAAAGGTGCAGTACCCTCTAATTAACAATATTGCAGTCTAATACACCACATTTGTCAATATAAACAAGAATTAAATAATCAGAGTTGCATATTGGCTTCACGGTGGGAGAGGGGTTAGTGCGTCTGCCTCACAATACGAAGTTCCTGCAATCCTGGGTTCAAATCCAGGCTCGGGATCTTTCTGTGTGGAGTTTGCATGTTCTCCCCGTGAATGCGTGGGTTCCCTCCGGGTACTCCGGCTTCCTCCCACTTCCAAAGACATGCACCTGGGGATAGGTTGATTGGCAACACTAAATTGGCCCTAGTGTGTGAATGTGAGTGTGAATGTTGTCTGTCTATCTGTGTTGGCCCTGCGATGAGGTGGCAACTTGTCCAGGGTGTACCCTGCCTTCCGCCCGATTGTAGCTGAGATAGGCGCCAGCGCCCCCCGCGACCCCGAAAGGGAATAAGCGGTAGAAAATGGATGGATGGAGTTGCATATTCCTTACAGATACAAAGTCTACAACACAAAAGCGTAGAAAGCGTCCAGAAAAAACGTATTTTAATTACCACACCACTTAAACTTAAGTACAGTATAAGTTAATTTGTTATTGTTAATAATAAATAGATAGTTTTTAAAATCTACCTTTGTTCTCTCTTTTTACTCATTTGACTTAATCAAAACTTTTCTAACATTACACTCGACAAATTAATTAAAGAATGTATGATTCCTGTTGATATTGTATCGAATTAATATCTGTATCGTAACGGAAGTGAAAAAGTTATATCGGGACAACCCTAACACTCACATAATCACTGATGTGTCTGCAGGGCTAGCTGGTTGTCATATATCATTGTTAATGAAACTAATTATAGGAGCTTTATTATTGTATGTACACTGTCTACCACACTGCCTCCGACTGAAGTCAGATGAGCCAACCAATGACTAATGACTAATAACTCACGACTCGCTTTAAGTTCATCCATCCATCCATCCATCATCTTCCGCTTATCCGAGGTCGGGTCGCGGGGGCAGCAGCCTAAGCAGGGAAGCCCAGACTTCCCTATCTCCAGCCACTTCGTCCAGCTCTTCCCGGGGGATCCCGAGGCGTTCCCAGGCCAGCCAGGAGACATGGTCTTCCCAACGTGTCCTGGGTCTTCCCCGTGGCCTCCTACTAGCTGGACGTGCCCTAAACACATCCCTAGGGAGGCGTTCGGGTGGCATCCTGACCAGATGCCCGAACCACCTCATCTGGCTCCTCTCGATGTGGAGGAGCAGCGGCTTTACTTTGAGTTCCTCCCGGATGGCAGAGCTTCTCACCCTATCTCTAAGGGAGAGCCCCGCCACACGGCGGAGGAAACTCATTTCGGCTGCTTGTACCCGTGATCTTATCCTTTCGGTCATGACCCAAAGCTCATGACCATAGGTGAGGATGGGAACGTAGATCGACCGGTAAATTGAGAGCTTTGCCTTCCGGCTGAGCTCCTTCTTCACCACAACGGATCGATACAACGTCCGCATTACTGAAGACGCCGCACCGATCCGCCTGTCGATCTCACGATCCACTCTTCCCCCACTCGTGAACAAGACTCCTAGGTACTTGAACTCCTCCACTTGGGTCAGGGTCTCCTCCCCAACCCGGTTCAGAATTTCTTTAAGTTCAGAATTTCTTTAAGTTCAGAATTTCTTTAAGTTCAGAATTTCCTAAATCAAATAAACAATTTGGTAGTAGTTTTAGAATTTCTTTATGTACTGTTGAAAGCTACAAAGTTTTACACTGAATCTCATAGACATTTATTGATGTTCATAGGGTGATATAATTCCAAACTGTACATTCACAGAAGATTCAGACCTTAGCAATTCCTCTGTTCATGTGTCCAAATATCCTGTTGTTGAAGAGAGACTTTGTACTTTATTCTCATTATCAGATACACCTGCTTCAATTCAGAAGCAAAGTTTTAGCCAGTGTCTCATCAATTCAAGCTCCAAGCCAGCGCCGTCCAAACACAGTGCAAAGAATAATTTGGGAATCACCAGTCTTTATCTATTATTCAACCGCTTTCTTAATAATGCATGGATCTACTGCGCTATTAGATAGCCAGTTCGAAATGTTTGTTATAAATTTTCTCTCTTAATTGGCCAGAGGAGGTAGCCTCTCTGACCAGTGTCACATTTATAGGATGCGAAGACAACACATTAAATGATGCAGAGGCTTGTTTACAAAGCTAAAAGAAATCTTTCACAAAAACTACTGACTTAATGAAGAGCTGGACTTTAAATATATTGCTGTGCAGGTCTTTCCCATTGTGATGTGATGCGATGCACATTGTTGGACAGTCAATCAAAGTGTTTCAAGTGATTGTGTTGGACTGGCGGGATAAATTGGTCAGTGAGGCACTGAAGACAAGCTTGTTTGCAATTCAAAGACGCTTCTACTGCTAGTGATGTTATAGCGACGTGCAGGCATGGCACAAATCACAATGTCGACTAATACATGTATCTGCACTCACTGCTGCTGCTCTGGGGTTGCTCATTTAAAGGCCTACTGAAATGAGATTTTCTTATTTAAATGGGGATAACATGTCCATTAACATGTCCAGAAAAGGGTGGAGTGCCATCTCCGGGTTGGGGAGGAGACCCTGCCCCAAGTGGAGGAGTTCAAGTACCTAGGAGTCTTGTTCACGAGTGGGGGAAGAGTGGATCGTGAGATCGACAGGCGGATCGGTGCGGCGTCTTCAGTAATGCGGACGTTGTATCGATCCGTTGTGGTGAAGAAGGAGCTGAGCCGGAAGGCAAAGCTCTCAATTTACCGGTCGATCTACGTTCCCATCCTCACCTATGGTCATGAGCTTTGGGTCATGACCGAAAGGATAAGGTCACGGGTACAAGCGGCCGAAATGAGTTTCCTCCGCCGGGTGGCGGGGCTCTCCCTTAGAGATAGGGTGAGAAGCTCTGCCATCCGGGAGGAGCTCAACGTAAAGCCGCTGCTCCTCCACATCGAGAGGAGCCAGATGAGGTGGTTCGGGCATCTGGTCAGGATGCCACCCGAACGCCTCCCTAGGGATGTGTTTAGGGCACGTCCAGCTGGTAGGAGGCCACGGGGAAAACCCAGGACACGTTGGGAAGACTATGTCTCCCGGCTGGCCTGGGAACGCCTCGGGATCCCCCGGGAAGAGCTAGACGAAGTGGCTGGAGATAGGGAAGTCTGGGCTTCCCTGCTTAGGCTGCTGCCCCCGCGACCCGACCTCGGATAAGCGGAAGATGATGGATGGGATGGATGGATGGATGTCCATTTTATGTGTCATACTTGATCATTTCCCAATATTGCCATATTTTTGCTGAAAGGATTTAGTAGAGAACATAGACGATAAAGTTTGCAACTTTTGGTCGCTAATAAAAAAGCCTTGCCTGTACCGGAAGTAGCAGACAAATGACTTCACCCATGTGAGGGCTCCTCACATCCTGACATTATTTATAATGTGAGCCACCAGCAGTAAGAGCAATTCAGACCGAGAAAGCGATGGCAGCTGCAATCCACTGCTTTTCACCAACAGCATTCTTATTTGACGTCTCCATTAATAATTGAACAAATTGCAAAAGATTCAGCTACACAGATGTCCAAAATACCGTGTAATTGCGCGATGAAAAGAGATGACTTTTAGCCGTAAGTGGTGCTGGGCTAATATGTCCCCTCCAACCAATAACGTCACGAACACGCGTCATCATTCCGCAATGTTTTCAACAGGAAACTCCGCGGGAAATTTAAAATTGTAATTTAGTAAACTAAACCGGACGTATTGGCATGTGTTGCAATTTTAATATTTCATCATTGATATATAAACTATCAGACTGCGTGGTCGGTAGTAGTGGGTTTCAGTAGGCCTTTAAGGATCAAAAGTGACATTTCACACAGGCCAATTACAACATAATGCACACTCACCGACCAGCCACGTGCACTGCCTTTACACCTAAATTAGACCCAGTCATCTCAATTAGTCTGCAGCACTCGTGTTAACCAGGAAAGCTATAGGTTACCTCTTACATGCACCAAATGACCTCCTCAGGGGTTGTGCTTGCTCGCCTCCAATACAACACCATACAATTTAACTGGCCACATGTAGCAGAGTGTGGTGAGCTTTAAAATATAAAAGCAATCTCTGTGAGTTTAAAGGGGCTTGGAGGGCTGAGCAGGGCCAACAACAATAATAAACATACAATAGAATCGTCCCTAAAGTCAAGTGAAACAGACTTCTACCACCATTTTTTGCAAACAAATGCACACAAACTCTGCAAGACCTGAGCTCTGTGAGCATCAAACCTAGTTTTCTGTGGGTTCAAGATTTGATTAGGATTCAGAGACTACAGTTCAGTTATAAATATGCATATTTTTTTGCATCTTTAATTATTACATTGTATAGTAATATTATATATTCAAAATGTATTATATTTAAATATTATTTTGTCTAAAAGGCTTCTCCTTTGGTTGTGTAATTTCCGGTTTTTGGATGTAGTGCACACAGAAATGTTTATTTTGAGAGCAGTTTTTAATTTACTTTTGACGAGAATATATTTTAATTTTAGTCATATTTTAGTCATCTGAATTAAATTTGTTTTAGTGTAATTTTAGTTGGCTAAATTCCTCAACATTTTAGTCAAAAAAATTGCAGTACAGTTTATTGACTGAAATAATGTGTAACGGCCAAGCATTTGTTAAATTGTCTCAAAAGCACTTTTATTAATTATGTATTATTGCAGAGCATTTCAAAAACTTTTCTTTTGTATGTTGTTAAGTTTTGCAATTAGTAGCTGAACAGTGTGCCGAGGACATCGATTAGAGGGCACTCTACAAATATTTAAATTTTTAAGTTGGCGGGCAATCTCGCATATGGTGTACTACAAAAGTAGAGGTAGAGTAAGCAGTCATGTTGCTTCTTTACTGTCTTCAATATTTACAGTAATTCAGTACAGTATTAGTAATTTAGAAATATTAGTTAAGATGGAGAAGCACGGTGGAAGAGGGGTTAGTGTGTCTGCCTCACATTACGAAGGTCCTGATTAGTCCTGGGTTCAATCCCGGACTCGGAGTTTGCATGTCCTCCCTGTGAATGCATGGGTTCCCTCTGGGTACTCCGGCTTCCTCCCACTTCCAAAGACATGCACCTGGGGATAGGTTGATTGGCAACACTAAATTGGCCCTAGTGTGTGAATGTGAGTGTGAATGTTGTCTGTCTATCTGTGTTGGCCCTGCGATGACGTGGTGACTTGTCCAGGGTGTAACCTGCCTTCCGCCCGATTGTAGCTGAGATAGGCACCAGCGCCCCCCACGACCAAAAAGGGAATAAGCGGTAGAAAATGGATGGATGGATGTATAGTTAAGATGGTGGTGAATGACTGATGAATGATGGGTGGTGGTCGGAGGGGCCTTTGGCGCAAACTGGCAACCACGCTTCCGTCAGTCTACCCCAGGGCAGCTGTGGCTATGAAAGTTGTTTACCACCACCAGGTGTGAATGAATGATGGGATCTCACTTATCTGTGAAGCGCTTTGAGTGTCCAAAAAAAAGCTCCATAAAAATCTAATCCATTATTGTTATCATTATTCAGGCCTACTTACTGTTGAGTAGTAGTAAACATGACTTGTTTCTAAAGACAAAATTTAATTTAATTTTAAGTTAAGCCACAAGTTTTTCAATGTGAGATTTAAAAGACAAGTTATTATCAATAACATTCCCCGAGTACTTAAATATTCCAAGTTCAACCATATGAGCAGTTGCTGTTTTTGAAATGTTCAATGTCCGTCGCTTGCCATTTGAGAATAACATCGCTTTAGATTTCTCAGCATTTAGCACTATTCTAAGCTGAATCAGCTAGAATTGAACAACATCAAAAGCAGACTACAGAGCTTCAAGGTGTGCGCTATCATCATCTGAATAAAAATGGAATGCAGCATCCAACACATTATTCACATTATACACTGAAAACAGCAAAAGAGCTAATATGGAACCCTGAGGTACACCCTTTAACACAGGGAGGAAAGACGAAGAGGGCCCAGCAAAGCTGGACAATATTTTTTGCAATCCAATGCCTCAATAATGTCATTCACAACTTTAATAGGAATGGTTAAGGTGCTATGTCTCTTTGCAAAACCTGATTAATCCTGAGAAAGAAGATCATAGGTGTCTAATAATTATTAAAGTTGTTTGCTAACAAACTTTTCAAGAACTTCAGATAAGATGCAAAACTTAGAGATATATTGCTTATATAGTCATTAACAGCTGTGAGAATGCCTCCTTTGAACAAAGGTAAAGCATAAACCGATTTTCATATGTTAGGAATCTCATTACTGGACAAAGAAAGATAAAAAATATGCAAGTTATGCAAAAAAATCAACGGCTGACTGTAAAAAAATGGTAAATGAGTTGTACTTGTATAGCGTTTTCTACCTTCAAGGTACTTAAAGCGCTTTGACACTACTTCCACATTCACACACACACTCACACTGATGGCGTGAGCTGCTTTGCAACGACCTTACCCCGACCCATCAGGAGCAACGGTGAAGTGCCTTGCTCAAGCACACAACGGACGTGACTAGGGTGACGGAAGCAGAGGTTCGAAACAGGAACCCTCAGGTTGCTGGCAAGGGCACTCGACCAACCAAACCACGCAAAAAGAAGGGCTCAAGATTGTCAGGACCGGCAGATCTAGAATCCACTTGTTTTAAGGCTTTCTTGACCTCAAACACATCAAGAGGAGTAAGAATAAATGTATGAGCCATGGGCGTGTAATGAGAAACCTTCTGAACATTTGTCTAATTTGGATGTTGCAATAAGGAGTAAAATTAAGAACCAGAAGAAAAAAAATTCTTATCAAAACTATTAAATATGGCTGGTTTGTCAGTTAGATCACATGAGTCTTATTTATAGTTAGCAGCTTATTTGTGGTTTCACTTCCGTAAGACGTTTTTATGACTTCCCAGAATTTATTGGGATCATTTAAGCTACTGGTGGTTTTCGCAGGATAAAACTCAGGCTTTTAGTTCTTTAAAAGATTGTTCAAAAAGTTCTTAAAACATAACTAAAATAAATAGACACATTGTTAGAAAACCTACTATTGTGCATGCCCTGTGTTTCTTGGGCTTCACTGAAGTGTTTTAGTCTTTGTGTTTTATCTGTTTTAGTAACTTAACGTTTATTATTGTAATGTAAATATTGGTTTGTAATGTACAATTTTAAGATATATTTAAATGAAAAGTGTGTAACCCAAAAAAATATACTCTAATTATGTACTACTTCTGGCGGGCGTTATTTCTGTCTTACTGTGTTCAGCAGTATTTAAATGCACCGTAAAACACCTTGTCTCAATTCTCCCAGGAAAGATAGGATAGTTCCGTGCAAAGAGAGCACAGCTTGTAGGTTCAATGTACACAACTAAATATCTTATTTGCTCAGACAGTACAGTGTTTAAATAAGTTTAGATTGGGATGGATGGATAGATAGGGGTATGTTGTTTTTAACGGGGAAAAATGTATGTCTCTTGTTTTCGTGTGTGTGTGTGTGTGTGTGTGTGTGGATATGTTTATGTATGTATGCTGCATATGTGTGTAGATATGTACATACGTATATATAGATGTATGTTTGCATGTATATATATGTATATTTGCTCAGACAGTACAGTGTTTAAATAAGTTTAGATTGGGATGGATGGATGGATAGATAGGAGTATGTTGTTTTTAACGGGGAAAAATGTATGTCTATTGTTTTCGTGTGTGTGTGGATATGGATGTAGATATGTAAATGTGTTTATGTATGTATGCTGCATATGTGTGTAGATATGTACATACGTATATATAGATGTATGTTTGCATGTATATATATGTATATGTTTATGTATCTAGGTATATACAGTATATGTGTGTGTGTGTGTATATATATATATATATACAGACAGTATATATTAGGGCTGGGCGATATGTCGATATATTGCGGGTTTGTCTCTGTGCGATATAGAAAAGGACTATATCGTGATATTAGAGTACACGTTCTCACGCAGTTGCTTTTAGCTGCTGGCATTACACTGCATGCTCTTCGTACTCTTTGTCGCTCCTTCTCACAGACAGCAAGCGCACCTTCTTACACACGTCACATACTGTAACGTCATACGTCACGTACGCAGACGCCCTCGCGGAGCAGAGAGGTAGCAGCATGTGTACGTTAGTTGTGATGCGGGTGGTAATACGAGAGAAAGAAGGTACGAATCTGGTAACAAATGAAGGAAGAATTAATTCCCAAGAAAAACAGCAGGGTGTCCATCGTCTGGCGGTGGTTTGGCTTCAAGTGGGAATATGTCAAATAAACCATAATTTGTCAAGTGTGGGGCAAAAGCTTTGCTACCAAATGTAGCATTACTGCTAATATGTATCATCATTTGAGAAGTCACCTGCTAGAGAATGAAGAGTGTTTGAAACTCTGCATGTCAACATTTCCATTCGGTGACACACCAACAAAATGCCAAGGCAAACATTTCCAAATCAACACCGTATGAAAAAAAAGTCAACAACAAAAGGAGGTGATGTAACCTACAACATAGCAAAGGACAAACACTATTTGATTTCCTATCATGGAGCTCATTTTTACTTAACAGTTTTTGAAATAGCTTGTGTGACATCATGCACAAAAGTGCACTTAATTTGTTTTAAACTATTGTAGTGGCCATCCATCCATCCATCCATTTTCTACCGCTTATTCCCTTTTGGGGTCGCGGGGGGCGCTGGCGCCTATCTCAGCTACAATCGGGCGGAAGGCGGGGTACAGCCTGGACAAGTCGCCACCTCATCGCAGGTATTGTAGTGGCGTTCTGTACAAAAAGTGCACTTTAATTCATTGTTGTTTTGATATGTCATCTTAGTGACATCATGCACAAAAGTGCACTAATAGCTTGTTTTAAAATAACTCTGACAATCTTTCACTTTCTGTTTTGAAATTACATGAATGTTTGTGCCACTGCTTAATAACTGCTTGATAAATACAGTTTTGGTAAATTGATTTCCCTGTCTGCATGAAAGTTTAAAATGAGCATATATTAAGGCAGTTTGAACAAGAATGTTTTAATGTAGACACATAGAATCATCATACTGCTGTGATTATATGTATCAAGTGTTATTCAAGGCTAAGGCAAAATATCGAGATATAAATCGGGTATCGGGATATTAAAAAAAGGCCATATCGCCCAGCTCTAATATATATATATATATATATATATTCCGCCCGATTGTAGCTGAGATAGGCGCCAGCGCCCCCCGCAACCCCAAAAGGGAATAAGCGATAAAAAATGGATGGATGGATATATGTATAGGGTGTACCTTCAGGGCCTGGTTGTCAGGCGGCGGTCTACGCCTCAGGCTACTGCATCCGGGTTGCGTGTCTGGAGCTCCTGGATCCCACAGTCCATCCTTTCCGGGTGCCCGTCTTGGTAGGGGCCTGCTGGGTCTAATTCTCGTGTCTATTGTGGCAGCTTGGTGCACTGCAAGGTACTCGCGGTGCTGCAAGTCAGCCAGTTACTGACCTTGTGTCAGCGTGTCTGTGATAGTCTTTTAATTGATTTGTTTTATATACAGTATATATATATATATATATATATATATATATATATATATATATATATTTTTTTTTTTTTTTTAATTATTTTTTATTAAAACATTTTTACCCTCCCTCAGAGGGGAGGGTTCGACAGGGCAGTTGCTGGTTGTTCCATCTCCCTTGCTGGGGTTCCTGCAGGTGAGGTGTGTGGTTCCTGTGGCCCCGTACTTGGCGGCGACCGACTTGGGTGGGGTGGCCAGGGGCGGGCCCCTCCGTGCTTTCATGGGTGTGGGGGGTGGCTTGTGGGGGCCCGGTTGCTATAATAGTAGTGCAATAATGTTCATTGTCATTTCTGTAGTATTTATTTCACTAACTGCTTCTTTGCTATCACTTTTACCATTATATTTGTACATATCTTATTTGCTGCTGTTGTTCTGTTGTTGTGTTTGCTGTTGTTGTTGTTGTCTCTCTGTCTTATCCCCCCCTTTTTTTTATCTTTTTATCCCATCCTGCTCCGGTCCAGCTTGCTCGTGTAAATGGGATGACAGGCAGCAGAGCTAATTTACTCAGAATCACAGAAGCTGGGGAAGGAGGAAGTTAACGGCAGAGAGTGACAATTTCAAAAAGATGCTTGTCGTGAGGCAAAATTGTGGGATATTATTGATATTTTACATGCAATGCTGGTGGAAGTCTCGGCCTCACTTGTCAGTGAGAGGCATTAGGCAGCCGTCTCTCTAGGGGTACTGTGCCCCCCCCCTCCCACCACATGCTAGAATAGCTTTTGTCAGCTCTGATCAAATAACTCACAGCAGCAGCACATGGATAAGAATGAGTGCACTTCACTGTCAAACACAGCATGTGGATTTTTTTAATCAACGTGATCTCGTCATTTTCACTTCGCCTGGCGACAACACGCAGGAAGCCGACAGACAGCTTAAAGCGCACTTTGGTGGAACCTAGAGACGTACAAAGGACCAGCACAGTCAGCCACCTCATCATTAGGGACAACCTTCTTATGACATCCAAAATTAGATCAATGTCCAAAAAAAATCTGGCTTTGCAAAAATTAATGCTCAAGATATAATGCTGTGTTTTCCGTTTTAGTACCAACTCCCCTCCGCTTTACTTGCTATTTATGTGTTTCAATTAGCAGGTACTGCCAGTTACTATTACTACAACAGGGGACGTAAAGCTAGCCTACTCAGAAGACGACAAGATATTTACCTTGTAGCTACAGCATCATACTCCTCAAATAAAAAGTAAATACAGCGGCACTTCAAGCTAAAACGAGCACATCTCGTTCCACAACTGAGCTTACAACCCAGAATGCTCGGATCTGAAGGCCTCCCAAGCCATTGAAATTAATTGAATTCAATTTATTCTGCGCTTGGACCCACAAAACAGCACAATTTTAACTTTTACCATGTGTTTTAAATTAAAAAAAAGTTTTGATAAGGAAAGTTTTTTAAAAACAGTACGACAAATAACCACAATAAGTAGATTTATGAATGTAACAGGAGAGGTAGGTAATGTAAAATTCTCACAATTCTCACTCCTGCGAACCCATCACCTGTATTTTCTAAGACAGTAATAATAATGTGAAACATTGAACTTTTCCAGCAGTGTGGAATATAGATAGATCTAAATGTAGAACAAACCAAGTTACCAAAGAGGAAAGGCTGATCAAAAAGGTTTGAGATAGCCTCGAGTAATGGTGTTAAAGAAGCGGATATTCCCACAATCAGTGTTGTCATAGAGAAGAGTTTACAGTTTTCAGTGGATGTGCTGGGAGTGTTAATAGGAAGCAGCTAGAGTGGAGACGACATCTTTGATTTGTAGCCTAGCATAGAAACAGACCCCTCCAAGAAGGGACGGCACTACACCTGGGCGAGGGGGTGTGGGGACTATAGTCCCTTCAGAAATATGTTTAGCCCTAGTTCAGCCCTCGCAGCATTTTAGGTAGGACCATTTAATGTAAAACCAACTGTTGTTACCTACTGGTACCTGCTGTTGTGTATTTGGGATCTGTATAAGTCCCGAAAATGTAAAATCAAACCGTGGAAGCATGGCAGAGATATTTATAAAACAATGAGTGCTTTCCTTCATTCTTCCTCCAAACGAGCTGCACTATTTTTGACGCCCAAAGGCCGCCCAATCCCAGCGCCAATAGGACCTTTTTTGTCTCGCCCCTAAACCATAGGTAAGCACATATTTGGATCAGGGGCCACATTGGCTTTTAAACTTTAACACGGTGAGCACATGATGCATTTCAAAGCATATCATATCTGTTAGAATTAAGAGTAGACTTCTCGAAGATGGCCTATTTAATTACAATACAATTATATTCAACTAAATTATATCAGAACTTTAGTGCATCAAAGTCTGGCGTCTGTTTTGGTGTGGCAATTCTCAAAACAGATATGAGGTGTCCATCACTCAACTGGGATCTGTGGGGTGTTTTATTGATGTTCATCATACTGAATATCTGTCCACAGACATACGTAGATCTAAAGAGCACCAGTATCCTCTGGGTCATCTTTTGGATATTTGGAAATGTTGGTTGGCTTAATGAAGCATAAGACTCATCCAGTTTAAGCGAGTGGAACTCCTCCCTCAAGATAGGGTCACACTGGAGATCAAGCGTTTCAACTGCAGCTCCTGTGGCACCGTTTTAGGATATCGTGTGAAGGGACAGGACACCAGTTGGAGCGGCTTGTCAATTTTTCCAAAATCAGAGAAGCAATGACAGAATTCCCCATCCAGGTCATCTAGTGATTCCTCGTATTTTTTCACATGTTGTGGGGCCTCTTTCAATGTAGCCAGTGTGGGTAAATGAGTGAATGACTTATTTGACTGACAAAATAAACACAGCTTGGTTTTGATTTCTCTGACATTTGTGTACATTTCAAATACAAACTGATCTCTGCCTTGTAGCTTCACATGCAGCTCATTCATGTGTGCCAGCATGTCCACAGCAAACGCTAAATCACAAAGCCAATCTGTATCACTCAGCTCAGTGTTAGCTTTTTTAAGTTGCTCAAAAAAATGAGATAATCTCCTGTTTTAGCTCTCACACACGTTGACATACTTTACCCAAACTTAACCAACGGACATTAGAGGTTTAAAGTGGTGGTTGGCATCTGTCTCTTCAAAAAATCGAATAAACTGACAATGGTGAAGTGCCCTCGCACGAAATAAGTTAACAAGCTTTTTAACCGGCTTCACTACGTAGTCAAGCTGCACTACGGATTTGCACAATACCTCCTGGTGGATTTTGCAGTATAAAAAAAAAGCAACTTGTGTTGGGGGTTGTCCTCTTTCACTCTCTTCTAGATTCTTCTTAGTAACCCGATGTTTTTTCATGTGAGATTTGGCGACCCATCCGTGGTAACGTTAGCTAGCTCACTCCAAGCCAGTTTGTGCTTCATGCCGACTTCCGCCATGCTGTTGAATAAGCTTTCTCCTCGCATTTTTCCTTTTTGGGGTTCCATGGCCAAAAACTCCTCTGTTATCTCAAAATTGTCATGAATCCCTCTGATGAAAATCAAAAGCTGAGCAGTGTCCAGAATGTTATTACTTGCATCCAGTGCCAAGGAATATAATGTAAATGACTGTTTTTTTGTTGAGCTTGCTAGTTAGGTCTTCGCCAATTAGCTCCACAGAGCGAGTCACTGTCCTGCGTGACAAGCTATTTTTTTCAAATTGGCTCTTGCTCTTAGGGCACAAAAAACTTGTGGTCTCAAACAAGTACTCTTTTAGAAACTCTCCTTCGGAAAAAGGCTTACTCATCTTGGCTAATTTGAATGCCAGTAGCTAACTTGCTTTTGTGCATGATTCTTGGATGGTAGTTTGTCGGAAAAAGACGTTTTGCTGAGCCTGCAAATTAGCTTACAACTTCTAAGAACTAGCGGTCCGTTCTTGCATTGACTGGTTGTCTGCATAATTAGCGCACTTGATGGAGAAATAACAATTTACGTTGTATTCCTTCAAAACCGCGACGGTTTCTTGGCAAATAAGACATACAGCCTTTGACTGGACTTCAGTAAAAAAGCATTTAGTTGTCCATTCCTTATTGAACACCCGGCATTCGCTGTCAACGTTTCCTTTCTTTAGCCCATTCATTGTTGAAAATTGGTTCTGCTGTCAGAGCAATAGCAGTACAAAAAGTGTACCTGGGCTGGGCAATCAATCAAGCATACTGCATTCCTATTGCGCCATTCTGTGGAATTACTTGGTAATACAGGGCAGTTAACGTGGTCCTACTTTTTTCACAATTTGCTAAATTCTCCTTAAATTTTTTGGCGGGCCGGATCAAAAAGACCAATGAGCCAGATCACACCTCATTCCAACCCACTTCTCCAAAGTGGGCTGGCTCAGGGTGGAGGACAGAGTAAAACAACTTGCACTGAGCCTAGTCTATAAAATCCGCTACACCTCCTTGATACCGAAGTACATGTCAAATTACTTCCTTAACGTAAATGACCGCCATAACCACAACACCAGGGGGAGCTCCACAAACCACGTTAAACCCAGATTTCGATCTAACAATGGTCTTAACTCATTCTCTTTCTATGCCACATCAATATGGAATGCACTCCCAACAGGTATAAAAGTAAGTGCATCTCTATATTCCTTCAAAACCGCTCTAAAACAACACCTCCAGGCAACTTCAACACTTTACTAATACCCTCCTCCATTCACATCCCATCTCCCCGGATTATAAACAACTCAAATGTACTTCTAATGTATATACTTGTTCTTATGCTATCTGAACTCGCTATGTTCTCTGCTGGCTGTACATATCCTACTAAATAAGACCTACACTGTTTCAATGTCCATTTCTCTGTTGATGCAATTGTTGATGACTGAAGTTCTGATATCAACCAAAGCTCCTCATCCCACCCCCCGGATTGTAAATAATGTAAATAATTCAATGTACATACTATGATGATTAACTTGTGTGATGACTGTATTATGTTGATAGTATATATTTGTACCATGAATTGATTAACGTGGACCCCGACTTAAACAAGTTGAAAAACTTATTCGGGTGTTACCATTTAGTGGTCAATTGTACGGAATATGTACTGTACTGTGCAATCTACTAATAAAAGTATCAATAAATCAATCAATGTGGCTCACGGGCCATAGTTTGCCCACCATTGCCCTAAACGCAACCAACCAAGCTAATCTTTCTGTGACCAATCACGCAACCGGGTCTATCTTTTCGAACACCAATCAAATGTCCAGCAACAGCTTTTGGCTGCCCAATCACAACGTGAACGCAAAGGTTTTTGTCCCGCTCCTCAGAGCGCTTACTTTGGAGCGATCCCTCTTAAATTAAAAGGTAAAAACTTATGTGTTCATCTATTTCGCCTTATTTGGAAGTAACCCATGTGTTAGTATTGTTCCATAGTCATTCAATAAACATAAGCTATTGTTATTTTGCCCTCAAACGTACTGCAAGTGAAAAAGGGTGTCCCCCAAGGTTCTGTGTTGGGCCCCTTATTATTCACTATTTACATTACTAATCTTGGACAGAATATTCCGAACTCAACTTTCCATTTTTATACTGATGATACTGTCATATACAGCACAGCACCAACGCCTGCTGAGGCCTTTAAATATCTACAATATACATTTGACAGAGTACAAGAACAACTTTGCTATCTTCAACTGGTTTTAAATGCAGAGAAAACAAAGTGTATGTTCTTTCACACATCAAAAACTGTAAGATCAGCACTGTGTGTAAACATTTTAACGAGAAATGGGCAACAAATTATGTTAGTATCTTCTTTTAAATATTTGAGATTTTTAATTGATGACCACTTGAGTTTTAAGGAGCACATTCAGTATGTTGTAAAAAACTTGAAACTTTTACTGGGATTTTATTATAGAAAAAAGTCTTGCTTTTCTTTTACTGTGAAACAGAAATTGGAGGAAATAACCTTTTTACCTGTTATTGACTATGGAGATGTGTTGTACATGAATGCTACTGCTGGTTGTCTCCACAAGCTGGATAGTGTGTACCACGGGGCACTGAGATTCATCACCAACTGCGCTCCCCTTACTCACCATTGTGTCTTATACTCAATGGTTAACTGGACATCTTTATGTGCTCGACGCCTCAATCATTGGTATGTTTACATCTACAAAACCATTCTTTGTATCACTCCATCTTATCCATCTTGTCTTTTAACAAAATAAACAAGGAAGTCATAATCTGCGTTCAATGAATGTTCTTCAATTTGTCATTCCTAGAGTAAGAACTGAACTGGGCAAGAAAACATTTAGGTTTTCAGCACCGAAGGCTTGGAATATCCTACAATTGAATATTCAACTTCAAACCCTTGTTACATTGAATGAGTTTAAAGTTTCTGTGAAAGGATTGCAGTCTACCTTGTGTGTATGCACATGTGTGATGTGAGCAAGTTTTAATGTTGTAAATGTGATGTTTAATGTGTTGTTTACTGTTTTCATTGTAACCTTGCTGCTGCCCTCTTGGCCAGGTCTCCCTTGGAAAAGAGATCTTTGATCTCAATGGGATTTTACCTGGTTAAATAAAGGCTAAATAAATAAAATTGTAGTAATGTCTTCTAAGCACCCTAAAAACCACAAGGCAATGATGGCAGTGTCGGTGGCTTTCTCGGCTTATGTCTTTGGGCCACACTGGTGTCTGGCATGCAGATGCAGGTAAAAGGCCTGTACCAAGGCAACAAAAGTAGTACTATTTGCATCAAAAGGTATATTGAAAGCCTATTACATGATGTGTATCAATGTTAACTAAAAAGAATAATTAACTATCTACAATTATAATCACATAGTAACAGGTATTCTGGTTACAGATAGAAAAGGCAGATGCTAGGAATAATGAGGAGGAAAGCATAAAATCACCTTTTGATTTTACTTACAGTACTTCCCTGTAGCCCACAGTACTGTAGCCCATCTTTGTCCAATTACCTGGTTCTGGTTTTATATAGTGTAAATAGTGTGTAATGTAACTTGTTCTTTGTAAAAAATGTCTGTAAAAAGTACTGTACATAATGTAAATAAATGGATATAGGTTGTGTTTTGTGTTATTTCTTGTATGTGTAATAAAACATGCAACTTTAATATTTTCTATTTTCTCTTTGCAGAACATAATTTGAGGGCTGATATGTTTTTGAGTTTTTTAATAAAAAATAAAATAAAAACAGGTTAATAATCCAGCGTACAATAGTATACTGTTGCGTTTCGGACGCATTTTGAATGCGCGAGTTGTCGTCCCCCCCCCCGGATGCTATAGGACTTGGACCAGACGGGATTGCAGGTAGGAGCTTGTTTTAATAAATAATAAAAAAACACTTGACAAAAACAAAGAAATGGCTTGCCTATGAACGGAAAGCTAAATGCTAATGTTTAGCACTTGTTTTAATAAATAATAAAAAAACACTTGACAAAAACAAAGAAATGGCTTGCCTATGAACGGAAAGCTAAATGCTAATGTTTAGCAAGCATTGAGTGCAGAGTCCAATAGGGAACGACGTACAGAGGCCACGCGAAGCTAAGATGAGACTTAGCAGAGTAAATACAAAGCAGAAAAAAACAACGCAGCTGTTGCATAGAGCAAACAAAACATCCAGACAGAACTAAGGCGGCAAGCCGGTTAAATACTAAACCAATAATCACAAACAGGTGTGCGTCAGGAGCCAGTGCAGGTGGAACAAATTAAATCGCCATGGTGATGAATATAAACAAGGAAGCGCACACGACTCAGAGAACGGAAGAGTCCAGAAATAATCAAAACACAAAAAGGGATTCAAACATGGACTAGAGATGTGATCCGGGAACCGGATCACAACAGTATACAATGGTATACAATATACATACAATATATTATATTATTACATATTCATATACAGTATTTATGAGCACCATTCAAGGTCAAATAAATCACAATTATATAAATTACACTATGGATAAATAAACATATTTTATAACAAATGTATCACGGGTTGTTAGCAATGTGCAATATTGGCGGTAAAAATGTATTAAACTAACCACATTCTATTATATAAATAATGTAACACACTACAGTTGTTGCAGGAAATGAAAACAGAATCAAAATAAAACAAAACAAAGTTATTAATGACTCAGCTGTGTTCAGGATTCGAATGCTGTTCTCTTGTCCTTCTCCCTCCACCTTTCCCTTTTTCTTCCCCATCATGTAGGGACGATTGTTGCACAACTTGCAGAGCTGCCTGATTTCATTAACTACATATATACAGTATATTCCTCGTGACTGCATTGGTTCCCTCCGGGTACTCCGGCTTCCTCCCACCTCCAAAAACATGCACGTGGGGATAGGTTGATTGGCAACACTAAATTGGCCCTAGAGTGAAAATGTGACTGTGAATGTTGTCTGTCTATCTGTGTTGGCCCTGTGATGAGGTGGCGACTTGTCCAGGGTGTACGTCGCCTTCCGCCCGATTGTAGCTGAGATAGGCACAAGCGCCCCCTGCGACTCCAAAGGGAATAAGCGGTAGAAAATGGATGGATGGACATATATATATATAAATATTTATACACATATATACACACACATATACGCACACACAATGTACTGTATATACAATATTTATACAGTTCTGAAATGAATGTACCTATTTATATATATGTATATATATACATATACACATGTATATATATATATATATATATATATATATACATATATATATATATACATGTATATGTATATATATATCAAATGTGTAATGTATTTAAAAAAGCATCTAAATAAATCTTTGCATATCTCCCATCAAGCACTGTAATGGATTAATACAGTATATGTGTAATTTAAAATTATAGATAGGGACTTAATGTGTTGTATAATGTCCACAAAGTTCAATGAGCAGGAGGTGTGCTGATTTTATTTGTTAGTTTCTACCATGAGTGGTAAAAGTTGTTTGTATTAGGTCATATAAATTGATAGGAAAAACAACCTAACAGAAACCGAAAGGGAGCAAGTACGGCTGACAGGGGCTCTTTCTAATGCTAAGCTTCACCCACAAACCTCACCTTGGATGAGAGAAAGGCAGTAACATCACTGAGCAAGGATGAAAACATTACAATCCTGCCAGCCGACAAGGGGAGATGCAGAGTCATTCTCAACACAACCGACTACCAAAAACAGTTGCTTACACTCCTCAAAGACTCCAACACATATGAAATACTCCAAAGGGACCCCACAAGTTGGTATCAGAGAAGAATCATTGCGTGCTTACAAACGCTACAAAAGTAATAAGCCATCATCTGGGCATTGTATAACCGCTTATACCCACAAGAAACCATCCCCGGTATTGATGGCCTTCCAAAAATGACCCAAGATGGGGCTCCCCTCAGAGCCATTGTCAGCAGTATTAACTCTGTGACATACAATATTGTTAACCATGTGGCTAACATCTTGGCACCTTTGGTTGGCAAAATCACATAATGTCCAAAACTCGATTGACTTTGTAGCGAAGATCAGAGATCTGAAACTGGACCAAAATAAAACTATAGTTCAACTCGACGTCACCTCCCTGTTCACCTGTATTCCTACCCAGGATGCAATAAAGACAGTGAGGCAACGTCCACTCCGTGATCGCATCTTACAAGATCAATCCACACTAAACCCAGAAGAGATTTGCCTTTTGCTGGAATTTGGGTTTAAAGGCCTACTGAAATGAGATTTTCTTATTTAAACGGGGATAGCAGGTCCATTCTATGTGTCATACTTGATCATTTCGCGATATTGCCATATTTTTGCTGAAAGGATTTAGTAGAGAACATCCATGGTAAAGTTTGCAACTGTCGGTGCTAAGAGAAAAGCCTTGCCTGTACCGGAAGTCGCAGACGATGACGTCGCAACTGTGGGGGCTCCTCACATACTCAAATTGATTTTAATCGGAGCCTCCAACAAAAAGTGCTTTTCGGACCGAGAAAACGACAATTTCCCCATTAATTTGAGCGAGGATGAAAGATTTGTGTTTGAGGATATTGATAGCGACGGACTAGAA
Organism: Nerophis ophidion; assembly: GCF_033978795.1. Taxonomy (NCBI): domain Eukaryota; kingdom Metazoa; phylum Chordata; class Actinopteri; order Syngnathiformes; family Syngnathidae; genus Nerophis; species Nerophis ophidion. The sequence continues at coordinate 71,553,176 of NC_084618.1, forward strand.
AAAAAAAAAAAAGAGTTAAAAAAACCGCGATTGCTGTAGCGGCGAACAGCTGTCTTGTCAGCCGATGCACAAGCTCGCAACCGCAGCAACTTGGCAACCAGCCAAACCCCGTTTAAAAATAAATAAATAAATAAATTATTATTATATTTTATGGTAAAGCACATCCGCACCACCTATTCACCTTCCGTATTGGCCCTCTGAATAGGGGTCGTCACTCAGCATGAAAGAAATTACTCGCTGTGCACTTTTTGCTTGTTTTATTTGGTACTGCAACAGCAGCAGTAGCAGCAGTACTAGTAGCAATAGCAGCAGCAGCAATAGCAGCAGCAGCAATAGCAGCAGCAGCAGCAATAGCAGCAGCAGCAGGTAATAACCAGTGGGGTATGCCGGTGACGAAGCACACTGTATTTTACCAAACGAACAATGACACCATTTTTAAAAGCTACCCAAGTAGTCACCTGACAGTAGTAGCCACGCCCATCTTAAAACTCCAAGCAAGGCGGCCATAAATAAATATACACATAACAAATACACATAATAAATCCAACACCTCCCACTTAAGTTCCTGATGTCCCATCTGAAGAACTTACACCACAATCAAGAGACCCCACCTCGTGACACCTGTTCGATAACCCAGTTACAATGATTTTTTTTTTTTTTTTTTTTTTTTAATTGGTAACTTCTTTGCATTGGCTAACTAGTGTCCACCCTAATTGTGCAGTGTCGTGTACTGTTGGCCGAAGAAGAGCATAGTCCCAGAGTCAATCATGACCCTCTGGCAGATGATGTGTGGCAGGGTCAATGTTTTTTTTTGTTTTTTTTTATGGAGTGTGGATGCTCATCTTCGTATATGTACTGTGTGCACTGTGTGGGCATTGTGGCAGCGATCCGCCTACACCAACCAGCCAAATATCTTAAAGGGGATTGGGACGTTGATTTGGCCAGGGGGTGAGGCAGTGACTGGAACTTTGAATTCCGGAAGATCGCGTCATGAAGTCGCAGCTGGAGTCGAATTCTCTGCTGGGATCAGCACGACCAGCCGCTTTATATCCCTTTGCAGGATGATGGGAGTTGTTGACTTGTCCTGCCTTTTGCGTGCGCTCCCCGTGGGATAGACAGAGGTGGAGTGGTCCCGGGGCCGCCAGGCTCAGGAGGCTTCATTCTTCTGTCGCTCTCCTTTTTCTTTCGCCTTGTGACCACGGCAGAAGATCCGCGTCTTTGAAGCTTCTTAATACTCTCATCGGCGACCGTGGCAGCAATTTCACTTGCAGTCTTCACCGGCCACTTGCTTTCAGGCCACTTGAGGAACTCAGGCCCGTTCTGCCACTCCGAATCATCGTTCAACTCCTCAGGAGTGCTGCTCCTAATCCCGTCATCTCTTAAATCAAGCCCAGTCCTCATCTTCCCCCTCTTCTTCGAGAAGTTGCTTGTAGCGAGGATGCGGAGGTTGTCTGATTCGGGCTCGTACCCAACGCTGGGGGCTTTGCTGTCCTCCTCATGCATCTGATTAGGGAGGATGAGGATGTCTGGCGTGCTCGGACAGCCAAACTGAGGACTGCTCTGGGTTCCCCCCCTCCCACTTTGGCCAGAGAAAACCCAGGGTTTTAGAGAGAACCCTCCTGCCTCCAAGATCTTCTCCACACCAACTGTTGTCTCTCTTAGAGCATCCCAATCATTGTACGACGTCAGGATGTCATCGACGTAGCAGTCTTCTTCTAAAACTCTACGTTCTTTGAGCATTGACGAGAACTGTGGCAGTTTGGCTGTCTCTCGCATTGCAACTTGGGCAATACATCCTGCTGGCTTATCGCCAATGTTCACTCGGACAACTGAAAACGTCTATTTCAGTCAGAGGGTCATCCCTCCACAGGAAACGATGCTGGTGGACCTCTTCATCCTTCAGCCAAACTGAGTTGTGCATCTTTCGTACATCGCCTAGGGCAGCATGTTGCCCGCTTCGGAACCGTAAGAGTACTCCTCTTATTGGATTAAGTACATCTGGACCTTTGTGGAGAAGGTCATTCAGGCTCCAACCCTGAAACTCTTGGCTACTGTTCCACACTATTCTCAGAGGGGTGGAAGCGGAGTGGGGATTCGGGGAGACCAAGTGGTTAAAGTACCACTTTGGGCCCTTCCAGGAATCTATCTCTTCTTCTGAAAGTTTGACAGCCACACCTCTTCTGACCATGTCATGGATTTGTTCCCCATACACTGCTTTCCAAGCGGGCTCTCGTCCCAGCCTGGACTCCGTCCTCCTGAAAGTAGCCTCCACGGCTCTGCGAATGTCAGGGAGAGAGGCTGGGTCTCCTTGCCAGGGGTACGCAGCATCCCAGTGTGGTGACTGGCTGTGCTTGTCTGCTAGAACATAGGAGAGGCCATTCTTGATTTTCTCAAACTCCCTTTCTTTTCCAAGGGTCATCTCCTTTCCTCCTGGGGCACACATGCCACATTTGCAGCCCCCACTTTGAGGGTCGCACGCTGCACCGATGCTGTCCCACCTGAACCACTCTTACACTTCCTTGTTAGTAGTAGCGGTGCTGCTGAGGACTGTCTCTTCCTTTGTGAATTCGGTATTCAGATTGCTTGAGTCCACAAGGACCTCTTCATATACTCTTGAGGCAGTTCTCATGGACCTCGCGAAATGAGTGTCGGACTGGTGTAAGGTTAAATCCACCATCTCGAGGAGGTCAGGGTGGGTCCCAGCGACCGTCTTTCCAAGTCGGCCATCCCAAATGATCAGGTCCCCCTCTCTCCTGACTGGCTGTGGGACCAGGCAACCTTCCCTGTGGCTGATGAGGAGATCGATTTTGGTGGGCCGGACCAAATCTTCAGTAGCAACACGAGGGAAGAACCTTTGAAGTTGATGTGGTGTGGCTTTCTGCGTGACCTCTGCGATGCTCTCCAGGCCGTAGCAAATGATCTTGTGCACTCCCACCGTTCTCTCGGGAGTTCCTACCCTCGACCGAAGGGTGTATCTCCGGGTCATGATTGTCCTCCGCATCCCACCAACTCCATGCACAATCAATTTGATGTTCTATCCACGTAGTCCGAGACGCTTGGCTCCAGTATTTGTGATGTAGTTGGTAACTGAAGCAAGGTCAATCAATGTACCGATGAGATGGCCAGAGTTGGTAGTGACCTTGAGGAGCATCATTAGCACTGGATATTCTTTGGGTACACTTCCAGTGCTGGTGCAGATTGCTGTGGTGGTTTTGTTTGAGAAGACTTTCCTGCACTCTGTCCTCTGCTCTGGGGTTAGCGTTGCAAGAAACTCTTCCTGGTGGCTGGTTAGGCCAAGAGGCCTTTTCACCACCTTCGCTGGGACTTTACTGCCACCATCCCTTGGAGTGGCAAACCTGGGGCAGAGCAGGTAGTGGTGAGCCTCGTCTTGCCGGCAATCTGCTTTACTACAGAGGAACCCTGAGTTGCAACGGCCATCCTTGGGGTGAATGTTCAAGCACCTGTTGCATCATGGATCCTTAGGTGAGACTTTCTTTTTGCCAGGTCCAAGTCCCTGAATGTTTTACATGCAAAAAGCCTTCCAGTGTGTGTTTCGTCGCCACAGACGGAGCATGCCGATTGTGGCTTTGCTGGAGGCCCGCGTTGACCTGCAATGACCCTGGAAAAAGCCTTCTTCGCCATTTTCTCTGAAGTTTCTTGGGGGCATTTCTCAGGGGGAGTCTGTTCTGCAAGGCTTGTTTCCAACTGGTCCAGCCCTTCAAGAATTACCTCCTGTCTCTTTAGGAATTGAAGAAGACACTCAAAGTGGTTCTGATGGGCGAAACCATTGGTGGGCTCATTCTTGTGAGTCACCCACTTCTCCTTTAGGAAGTTCGGTAGCTTACTCTACAGAGTGTGCCACCAGACGATTCTTCATAACGTCCTCCTCACCCAGGATGAGAAGGTTGCTTAGGGCCCTTTCCACTGTCTGGATCAGCTCAATTGATCTCCTAGGGTTATTTCCTTTTACAGGGGGCAGGCCTTGCACCTCACTCGCAATTATTTGGACAATCCTCGCCTTATTCCCATATCTGTTGTCCAAGCGTTGGAACATTTCCTCAGCGGACGCGCAGCTGGACAGGACTAGGTCCTTCTTCACTTTCTCACTGAGGCTAGCTAGGAGATGGAACCTTTGATACACCTGCCGTCCTCAGTGGATTCCCCAATTGCTCCAGTTCTCCTCACTCAGCCTTCCAACGGTAATAATCTCTTATGTCACCAGAAAATGTGGGGAGACGTGTTTTTTCGAGGGGGAACTGATTTCTGTAGCCGTAACCTCCAGGATACATGTCAGGGATGTCCCGGGGAGCACTCTGAGTCATCAGCGGTGTGCTATCGGCATTTGAAGTGGTTCCAGTGCTGCCACCAACTGGTCCACTAGGTGCCTGGATTCTGGCACCTGAAGCTGAGATGGTTGTTGGGAGAGGATTGGATGGAGCAGCGTGGGTGATGCTGCCTGTAGGAAGTTCTTCTTTGGGACTGGGACAGCTAAATGGAGGCTCTGTGAGACCGACTGGGTTGAGCACGTCCTGCGCCCTGTCAGACTCTTTTTCTTGTCGGACTTTGTCATCCATATCTTCATCGGATGACTCTGTGCTTCTTGGGTCTTGCCAGCTATCCTCCCAGTCTCTCACTCGGCGCCACAGAGCTCGGACCTTCTCCTTGAGCATCTTTGTGTTTGCATATGAGATAAGAGCATCCCAGTTGCTGCATCTTCGCTCGAGGTCATCGATCCTCTCTCTCAGGCCATGTCTGTTGAGCTCAAAATCAGACCTCTGTAACTTCTTTATGTTGCAGCCCTCAATCTGGTCCATCTTAGTCTCTGCACTGGAAACACATTCTCCGACGTCATCTGCTGCAAACTTAGTCCAGATTAATTTTTGAATGAGCTCAACGGTGTCTGTGTATTTACGGAGGCACTGAGCTGTCTTCTCCGCTATGCAGGCTGCTTCTTCTTTTGCCTTGTCCTCTTCATCCTAGGTTCCTTTCACCGCATTGAGGGCTTCAGCATAGTCATCTCCTGCATCACTGACCCTCTCATAGTCCACCTCAAGGATCCTCAGCTCGTCAATCAGGGCTCTCTCTCCTAACAGGTTGACTCTGGAGCCAAGTTTATTGGCCCTCTTGGTGACAGAGAATTGTGCAGCAGAGCGCTTCCCTCTGAGGGCTTCAAGTTCCTGTGTGTCCATTTTCCTTATTTATTTATTTATAAATAAATAACTAAATATTTATTAATTTATTTTTCTGACCAGGGTTTGGTTTCACCAGCAGGGTCCTTTCCCTCCAAATGGTGGTTCTCCTTTGGTCAATGGTTAGGTGGACACAGTATTGTTTCGCTTGGAGAGTTATTTATTTCTCTTCAAGGCTTGAAACTCATCGGAGGATTTGTAGGTTAGTTCCAATCTCATCCAACCCGTTGGTTATTACTGTTCAGTTTTTTCCGTATTTGCCCTCTTAATAGGGGTCGTCACTCAGCATGAAAGGAATTACTCGCTGTGCACTTTTTGCTTGTTTTATTTGGTACTGCAACAGCAGCAGTAGCAGTTGCAGTAGTAGTAGTAGCAATAGCAGCAGCAGCAATAGCAGCAGCAGCAGTAGCAGTTGCAGTAGTAGTAGTAGCAATAGCAGCAGCAGCAATAGCAGCAGCAGCAGCAGTAGCAGCAGCAGCAATAGCAGTAGTAGCAGCAGGTAATAACCAGTGGGGTATGCCGGTGACGAAGCACACTGTATTTTACCAAACGAACAATGACACCATTTTTAAAAGCTACCCAAGTAGTCACCTGACAGTAGTAGCCACGCCCATCTTAAAACTCCCAAGCAAGCCCGCCATAAATACATATACACATAACAAATACACATAATAAATCCAACACCCAGGTAAATAATAGATAATCTGGCATTATTTCAGCTAGTCTGTTTATATGATCACCTGATCTATTCACATTCACACGCAGGCAGAGCGCAGCGCGCTCCCGTCTCACCTGCTGGTGCGCGAGCCCGATAATCAGACAGCTGCGTTCAATCACGTGGTGCATAAAACGCCACCGCAGCGCAGAGTGGAGGAAGGTTCACTATCCTTGACAATAATCTAGAGTTGTGCAAAAAAAAAGTACCAAATCCAAAAGCTGAACGGACAGCCGGTAAGATTGTACTTTATTCCTCTTTGTTGGTGTTACGCACTTGTTGCGCTGGTGAGATGCGTGGGGGGGAGAGTTGTGTGCATGTAGCGTGCCTCGTCTGGAGGCTAAATACACACAGTGTTTGTTTAAATGTTGCTTGATAAGGAAATGTTAATGCATATTCTTTACTTGGTCTGATAAATGTTGGAACACTTTGCTTCATCAGGAGGGTGAATTTATTCAATTTAAAGTGTTGGATTTAATTATGCTGGATCATTGGCTGTCAGTGAGGGCATATATATAGGAAACATGTCATTTTTCTACCAGTAGACAACATTTAAGATCAGAGTGTTTCACTGCTAAATAAATACATTTATATTGGATATGTATTTTAAATATATATATAAAATAATTGGTTAATTGGTATGGTATGTATGTATTTTCATATTGGGTTTTCTGTTGCATTTATTTATTGTGTTTTTGGGGTTAAATGTATTTCATATATATCTTGGTGCATTTATGTTGAGACAATTTATTTCAAATCTGTTTTAACTTAAAGGGAAAATATTAGTCAATTTTCTTGCACGTGTTTAATGGTTAAGAGTTTGATAGCCTAATTATAATTGTAAATTAGGGGATTAGAATTCATTAATTTTGTACAGCATGTTAATCTTGTGGTGTTTTGTCTTTTACAGGTTTTTCACCTAAAAACTAGAAGCAAGAAGTTATAAGCTAGAAGTTAAAAACTAAGACTGCCAAAAGCTCCTAAAGACTGCAAAGACTCCATTTTCATTGGTAGAAGAAATTGTTGCAAACTAAAGGAAAATAAAAGGAAAAAAATAATGACGGTCTGATCTTTTGAGTGAAATCCAGAATCTATATTCAGCATTGGTACATCCTTTCAAGTGTGGGATAACCACAGCTAAAAAACCAAAACACTTGACAATTGTATTGGGACGGATTCCGATGTTTTTAAACACATTTACTAGGATCATTCTGGGAAATCCCTTATCTTTCTATTGTGTTGCTAGTGTTTTAGTAAGTTAAATAGTACCTGCTAGTCGGAAGGGTGTCTCCACGGGTGTGTTGACGCCAATGTCTCAGGGGAGTCGACGGCAGCTTCATGGACAGCCCAAGCTCAGCTTTTCTCCGGTAAGAAGAGACTTTTTAACCACAATTTTCTCACCGAAACCTGCTGGTTGACATTTGGTCTGGATTCATGTTCACTTGACCGCGCTCTGATCCATAGTAAATTTTCACCTCCGAGAATTTTAAACAGGGAATCACCGTGTGTTTGTGTGGCTAAAGGCTAAAGCTTCCCAACTCCATCTTTCTGCTGTGACTTTTCCAATATTAATTGAACAAATTGCAAAAGATTCAGCAACACAGATCTCCAAAATACTGTGTAATTATGTCGTTAAAGCAGACGACATTTAGCTGTGTGTGTGCGTAGCGCTCATACTTCCTAAAAACGTGTGACGTCTTGCGTACACGTCATCATTACACAACGTTTTTAAGACGAAACTAAAAAAGCCGTATTGGCATGTGTTGCAATGTCAAAATTGTATCATCGATATATAACCTATCAGACTGCGTGGTGGGTAGTAGTGGGTTTCAGTAGGCCTTTAACACTACATACATTAAATACATGGGCACGTTTTACCGAAAAAAACATGGTTGCGCCATGGGATCACCTCAATCTCCAATAGTAGCAAACCTTTACATGGAGGACTTCGAAAAGAGAGCTTTGAGCTATTTTAAGGGAACAGTACCAAGTCATTGGTACAGATATGTGGATGACACATGGGTGAAAATAGGAAACCAAGAAGTGCAAGCCTTCACTGAGCACATTAAGTTAGTGGACTTGTGAGAATGTCAAAGACAGCAGATTGCCTTTTTTGGACTGTGATGTCCACACTGGAGAAAACGGGGGCCTCCATGTTGGGATTTACCGAAAACCCACACATATCGATCAACACCTACTTTTTGACTCACACTACCCATTGGAAAAAAAACTGGGTGTTGTCAGAACCCTACAACACAGAGCTGATAATCTTCCTACCGGCCCACAGGCCAAAGAGAAAGCGCGTAGGCATTTGAAGGAAGCCCTCAAAACCTGTGGTAATCCCAGCTGGTTGTTTGTGAAAAGTGCATCTAGTTCCAGAAATGACAAAAACAGAGTGGATGAGGTGGAAAGAGTTGACGGATGCAAAACTATTGTCATTTCATTTGTATCAGGTCTATATGAGAAACTCAGAAGAATGTTTAACTGGTGCATATCTGGTATCTGGTGCAGATACTGGTGCATCTTAAAGACCAAACACCCCACACCCACAAAAACAATCCGATTTATGCTATCCAGTGAAATAATGCGGCTGATTGGCACCTGGCCACACCTGGTGTCAATCAGCCCGCTCCTATTTTAGACCTGCTTTGTCCTCCACTCTGCGCTGGATTATTGTCGTTGCTACCTGTCGTGTCGTGTCATGTCGTGTCAATGCAGCGTTGCGGTAAGCTATATTTGGTAGCGGTTTGTAGCTTACTGTCTTTTATTCCCTGCTTCCAAGTTTGTTTGTTCATGGCCAAGTTTGTTATGCGCCTCGTGCGCGCTTTTTGTTTGTACCCTTTTGGTTTTGTTCTTGTTTTAGTATTTAAAGATTAAATCATGTTTCTTTAAATTGTAAAGTTAATGATTTGCAAAAAAAAAATGTTTATCAGTTTGAACATCAAATATGTTGTCTTTGTAGCATATTCAACTGAATATGGGTTGAAAATGATTTGCAAATCATTGTATTCTGTTTGTATTTAAATCCAACACAATTTCCCAACTTATATGGAAACGGGGTTTGTAAATCAAAGATCATATTTACCAACTCAATAATTTGAATATACTGCAGGTACACGAGTGGAGGAGTTGGGTATAGGCCTCATGGAAGGACGAGAAACTGAACCCCTGTGAGAATATCACAAACAGCAAAATCAATTACATGCTTGGGTCACCTAATTGACATCCACCTGAGCATGAAGATAGATAGCTACCCGAGCAATAACATGTTGCAAACACTCCCAAGAAAGGTGGCTGCTAAAATTACTTGATCCCTGGCAATGCTTTTGCTTTTGTTTAACAAGGACAGCAACACTTTAATTTATGATAATGAATTACCTGATTGTGCTGGTGTCTTCAGCGGTAAATATACAGATACTGGACTGCAGTATTTACTACGTTTCCAGTGACAAAAACTTAACTGAACACTAAACAGTAGAATAACTAGCATCTAACGTTGGACGACAAATCCTGTGATTGCAGAGGAAATGTTACAGTCAGTCAAGACAATCCATTTAAACTTTGATTTGTTTGGAACTCGTTTCAACTTTCAGTGCCATTTCTCCTATCATGTTAGTGCAAAACATGCCGTACAAGCAACTAGTAACATTAATCATCGCGGATGAAAAATGTGTACGCGGGTTGACGTAATTACCATTCTATGATGTATTTGTGAAAAAGTTAAGTCATGAACAAAATGTTAAAGGGGAACATTATCACCAGACCTTTGCGTCAATATATACCTTGACGTTGCAGAAAAAAGACCATATAATTTTTTTAACCGATTTCCGAACTCTAAAAGGGTGAATTTGGCGATTTAAACGCCTTTCAATTGTTCGCTGTCGGAGCAATGACCTTTCACCCGTGACATCACAAAGTGAAGCAATCCGCATTCTTCTCAAACACATTACACACACCAATTCAAATCAGCTCTGTTATTTTCCGGTTTTTCGACTGTTTTCCGTACCTTGGAGACATTATGCCTCGTCGGTGTGCTGTCGGAGGGTGTAACAACACGATCAGGGACGGATTCAAGTTGCACCAGTGGCCAAAAGATGCGAAAGTCCCTCGTTTGTTCTGCACACTTTACCAACTACAGCTATGCTACGACAGAGATGGCAGAGACGGAAAGAATGTGTGGATATCCTGCTACACTCAAAGCAGATGCATTTCCAACGATAAAGTCAACGAAATCACAAAGGTGAGTTTTGTTAAAACTATTGACTTATGTGGAATGCTAATCATACATAATTGGTTACGGCATGACTGCAAGCTAATCGATGCTAACATACTATTTAGGGTAGCTGTATGTACATATTGCATCATTATGCCTCATTTGTAGCTATATTTGCATCCAGCCTTTCCCTCCACCCACATTTAATGCCAAACAAACACATACCAATCGTTGGTTAGAAGGCGATCGCCGAATTCGTCCACACTTCCTCCCGTGCCACCGTCTGTCGTGATATGGCTCGAAAGCTTCTGTTTCTTCTTTAATTTCTTTTTCGGTACCTGCCTCCACACTCCAACCATCCATTTCAATACGTGCGTAATCTGTTGAATCGCTTACGGCGCTGAAATCCGAGTCTGAATCTGAGCTACTATGCTAGACCTTTCTGCGCTATCCGCCATGTTTGTTTCTGGTGGCTTCACGCAGTGGCGTCACAGGACAATAGACGGGAGAATATAGTGATAGTGTAAATCAGGCACTTTGAAGCCGTTTTTCGAGATATTGCGTGATGGGTAAAATTTTGAGAAAAACTTTGAAAAATAAAATACGCCACTGGGAACTGATTTTTATTGGTTTTAACCATTCAGAAATTGTGATAAAGTTCCCCTTTAACTCAAAAACACACACAAACTAGCACAGGAAGTTGTTTGAGCTATGCAACTTTTTATTTTTTTAATTTGTGGCCTTGTATGGCAATTTGAGGCACTATGTCCTGTTTCCTCATGACTAATAACCATAATAGAGGTAATACAAATTGTAATATGTAACATTTTGAATATTCACACAAAATAAGTTATACAAGCAAAGTTAAACATAAAACTTATTAAAACATGTAGCTACAAATGAGTGACCATACAAGGTACCAGTGTACTCTTTCCCCATAAGAATTAGAAATACAATCCATTCCAGAATTTTTTGCAATTATAAAATCGTTTTTTTAAAATGTACTGTGTTAAAATCATGTTAGTGCAAATTAAGTTAAACAGTAAGCAGGCAAGCTAAAAAGTATCTGAGTTTCCTCAGCAATCAGCACTGCTAGCTGAGTTTGGCTATTTCTTTCATGTTTGCAGAAATATTTTTACACCATGACTTTCTACACGATATAATCTACAGTTTGTGTAATGTATCTAATGTGTGAAATTATTATTCTTTCTAGATGGATTACAAAAGCAGAAAAATCATACTGAGAGGCACTGGAGTACTCTGAGCCACAATGAAAAGGGCTACAGTTTATGCGCTCGCAGGTGCATGTTGCTACCGTCACTTTTCAGAGGAGGCCAGCATTATGTTTTCATCAATCAATCAAAGTTTATTTATATAGCCCTTAACCACAAGTGTCTTAAAGGACTGCACAAGCCACAACGACATCCTCGGCTCAAAATCTACATCAGAGCAAGAAAAAACTCAAACCAATGGGAACAACGAGAAACCTTGGAGGGGACCGCAGATGTGTTTTTAGGTAAGTGGCAAGAACATTTTTTTAATGCTCTGCTAAATGAAGGGTTGGAGGAAGGAATGAAAGAATATATAAAGGAATGATTGAATGTGGCTATCAAGATGGAGGATTATATAATTAAGCTCAAAACCCTCTTCAAACTGGACTTTCAGACAAAACGGACAGTGATCAGAGTTTTACAACAAAGTAAGTTTCCTGTAGAACGATAGAAGCACTTCAGATCAGATACAAATAAAAGGAATGACCCCAAATGTTTTTGTGTTATAAAAGTCAATAAATAGAACTAGGATGTTTTTGATGACAAAATCTTCATGAAAATAAATAATTTCCTTATTTCAACTATTGTCATTTTAATGAGCAAACAGTATTAACAGTGATTAGACCATATGAATTAAAAGTTTATTAAAAAAAAATTGCATAGCAACGTAAGTCACTTACAAAGGTATGCAATTCAAAATCTGGAAAATTTTAATCCTAAAAAAATTATCTTACGGTTATGCTTAAAGGCCTACTGAAAAACAATACTACTGACCACGAGGTCTGATAGTTTATATATCAATGATGAAATATTACATTCCAACACATGCCAATACGGCCGGTTTAGTTTACTAAATTGCAATTTTAAAGTCCGCGCGATGTATCCTGTTGAAAACGTTGCAGTATGATGACGTGTATGATGACGCGTGCGTTTGACGTCACCGGTTGCAACGGACATTTTTTTCCTGCCCGATCCAAGCTATAAGTAGTCTGCTTTAATCGCATAATTACACAGTATTCTGGACATCTTTGTTGCTGAATCTTTGCAATTTGTTCAATTAATAATGGAGACGTCAAAGAAGAAAGATGTAGGTGGGAAGCGGTGTATTGCAGCTGCCTTTAGCAACACATACAAAGCCGGCGTTTCCTTGTTTAAAATTCCCGAAGGTGAAGCTTAACTATGGAACAGAACGGTCAAGCGAACATGGTTCCCGACCACATGTCAACCGGCAGGTTTTGGTGAGAAAAATGTGGTAAGAAGTCAGCTCTTGCCGTAGACATGAGCGGAGTTTGGGTCCTCCTGCAGCCGCGTGGCTTCCCTCAGAGACACTGGCGGTCACCACACCCGTGACCACACCCCTCCGACTTTCAGGTACCATATAATCTCACTAAAACACTAGTAACACAATAAGCAGATAAGGGATATTCCAGAATTATCCTAGTAAATGTGTCTAATAACATCTGAATCGCTCCCACTGCACTCGCCTTTTTTTTTTTACTTTTTTTTTTTCTAGTCCTTCACTCTCACTATCCTCATCCACGAATCATTCATCTTCGCTCAAATTGATGGGGAAATTGGCGCTTTCTCGGCCCGAATATCTCTAGCTGCTGGTGTCCATTAATGTAAATAATGTGAGGATGTGAGGAGCTCTACAACCAGTGACGTCACGCGCACATTGTCTGCTACTTCCGGTACAGGCAAGGCTTTTTTATTAGCGACCAAAAGTTGCAAACTTTACCGTCGATGTTCTATACTAAATCCTTTCAGCCAAAATATGGCAATATTGCGAAATGATCAAGTCTGACACATAGAATGGACCTTCTATCCTCGTTTGAATAAGAAAATCTAATTTCAGTAGGCCTTTAATGATTTTACCCACACATAGGCACTAAATAGCAATATAACTGAAGAAAACAACCAAAAGTAATGTAATTGTAAGGATTGGGAGAACAGGGCTTGCAGCGTGACCACAGAGAATGTAAGAGTGTAAGTAAGATATTATTTAATTAACAAAGAAGGATAGGAAGTGCACAAGACACAAAATGTCTTTAGAAATAAACATATACTCTTACTACAGCAACATAGACTATGTAGCTTGGCAGAGAATAGCTGTCTGACAGAGTAGGCATAAATAGGAGCCTGATTGGCTACCAGGAACATTTGTCCCTGTTGCCAATCAGGGACAAGTTGGAAGCCAGCGCTTAGTGGCAGACAGGGGAAGTGACATTACAAAAAGAGCGCTGGGCAGGAACACAAATACCAGCGACAGAAAAACCCAACACAAGTCCACACTGTCATGGAGGTCAAGACAGTATTAGCATTAAAATGGTGAGGTCACAATGATCCCAGTTTTTTCAAAACTACAGAATAAGTGCCAACTGAAACTGTTGGCTATGCGATGGTGTGGTGACTTGTCAGAGTATACGCTACCTCCCGCCTGAGTGCAGCTGGGATAGGCTCCAGCTCCCCTCCTCCACAGCCCCCAGAGGGACAAGCGATAGAAAAAGGATGGATGTACAAGCTAGTGGGAAACCATGGCAACATGCGAGCGACGCAAATACTGCACACTTCCCATCAACCAAGAAAAATCTTTTGTTGATCTAACTGTCCTTCTGCCAGCCTGTGATCTAAAACTGAAATGATCAAAACAACGCTACAGCTTGTCTTACATACTCATCCTCCTTCCGATCTTTAATAACATTTTACTGACATGCACACAACAAAGCTTTAAGTGGTTTCACACTTAAAGTGCCAAAACTTTTTTTCACAAATGCTCACGTACGACAGCAGCAGCTTTTTTTATGATAAGCGTGTTTTACAACCCATTGTAGAATCGCTTCAAAGGCCCTGTTAAAAGTAGTTGCTTTGTTGTCAGCAGGGTTATTTGAAAATGACTTTCTCCTCCTACTACTACTAGCACTAGCACTTCCAATGATAGAGTAGGATTTGATACAAAAATGCACACTGCAATTAGTTTAAAATAATTTTTTGGTGGGCTTGACGTAAAACATCTTTAGTTGAAAAAAATGAATTTTGTAGAATTGTGGACAAAGTGTCACGATCCGGTATGCGGATCGTTTATTGTTTTGCCGCTTATATGTCTTTGTTCATGTTTAGTTCTGGACTCTGCCGATTCCTTGTGTTTGAGCACTTCCTTGTTTGTGTTAGTCACCATGGCAACGTATTGTGTTCCTCCTCACGGGCTCCTGTCACACACCTGTTTCTAATAATTATTTGTGTATTTAAGCCCACCTGGTTCCTTAGTTCGCCCTCGGTCCATTACTTGCTTTTCGCAACACGTCACGTTTTGTATCCTTGTGCCCTCGATTATTTTGTGCTAAGTTCCACCTTAGCTTCACGTGCGTGTGGCACGTCGTTTAATGTTTTCTGTTTCCTGCTACGTGTTTAACATTAGCTTTCCGTGCATTGGCACGCGCTTTGTTTTTCCCCTTTTTTGCACCAGTGTTCTTTTGTTTTATTATATTAAAACGTATTCTTACCTGCAATCCTGCTGACTGGTAGTGTGTGCATCCACGAAGTGGCAACTCCGCGCAACAAGTGCACCGAACGCGTGACACAAAGAGCCAAACTGCAATTACCTAAATTAGTATTTTGTTGGGCCACAGGGGTTAGTATGTGTGCCTCACAATACGAAGGTCCTGGGTTTGATAATGGACTCGGGATCTTTCTGTGTGGAGTTTGCATGTTCTCCCCGTGACTGCTTAGGTTCCCTCCGGGTACTACGGCTTCCTCCCACCTCCAAAGACATGCACCTGGGGATAGGCCCCTAGCGTGTGAATGTGAGTTTGAATGTTGTCTGTGTATCTGTGTTGGTCCTGCGATGAGGTCGTGACTTGTCCAGGGTGTCCGAATGCAGCTGGGATAGGATTCAGCACCCCCCGCAATCCCATAAGGGACAAGCGGTAGAAAATGCATGGATGGATGAAATATTTTGTGGGTAAATTTTTAAGTACGAAAGCGGATTTGATTTCATATTTTTATTTTAAGAAAACAGAAATCTCCTTTCTACTACAATATAGTTCAAACAGTTCTTACTCGTATTCAGAAGGTATTTCTACAAAAATACGAGTCTTTAGTATACTCAACCTACTTTATTACTTGACTATTGCAATTACATGATAACTAGTTTTTTAATAATGCTATCTGGAATGGTTAAAACATTTTCAAAATAATTTTGAAAAAACAAAAACACAATTAGTAAACAACAAAAAATTCTGATTTAGTACATCATTTAGATTTGTAATTTTTAGTACAATATTTTGATTTATCTAATATTAAATCAACACCTCTCTGGCAGTGTAAAGTAAAAATGTCCATTATCATCTTTGCAAAGGTACAATCTTGTATTGGACCTGTTGTGGGTGTACCTAATGCTTTGACTAGTGAGTCTATAAGTGTATACAGTCTTGTGTATTATTTCAAACAAAAAGCATAATATGAGGCAAAGCTCTTCTTTTGGATGGCAATACATAAAAATACAATTTAGGTCAGTGGCATTGTGTACAATCATTAGAATGTATGAAACTTGACAAGAACTACAAATATTCTTATGTTGAAAATGTAAGAAAGCAACCTCCCAAAGCAGTGTTGTGTGACATATGTACAAAGTGCTGAGTGAGCCCAGTTTCTTTGGAGTTTTTGAATCGTACTAGCAAGCGTAATAAATCTACATGGAGAAAAAGAGGGTGGGGCGAGAATGCTCTTTGGCAAGCTCCAGTCACTGAGATGACAGAGATCTGTTTCAAACATGAACAAAGTGATATTTGCATTTAGATATTCTGCAGAGATATCAGCAAGACAAACAAACATAGTGGGAACTCTGTGACTGACTATCTGTGCATTAGTAAAAACAAGAGTGGCTCCCGTCATTTGATTACATTATCTATAAACTGAGGCATTACAAGTTGTAGTAGGGAATCTTAAACCGCCGCACACAAAAAGGTAGAATATTGTCAAAACGTCCACCCCCACTGCTTGTGTCACCTGTTTTATTCAGATAAATACACTGGTGGCACTGTTATGAATCACAATTAGTTGTATTGACTTGAAAATTACCACACAGCTCACTCCCTTTATAAAACACTCAAATGTACACAAAATACACACCTTTACTGTGCGTTTACGTTTTTTTTAAATTTGAGCAAGAAAAAACAAAAATGTTTTAAAAAATGTTTAAAACAACAAAAGTTTAGTAAAATGAAGATTTTTTTTTAACCAATTAAAAAACATTTACAATACAGTACTTTATAGTGTGTAATTATAATAAATTCAGTGATGTTGATTGGTGTACAATGAAGTACGTCCCAAAGACACACAGGTGGAGATTTGAGTGGGTCCCTGAAATTTCTTGTTTTCTTTGTATTCTTAAATTGTAGTGTTAAACTCCCTTGATGGTGGTATGGTAGGATAGTGTTAACTCCTGTACAAACTCCGTTTCCATATGAGTTGGGAAATTGTGTTAGATGTAAATATAAACGGAATACAATGATTTGCAAATCCTTTTCAACCCATATTCATCTGAATGCACTACAAAGACAAGATATTTGATGTTCAAACTCCATCCATCCATCCATCTTCTTCCGCTTATCCGAGGTCGGGTCGCGGGGGCAGCAGCCTAAGCAGGGAAGCCCAGACTTCCCTATCCCCAGCCACTTCGTCCAGTTCTTCCCAGGGGATCCCGAGGCGTTACCAGGCCAGCCAGGGGACATAGCCTTCCCAACGTGTCCTGGTTCTTCCCCGTGGCCTCCTACCGGTTGGACGTGCCCTAAACACCTCCCTTGGGAGGCTTTCGGGTGGCATCCTGACCAATGCCCGAGCCACCTCATTTGGCTCCTCTCGATGTGGAGGAGCAGCGGCTTTACTTTGAGCTACTCCCAGATGGCAGAGCTTCTCACCCTATCTCTAAGGGAGAGCCCCGCCACCCGGCGGAGGAAACTCATTTCGGCCGCTTGTACCCGTGATCTTATACTTTCGGTCATGACCCAAAGCTAATGACCATAGGTGAGGATGGGAACGTAGATCGACCGGTAAATTGAGAGCTCTGCCTTCCGGCTCAGCGCCTTCTTCACCACAACGGATGTTCACACTTATAAACTTTTTTTTTTTTGCAAGAAATAATTAACTTGGAATTTCATGGCTGCAACACATGCCAAAGTAGTTGGGAAAGGGCATGTTCACCACAGTGTTACATCACCTTTTCTTTTAACAACACTCAATAAACGTTTGTGAACTGACGAAACGAATTGTTGAAGCTTTGAAAGTGCAATTCTTTCCCATTCTTGTTTTATGTAGAACTTCAGTCGTTCAACAGTGCGGGGTCTCCGCTGTCGTATTTTACGCTTCATAATGTGCCACATATTTTCCAAGGGAGACAGGTCTGAACTGCAGGTGGGCCAGGAAAGTACCCGCACTCTTTTTTTACTAAGCCATGCTGTTGTAACATGTGCTGAATGTGGCTTGACATTGTCTTGCTGAAATAAGCAGGGGCATCCATGAAAAAGACGGCGCTTAGATGGCAGCATATGTTGTTCCAAAACCTGTATGTACCTTTCAGCATTAATGGTGCCTTCACAGATGTGTAAGTTACCCATGCTTTGGGCACTAATGCACACCCATACCATCACAGATGCTGGCTTTTGAACTTTGCGTCGATAACAGTCTGGATGGTTCGCTTCCCCTTTGGTCCGAATGACATGATGTCGAATATTTCCGAAATCAATTTGAAATGTGGACTCATCAGACCACAGAACACCTTTTCACTTTGCATCAGTCCATCTTAAATGATCTCGGGCCCAGAGAAGCTGGCGGCGTTTCTGGATGTTGTTGATAAATGGCTTTCACTTTGCATAGTAGAGCTTTAACTTCCACTTACAGATGTAGCGACGATCTGTATTTAGTGACAGTGGTTTTCTGAAGTGCTCCTGAGCCCATGTGGTGATATCCTTTAGAGATTGATGTCGCTTTTTGATACAGTGCCGTCTGAGGGATCGAAAGTCACGGTCATTCAATGGTGGTTTCTGGCCATGCCGCTCACGTGGAATGATTTCTCCAGATTCTCTGGACTTTTTGATTATATTATGGACCGTAGATGTTTAAATCCCTAAATTTCTTGCAATTGCACTTTGAGAAACGTTGTTCTTAAAATGTTTCACTATTTGCTCACGCAGTTGTGGACAAAGGGGTGTACCTCGCCCCATCCTTTCGCGTGAAAGACTGAGCATTTTTTGGGAAGCTGATTTTATACCCAATCATGGCACCCATCTGCTCTCAATTAGCCTGCACACCTGTGGGATATTCCAAACAAGAGTTTGATGAACATTCCTCAACTATATCAGTATTTATTGCCATCTGTCCCAACTTCTTTGTCACGTGTTGCTGGCATCAAATTCTAAAGTTAATGATTTGCAAAAAAAAAAAATGTTTATCAGTTTGAACATCAAATATGTTGTCTTTGTAGCATATTCAACTGAATATGGGTTGAAAATAATTTGCAAATCATTGTATTCTGTTAATATTTACATCTGACACAATTTCCCAAATCATATGGAAACGGGGTTTGTATTTACAGTGTTTCTTCGCCAAAGGGAGACAACAAGAATGCTAGCTCCCGCGGACTTGGGAGTACTACGGAAAACAGCGAATGCATTTGGACTGGCAAAGCAGAAAATCAGTTATTGTCGAACAATTACTCAACGTCTAGTTTTGTACTCCATAACCATTGTGAAGCCATGAAGTGGTTGCGGCTGTCAAGTATGACTGCCAATTTCAGCCTACAAGCACTGTGTCCTAACAAGATATCTAGATCCCTAGATTGATTGTTGTAAAATGTTCATTATCACATTGTTTACATCCACACGTCCATTAAAGATATGATGCATGTATGATGGCTCAGGTGTGATTCACTACAATAGGGTCAGTCGAACAGCTGCTGATGGTGAGGCAAGCAAGGTTTACTGTTAAGAGAAATGGGGCAATAGGCTACAATGAAACACAGAGTAAGAATAAACTTCCAGGTCAGGGGTAACTATGACGTGGGCATTTTTTTTTTCCGCGCATGCGTACTAGGTCTTGTTGTGCCGGCGGACAGAGGGGGGAGGAGTCTTAAACAGCAGGATTCTGTGTGTGTGGACAAGGATAAGGCTAGGTTGGATATATAGCCTGGATAACTTTAGTGTAGAAGGGGCCTTAATGTCATTAAAAGAGTTAGCTCCATCTTTTGATACTTAAGTTAAAGTACCAATTATTTTCACACACACACTAGGTGTGGTGAGATTATCCTCTGCATTTGACCCATCACCCTCACCCCCTGGGAGTTGAGAGGAGCAGTGAGTAGCAGCGGTGACCGCGCCAGGGAAATCTTTTTGGTGACTTCTTCAACTCCCGTCCTTGCACATTACACCGGTACAACAAAGATGATGGGGAGAATATATGTACTGTCAGACTCCCTTATCATCCTCTTTGTCAAAGCAGTCTCAACTTTAATATTTGTCCAGGTCCTTGACAATAAGTAGTCTTGCTTCTGGACCGCCATTCAGCTAAATGTAGATTTTTCAGCTGGTCCTCCAAGTTCCCTGAAGTTTTTGTGATGGAATGTTGCAATACAAATACATTTTCACTTGTAATTCCTTTATTTCAAAATTGCACTTTTGAGACTTTGGCGTAAGATTAAGCTGTCTACAGTTTTTTTTATGATGAAGAAAAAGTATAGGACATTTGCATTTTCTATATAAAAGTAGGGGTGTAACAGTACTCAAAAATTTCGTTTCGGTACGTACCCCGGTATAGAGGTCACGGTTCGGTTCATTTTCAGTATAGTAAAAAAACAACAAAATGTACATGTTTTGGTTATTTATTTACCAAATTTGTAAACAATGGCTTAATCCTTTTAACAATGGGAACACTATAATAATTCTGCCCACGTTAATCCACATTAAACTGACTCAAAATGTCGCTTTGACTAAATAAAAGGACAAAACCTTTCTTCTACATATAAAAACTGCAACATTAAACAGTTTTATTTCAACTCTTCATGCTTAATTTATTACAGCATTTGGGAAGCCTGTAGTTGACTTTTATTATGTAAATGTTATATTTTTGTCGTGATAGCAGGGACCCTGCTATTCAAAACTAGGCTCCTACATTACTAATGATTAATGTAACTATTGCTGAAAAAAATAGTACAATAGCAATAGGAGAGACTATTCATCCTTGAACACCATGGACTTAATGTTAATTCATGTGAAATAAGAGACAGACAGGGCTTTGCTGCCCCTAACACACGCACACACACAGCAAAATGAGCTAACGTTACGCTAAAAGCTAATTAGCCTTCATCTCAAACCAGGACTGCGAGCGAGCTGAGCTGCAGTTTAAGTTTCGAGAAGGTCAACGGGCTCATAGTGATGCTAGCAGTAGTTGTGACTTGGAAGTGTTTAGTATAATTTGGGGAGAGTACGCTGTCCGCTGCTGAACCCATATCTGCTCAACGCTGAAGCATCGACTACATCGCTCTGAATACGCACTGCTGATTGGCTTTGTATGTAACCAATCAGATGGTTGTGTGGGCGGGACAATGCTGGGTGCTCAGACAGAGGCAGAAAGCAGAGCAGCTTGTTAAGACTTTAGATTACAAACTCGTTCGATGCACCTACGAACCGGACCGAAACCACCGTACCGAAACGGTTCAAAACAAATACACGTACCGTTACACCCTTATATACAAGTGTAGTGTGGCCCTGATACCCAGCCCAAGGCATGCATGCATGCTTGTGTATCGCTTGAGACGCTGTCTGCCTTCAGCCACAACAGGAGCCTGCTATTATATCACCTAGCGGAAGAGGAGCAAAAGCAAATCAGGAGGGCGCTTGATGTCAGTATCATGTTAGACACGCTCGACATCCATTGCTTTTCTCATAGTCATCATTGTCACCGATGTCCCAGTGGGTGTGAGTTTTCCTTGCCCTTATGTGGGCCTACCGAGGATGTCGTAGTGGTTTGTGTTGTGGTTTGTGCAGCCCTTTGAGACACAAGTGATTTAGGGCTATATAAGTAAATATTGATTGATTGATTGATTGATGTGACATCTAGAGAGTGACGTGTGTGACATGGGTTCCATCTGCACTGAACAGAAGCGCAGAAAATAATTTCTTGTCTAGCCTGCTGACAACAATGTTTCTTTTGCAAGTTACTATGATTTTAAAAAAGTTGTTCACAATGTATCGTTCATTTAACCAAAAATTTGCTGCATCCCCAGGACGCATGGAAAGTCAGTTCACCATGGTCCTCAAAATTTGAATGTGTCAGAGACGCAGGACAGGTAGCGAGCCACATCACAAATGAGGAAAAATATTGAATTTGTTACTGAAGAAGAGTTTACAGCACAGCAAACATATAATGTAGCTATTAAAGTGGCAAGTATGTGTGGCCCATTTACCCTGCAGTGCCAATAAAGTCGTTGTGATGCTTAAGTATTTAGTATCTTCCCATCAGGTCAGCTTGTTCGGCGCATAAAATTGTGCCTGCGGCACCATTGTCACCCTCGCAAATGTGACTCAACATTTCATTTCAGTCCATTAGAATGCCTTCCAGCTCCAAGTTTAACGACCACACGCAGCATAGACCAAATTCCGACAAGTCTCGCAAGAACGCCAACCGTGAGATTTAATTGAAAGTAGCCAATTCCCTGCACTAAAATCCTGGACGCGACCAGCAACGACAGAGCATTAGCGAACATCTTTGGGGAGATGGGGTGGGGTAACACTAGAACGCTGGCGCTTCATTCAAGGCGCCAAGACAAGCAGGCAGCGAGTGAAGCACAGAGACGTGGAAATATGGGTATGTGCCTCAGCGCTCTCCTAGGACCAATATAATGGCACTGCTAAAGTAGACATTTATGAGCCATATGCAAGACTTCATAAACTTTATTTTTGATTGTAGTATTAAATGAATAAAAGCTCAGTTTAAAGATGTGCTACTATTCAAATGTACAGCAAAACCTTGTGGAGTTGAATATAATTTATTACCAGAACAGCAGAGCAACCTAAATTGTGGTAAACATATTGATTATGGCAGAACACACCAAAAAGTCTCAGGAAGCAAGTCAATAAGTCAGAACGCTGTATATTTGGTTTTGAGGTTGCCATTTTGGACCTTTTTTTAGCTTTCCAACAATCGTAAACTTGTCCTGAACGGTTTGTCAACTCGGTACCAGTTTTTGGTCCACGTATTCTTTTTTGATTGATTGATACTTTTATTAGTAGATTGCACAGGACAGTACATATTCCGTACAATTGACCACTAAATGGTAACACCCGAATAAGTGTTTCAACTTGTTTAAGTCGGGGTCCTCGTTCATCAATTCATGGTATATCTACAGATATACAAAAAGCAAAATTTCTGTCATGACTCTAAAGTCTGCCTGTCATAAGTCAGCTGTCCAAATTCAGACATGAGCAGTTAATAAAAGTCCTAGTCCAAAGAGATTCATTCGTCTTTATATTGTTTACACCACAACCCAGTGATGGCAGGCAATGTCTAAAAATGTCTAATAGCTTTTTTGCCTTCATTGAGCATCAAATTGTTACAACTCTTTTTGGGGAAGCTCAGATAAATTTGATACGGCGGAAATCATTTTTGTGACTGCTCTGACTGATGACAAAATACGAACACACCCCGAATGCACCTCTCAAAAACTGTCAAGGGTGACTCATTGACAGAAGCACTTTTTTAAAGAAAGACGGAAAGGAAGCCAGCTGCCTCCACCTGTGTTCTTCCTTCTGTATAGATTTTCTAGCCTTTTGCAACCTTTGAGTGAACGCACGCACACAAGGATTCATGGAGTGTGAGTCAATAAGTTACACAGTAGACTCAGCAAAGAAACATATTCTACTCTACAAGCAAGAGTCAGTCAGTTAATTAAGACAAATGCATCAAGCATTCACAATGTATGGTCTCATTCATTTCTGTTTCTAGCTGTAATTTTATTACGCAACATGCCTGAAAGCTAGCTATTGATTTTAAGCTGTGTTTTATGTTTCTGGCGCCGATTCGAATGTTGGCTGGATTTTATAATGTAAAGATATTTCCATGTTTAATTGTCTTTTATTGATTTCAATATTGGCCTACAAACTAAGCTAACACTTTCACTCCTGGACTACTGGGTGAAATGGTGAAATGTCAAAACATGCCCCTATACTGTGTTTCCTGTGTTATTTTTCTCACAAATGCAACAGCACTGGTATTAAACCACAAGAGTCAGACTGGCTTAAATATTTTACAGCGCTATTAAGAACACCATAAAACGATTTACTGTTTGTTATTTCTATCAGTATTTTAAGACAGGAAACATCTGAAGTCACAATCTGCTCCAACCCAAGATGCTGGTTGAAATCCAGTTCTTCCCATTGACAGGTTGCAAAGAAAAATAAATAATATGTTCTAGTGTCTAATCGTCACTATATAAAAATGTGATTACATTTGTTGTAGAAGTGCAAAACAGATTTTGATTGCTGTTATTATTGTGGGTCCTTGCGCCTGAATGCAGTGGATATAGGCTCCAGCAGCCCCCGCGACCCCAAAAGGGACAAGCGGTAGAAAATGGATGGATGGATGGGTTATTATTGTGACTAAAATATATAATTTTAGCTTAAGCCTTCTTGTGGAATAAATGGCACACACAAGCCAAATAAAAAGCAAAAAAGACAAGGAAATACTTTAAAATTTGCTGAATTAATGTTTCCTGATGTACATTGACAGCCTGTGTCTTTACTTCCACAATTTTCTATAATCATTGAAAAATTGTTCAATAACAGATTAGAGAGTTTCATAAATAAAAATACAATACTCGAAGAGAACCAATATGGATACAGAGCTAATATTTCAACTTCAATGGCTTTAATTGAAATTACAGAATAAATTACCAATGCAATAGATAATAAAAAATGTGCGGCAGCAGTGTTTACGGATCTAACAAAAGCATTTGACACAATTAATCACAATATTTTAATTAAAAAACTACAACAATATGGCATCATAGGGTTAGTTTTAATTTGGATAAGAAGTTATCCAACGAACAGGAAACAATACGTGAAGCTAGGCGAACACACTTCTACAACGCCAAATATAACCTGTGGTGTACCTCAGGGATCAATACTAGGACCTAAATTATTCAATCTCTATATAAATTACATTTGTAAAGTTACAAGAGATTTAAAGTTAGTCTTATTTGCGGATGATACAACAGCGTTTTGTTCAGGAAAGAACACACAGAAGATAATACAAAAATAACAGAAGAAATTAAGAGATTAAAAAAATGGTTTGACAAAAACAGACTATTATTGAATCTCAGTAAAACTAAACTATTTGGTAACAGTAGAAGAGAAAGTCAAACACAAATACAAACAGATGGAATAGAAATTGAAAGAGTAAATGAAACCACATTTTTAGGTGTAATGATTGATGATAAATTGAACTGGAAATCTAATGTAAAAAATATACAACATAAAGTAGCAAGAAACACGTCAATAATGAATATAGCCAAATATGTTCAAGACCAAAAATCACTTCATATTCTATACTGCTCACTAGTGTTACCATATCTGAGTTACTGTGTAAAAATATGGGGAAATAATTACAAAAGTACACTTCATTCACTAACAGTGTTACAACAAAGATCAGTTAGAATAATAGATAATGTTGGATATAGAGAACATACAAACCCTTTATTTATTGAATCAAAAATACTGAAATTCCACGACATAGTGAATTAGCAAACGGCTAAAATTATACACAAAGCAAATTATAACCTGCTACCCAAGAATATACAACAATTCCTCTCAACAAAAGAGGAGAAATATAATCTGAGGGAAAAATGTAATTTAAAACATTTGTACGAACGTACAACACTTAAGATCTTCAGTATATCAGTATGTGGAATTAAATTATGGAATGGATTAAGCAAAACTATCAAACAATGTACTAATTTGATCCACCTCAAGAAACTCTTCAAACTGGAAGTGTTAACAAAGTACAAAAAAGAAGAACAAAGATAAACATTATGAATTTATTCACCCATTCATTCTTTCATTCTCAAAATAATCTTACTTATCTCATCGTATGGAGTAAAACTTACTTCACCAATTATTTATTTATTTATTTTTATTGTGATTACTTATGGAGTATATTGGGATTACATTGAGAACAGGAAGTGAACAAAAAATTTAGCAACTGTTATGTAAAAGAAAAGGGGTAGGATTAAATAAGCTCTGCTTCTTCCTACTCCTTTTCGAACATGTTGAAAAGAGAAACTGGAAATTGTGATGTATCATGTTGTATGCTTGCATGTTCCAAATAAACTCAAATTCAACTCAACTCAACATTTTAAGCACATTTATAGGCTGGGATGTTTTGGTCAAATTCCGAAGTTTGGACTTTAGGGGCGTTTAAATATAGTGGTAGTCTTTTTTATTTTCTACGTTGGGCAAATGACAGCTTTTTATGATTAGAGTGTGCCTATCTGAGTCACAATTCCTGTCAACTAAACAATAATTACCCAGAAAGAGTCGGAATTGCGTGCTCCCAGCTGAATTAAGTGTTGGAAGACATGATGAGGCATAGGCTTGTGTTACCATTTGTCTGCTGGGATGTAGGATGTAACCATGGCAATGAGCGGGAAGACATGGTGGTTGATGGATACGAGTTACCGACAGCACCTTCTTGCGTAGTGCAGCGCTTCTCATTGTTTTATTATCTATTATTTGATGTACTTGTTATTTACCCCTTATTTGTGTTCCTCTTTAATCACTGCATAAGTGATCTGTTTGGTACACATTGTCTATTGTCTTCTCTCCCAGAAAATGGAAACAAGGGAACAAACATTGATGTTCTTAATGTATCTTGTTAAGCATGTCTGACACAAATAGAATACCCAATCAAGATCAAATACCATTGCACAACAAGGTTAAACTAAAAAAATTGAAATTAGTCCCCAGTTTTTATAATTCTAAGACATTGTCTCCTAATTCGGATTAAAATATCCAGGGGCACTCCCAGAAAAGCTACTGTATTTATTGTTAATTTGCTTCCATTCTTCGCTTCCAGCGACAAATTGAAATGAAATAGCCTCCCATGGCAATAGATGAAAAGATCATCGCTCAAAGGCCTTCTTTTTTCATCCCTCAATTGCAGAAGGCAGCTTCATGCCTCTGTGCTAACGTCAACATTCAGTTTGCTCTAAACAACAACACTGTAGCAATTTTTAAAGGCATCCAGCAGCCAGCCATGCCCCTCGGCAGCAGGAAGCGTTCACACCTGAGAGAAAGTGTAAGCACAGTTAAAAGACAAGGCTCTCCTCTCTAATCCCTTTTTTCTTCCGGAGCAGGTGCTCGGATTTCTGGTGCCTACCCCCTCCTCCTCATCCTTCTCCTTTGCCTCGGCTCATTGCTTATCTCAGTTCAGAAGGCCTTTTTATCATTTGTCATGCGCTGCATATTGCCTCGCTAGACGTTTGGCTTTCTATTATTGCTCCCCTGCAGACGCCAATGATGCTTTTATTGCAAGAGCAAGGAACACTATCACCCTGGGCAGTTTTTTCTTCCATTTCGTCTTGTTTTTGGTCCTACGTACACTTTCTCTGCTGCTGAGCAAAGTACAGGTTCCACAGATTAAAGAAGCTTGTAAAATCACAATTACTGTGCAGAATAATGTGCGCTAAACTTATTTTGCTATTAGTTAGGTGATACAGTATGTCCATTCCATATAAAAAACTGTCAGTGATTGGTAGAGGTCTTCCATCGCTGTATCGTTACGACAGTCAGATGCATCACTAAGTTTTAATTGAGAGGCAAGTTTAGTACCTGCTGAGGCCCCCTGTCTACAGCTGGTGTGTTTGGTGGATTGTGTTCATTTAGTCTTTTTTAAATATTAGGAAAAACGCTTGTGTGCAGACCTGCGATGAGGTGGCGACTTGTCCAGTGTGTACACCACCTTCCGCCCGAATGCAGCTGAGATAGGCTCCAGCGACCCCCAGCGACCCCAAAGGGACAAGAGGTAGAAAATGGATGGATCGCTTGTGTGTAGACAAAGAAGAAAGAGATAACCTTTCCCTGCTTACAGTTTTGGTTGTCACTTCAGTCTTCCTCAGAGAGGTCAC
Source organism: Nerophis ophidion (assembly GCF_033978795.1). NCBI lineage: Eukaryota > Metazoa > Chordata > Actinopteri > Syngnathiformes > Syngnathidae > Nerophis > Nerophis ophidion. The sequence continues at coordinate 71,580,732 of NC_084618.1, forward strand.
AGCTTCCTGGTGTGTTGTTTTTCAAAAAAGGTGGCTGTATTTTGCCCTTCCAAATCTCTTACTCTCTAAAACCTATTCGTCTGCACAAAATAATCTTTCACTCACTGTATAGTGTTTGAAGTGTATTTCTACATGAGCGGCACGGGAGTTGTCGGGACGCTCTGCTGTCAGAGAAAGAGCTTGACTTGCCACCGTGCAGACTATGTGAATTCGACACAAAGAACAATTTTACATTTTATTGAAAAAGACGGCGATGAGCGGGGGGAAGAGCAATGTGGAGACCACTTTCATACTTTACAACTTCTTTCATGAATTGAATTGTGTTTCTCAGCTACTTTATCAAAGTGTTGGAACTTGCAACTTTCTTTGGCCCTCGTGATGACTAATTTTGCAGTCATACTCAATAAAAAAAACAGAGACTGGGTCACCGATGCATTTGTTTGGGCTCTTAATATTACGGAATAATCCTGGCAAACAAACAAGTTTGTTTTCCCCAGTGTTTAGCTGCACAGTAACCAAAATGATATACAAAAACCGGGTCACGAATTAGGCAAAAAATTTAATCAAATAGTGGGGTGTATGTAAACCGACCTCCCACTATAGTTAATTTATTTGATTTATAAAAGCCTTAAAAGGGACTGTGTGGAAGCTTTTTAAGAGGCTAACTTTCCAATGTGTTTTAAGTAGGGCTGTCAAACGATTTAAATGTTAAATCACGATTATTTGCAAGTTCATAGTTAACTAAAAATCTATTGCGATTAATTGCGGATAAATATAACTTTTTGTCAATGAGTGTACACTAGACAAATCATTTTCAAGTTTATATTACCATAATTGGAAAATTATTTACCTTGAATGAAATGTTTTGTGTTAAACATTATGCTTTTTTTAAGCAGCTCGACACAAAAAGGATAAAAACACGCTTTTGTGAATTATATTTTATATTTTTAATGACGATAAAAAAATACCTGCAGTCCATTGGTGTTAGGGAGGTCACGGTATGAACATGTCTTATCACTGTTACTGTGACTAAAAATATTACGTTTAACATTATTATTATTATTATTTTTTTTTTAATGTGCTCAACATTTTCAAAAAGTACTTATACTGAAATCTTTAAACCAAGTTTTATATTAAAAAAAAACAGAAAAACATTAAAAATGATTTTTCTTTGAAAAGAAAAAACATTATTACAAATAAAAACAGTTTCATGTACATCAAGTAGAAATTGAATGTGCAAATGAAAAAAACACAAGCATTATAAACAAAGTATTATATCAGAAACCAAATAATAACATAAATAAATACTAATAAATGTGAAACTTGTGAGAGATGGGACCTTATGGATCTAAAGATAAACAAAAACAAATGTAAGAATTTTTCAAGATGGCACCTGATGGCCATTAGACGTAACTGCACTTTTGTCGATATAGACAAAAAATGTGTCATATACAGTATGAGATCTAGTTTTAAAGGCCTACTGAAATGAGATGTTCTTATTCAAACAGGGATAGCAGGTCCATTTTATGTGTCATACTTGATCATTTCGCAATATTGCCATATTTTTGCTGAAAGGATTTAGTAGAGAACATCGACGATAAAGTTCGCAACTTTTAGTGCTGATAAAAACGCCTTGTCTTTACCGGAAGTCGCAGACGATGACGTCACAAGAGTGAGGGCTCCTTACGTCCTCACATTGTTTTTAATGGGAGCCTCCAGCAGCAAGAACTATTCGGACCGAGAAAACGACAATTTCCCCATTAATTTGAGCGAGGACGAAAGTCTTGTGGATGATGATATTGATAGTGAAGGACTAGAAAAAAATAAAAATAAAGTAAAAAAAAAAAAAAAAAAAAGGCGACTGCATTGGGACGGATTCAGATGTTTTTAGACACATTTACTAGGATATTTCTGGGAAATCCCTTATCTTTCTATTGTGTTGCTAGTGTTTTAGTGAGATTAAATAGTACCTGATAGTCGGAGGGTTGTGTCCACGGGTGTCTTGAGGCCAGTGTCTGAGGGAAGTCACTGCATATACAAGGACGGCGCAGACACCACAGATCTCCGGTAAGAGGCGTCTTTTTAACACAATTTTCTCACCGAAACCTGCCGGTTGACAAGTAGTCGGGAACCATGTTCGCTTGACCGCTCTGATCCATAGTAAAGCTTCACCTCCGGGAATTTTAAACAAGGAATCACCGGCTAAAGGCTAAGCTTCCCAACTCCATCTTTCTACTTTGACTTCTCCATTATTAATTGAACAAATTGCAAAAGATTCAGCAACACAAATGTCCAGAATTCTGTTTAATTGCGCGTTGAAAAGAGACGACTTTTAGCCGCAAATAGTGCTGCGCTAATATTTCCTGACAGTCCGTGACGCCACGCCTTCGCGGGAAATTTAAAATTGCAATTTAGTAAACTAAACAGGCCGTATTGGCATGTGTTGCAATGTTAATATTTCATCATTGATATATAAAAATCCCTTGTTGACATTATCATTAGACATTTGTAAAAATAAAAATAAAAGAACAATAGTGTCACAGTGGCTTACACTTGCATCGCATCTCATAAATTTGACAACACACTGTGTCCAATATTTTCACAAAAAAAAAGTCATATTTTTGGTTCGTTTTATAGTTAAAACAAATTTACATTATTGCAATCAGTTGATAAAACATTGTCCTTTACAATTAAAAAAGCTTTTTTATTTTTTTAAATCTACTACTCTGCTAGCACATCAGCAGACAGGGGTAGATCCTGCTGAAATCCTATGTATTGAATGAATACAGAATCGTTTTGAATCGGAAAAATATAGTTTTTGAATCGAGAATCGCATTGAATCGAAAAAAATAGATATATAATCGAATCGTGACCCTAAGAATCGATATTGAATCGAATCGTGGGACACCCAAAGATTCACAGCCCTATTTTAAACGAACAAAATGCTTTGCCACATGAATGTTTTTTAAAGTAATAACTTTTTGAAATAAGGAAAAACACCTCATGTAAAAATTAGGATGTTCAATATGGTTCAATGCAACAGTTTGGCTAACAAAAATAAAGAAGACTGATGCAATCTATTGTCAAATACACAATCTTTGTGCCTTACTGAAAACTCAGCGTGTTGATACTTCAGAGTCTGAATTCAATTTAATTTGATTTTTGTTGTTGTTTTTTTTAGCTAGTACTGATGTTATTGGAACACTGACATGGTTAGCAGGACGGCGTGGCGCGGTTGGTAGAGTGGCCGTGCCAGGAACCTGAGGGTTCCTGGTTCGATCCCCACCTTATACCAACCAAGTCACGTCCATTGTGTCCTTGAGCAAGACACTTCACCCTTGCTCCTGATGGGTCGTGGTTAGGGCCTTGCATGGCAGGTACCGCCATCAGTGTGTGAATTTGTGTCTGAATGGGTGAATGTGGAAATAGTGTCAAAGCGCTTTGAGTACCTTGAAGGTAAAAAAGCGCTATACAAGTATAACCCATTTACCATTTATATAAAGGACAAGTGACCATTTCAGTAGACAAATGGCAATACTTTATAAACAAGTTGTGGTAACGTTTCCTACACATCGCCTGCTCATGGTCACTTTTAGTCACAGCAGCAGGAGGACGCTGTGTTGAGAAAATCAAAGCAACATCAAATACTTTTCTCTTTTCCTGTATACTTTTTGAGTGGGAAAACATGTATCTGTCTCCAATATTGTCCTCATTTGTCACCATCTAATAACAGTGCGCTCTGAAACGCACTGCAAAACTCCACAGTAGTGAAGCAAGTGTAATGAAGTAAAACAAAGCTATCGGCTCCATTCACCAGGAGGGAAAATCTCCGGAGCAAGGTTTGTATAGTTACCGCCATGTTCTCTAAAGCTAAGGTACTAGTGTGCATGTGCCGGCGGTGCTGCGATTCAGTTTCCAGGACGTAAACAGTGTTGCCTAAAATGCATTAATAAATGCAGTATTTTGGTCATTAAAAATTTGAACGGTATTACTAACCCATCTGGAATTTCACTTTGGTTTGTAAATATATAGTTTACCATTTCAACCCTAGTGGTGTCTCGCCAGATTTTGTAATTTATCGGAATGAAGACATTTGTATTCCTGCTGTAGAAGCACTTGCCATCAGAAGAGAGGAGCTACAGCATGTTTAGATACCAGTTTCGCGCATAAATAACACAAAATGTGGATTGTTACATTCATGGTCTGATTGTCAAAGATGTTTGGTAATGTAATGTGTGATATCTCTACCTGAATATATTCTTCTGATATTCTATACATTACATGTCAGGTTAATGGTACTCATATGTCTGCATGACTATATTTTAACCTTCTATATTTATTTATAAAATGTAGCATTCAGTCTACTAAACATTCTGTAATTGCAAACTATTAATCAAAACAGGTTATAAAAGAATAAGCATTTTTTTTCAATCTACCAGAAAACATTTATTCAGACAGAAAAATCACAGATTAAATCACAAAACATCTTTGACAAAGAATGATCGTAATGTAAGACGATTTTTAAGTGTTTTGGTGGTTGGAACAGATATGGCCCGTAGCGCTTTTATTGTAATTATAATAAGAAGTGTCTTGACATGTTTTGACGAAAGTCTCTAATAAAAGTGACTATAAAATTCCTCTCTACCGTATTGCTGAGCTTTTTTCCATCTTACTAAAGCAGTTAGAGTAAAAATCTACATGTTATATTATTAATGCACTCAACTGGACTGTAAACACGGTTGTGTAGCACCTCCTCTCAGCAAATGGAAAAGGCGCTGGCAGGCGTTTGATTCAATATTGTCGTTTCACAGCAGTTGAAGATAAAATAGTCTAGTATTGTCCTAGGAACGATTTCCCATGGCTTTGGACCTGAGATTTCCTTAATGTCCCCTTTACTGAGTTCATGTTTGTTATTTTCGAGCTTGTGGCTCAACAGTAACTGAACGAAATTACATTACCCCATGCAAGGGAACGGAACAAGGGTCAAAAAAGACTGAGGACACGTGTGTTAGTCACGCATTAAAAAAATTATTGCCATCAAAGGAACTTATAGGCAACGCATTATAGCGTTAACATTGACAGCCCTAGTTTTAAGCATTATGGCCTGCCCTCTTATGGCTTTCAGCAGATAATGGTATTATTACAGGCCCCACATAAGAAGCGCCCGAATATTATCAACTGTACTGTTGATAATAGAGGTAAATTATTGGTATTGTTCATTATCAATAGCGCTATTTCTATTGGTATTTGTATTGCTGCATTTGTAGTGTAATAATGTTCATTGTCAATACTATATTATTTATTTTACTAACTGACTAACTACAAACCACAGTTCCATATGAGTTGGGAAATTGTGTTAGATGTAAATATAAACGGAATAGAATGATTTGCAAATCATTTTCAACCCATATTCAGTTCAATATGCTACATAAACAACATATTTGATGTTCAAACTGATAAACATCATTTTTTTTGCAAATAATCATTAATTTTAGAATTTGATGCCAGCAACACGTGACAAAGAAGTTGGGAAAGGTGGCAATAAATACTGATAAAGTTGAGGAATGCTCATCAAACACTTGTTTAGAACATACCACAGGTGTGCAGGCTAATTGGGAACTGGTGGGTGCCATGATTGGGTATAAAAACAGCTTCCCAAAAAATGTTCAGTCTTTTACAAGAAAGGATGGGGCAGGGTACACCCCTTTGTCCACAACTGCGTGAGCAAATAGTCAAACAGTTTAAGAACAACGTTTCTTAATATGCATTTGCAAGAAATTTAGGGATTTCAACATCTACGGTCAATAATATAATCAAAAGGTTTTAGAGAATCTGGAGAAATCACTCCACGTAAGCGGCATGGCCGGAAACCAACATCGAATGACCGTGACCTTCGATTCCTCATACGGCACTGTATCAAAAACAGACATCAATCTCTAAAGGATATCACCACATGGGCTCAGGAACACTTCAGAAAACCACCATCACTAAATACAGTTTGTCGCTACATCTGTAAGTGCAAGTTAAAGCTCTACTATGCAAAACGAAAGCCATTTATCAACAACATCCAGAAACGCTGCCGGCTTCTCTGGGCCCGAGATCATCTAAGATGGACTGATGCAAAGTGTAAAAGTGTTCTGTGGTCTGACGAGTCCACATTTTAAATTGTTTTTGGAAATATTCCCTATCGGTTCATTCGGACCAAAGGGGAAGCGAACCATCCAGACTGTTATCGACACAAAGTTCAAAAGCCAGCATCTGTGATGGTATGGGGGTGCATTAGTGCCCAAGGCATGGGTAACTTACACATCTGTGAAGGCACCATTAATGCTGAAAGATAAATATAGGTTTTGGAACAACATATGCTGCCATCTAAGCGCCATCTTTTTCATGGATGCCCCTGCTTATTTCAGCAAGACAATGCCAAGCCACATTCCGCACGTGTTACAACAGCGTGGCTTCGTAAAAAAATCAGTGCGGTTACTTTCCTGGCATGCCTGCAGTCCAAACCTGTTTCCCATCGAAAATGTGTAGCGCATTTAGAAGTAGAAAATATGACAGCGGAGACCCCGGACTGTTGAACGACTGAAGCTCTACATAAAACAAGAATGGGAAATAATTCCACTTTCAAAGGTTCAACAATTAGTTTCGTCAGTTCCCAAACGTTTATTGAGTGTTGTTAAAAGAAAAAGTGACGTAACACAGTGGTGAACATGCCCTTTCCCAACTACTTTGGCACGTGTTGCAGCCATGAAATTCTAAGTTACCGGTAATTATTATTTGATAAAAAAAATTAAATTTATGAGTTTGAACATCAAATATCTTGTCTTTGTAGTGCATTCAACTGAATATGGGTTGAAAAGGATTTGCAAATCATTGTATTCTGTTTTTACTTACATCTAACACAAATTTCGAACTCATATGGAAACAGGGTTTGTAGTTCTTTCTGACTGCTTTTATGTGTGTGTGTGTGTGTGTGTGTGTGTGTGTGTGTGTGTGTGTGTGTGTGTGTGTGTGTGTGTGTGTGTGTGTGTGTGTGTGTGTGTGTGTGTGTGTGTGTGTGTGTGTGTGTGTGCGTTTGTCAAAGTGACATATGGGGACATTTTTATGAAATTTCACCTTACATATGAGGACCTGTTGAAATATGGGGACATTTTCCATGTCCTCATATTTCCCGCAATGCTATCGTGTTCTAGACCCTCCCAGCATGTTCCCAGACCAAAAATCTCTAAAGTCTTCATTTGTCAAATTTTCAGAAAGTGTGAAAGTGTGTTTAATTTTTTTGCTCACCTTCGATTTTGCCCCTAGTGGCCATCTTTGCTATTATGACACACACACACACACACACACTTGTCCTCATATGTCATATGTCCTCATACGTCATGTGGGTCAGAAACTCACACACTCCAACATTTTGAAAAACAGATAATCATTACAGCAATAAACATACTCTTGAATTCTGAATCAAATAACAACACATTTTCAACTGATCTGATGATCTCAACCTTTTTTTTATGTTAGTTTTATCTTTTCAATTGGTTTATCTGGAGAAGATTTGGGCTAGACACTTAGTAATAAAGTGATTATGGTGATGCTTTTATTTTTTTAATTCAGTATTTTACTATATTGGGCTTTTTGCTATTCTGTTGACTAAAATACAATGCCACACAATAATTACTTTAAATGTACCTGAAATGTAGGTTTCTGCATAAATGGCCCCTAAAAAACCTTCAACCTTGATTGACACAAAGGCAATAATTCAAGTGCAATTCAAACTATTCAAACATCCACGGATGACGCCATATCCATGGCTCTCAACTCCACACTGAGCCACGTGGAACACCGGGGGAGGTATGTCAGGATGCTTTTCATTGACTATAGCTCCGCCTTCAATACCATCATTCCAAACATCCTGGTCACCAAACTGCTGGACGTAGGCCTCCCCTCACCCACCTGTCTTTGGATTAAGAACTTTCTGACCAACCGACCTCAGACAGTAAAACTTGGCCCCCATCTCTCCTCCCCCCGCACAATCAGCATCGGCTCTCCACAGGGCTGTGTGCTGAGCCCTTTGCTGTACTCCCTCTACACCCATGAGTGTAGTCCAGCCCAGCCGGAGAACACCATAATCAAGTTCCCATTACAGGGGCGGGGATGAGTCTGCATACAGAGATGAGGTCCTGAAACTATCAGTGTGGTGTTCAGTGAATAATCTGGCACTGAACACCACAAAAACCAAGGAACTCATCTTTGACTTCAGGAAAAACACTGCAGACTCCGCCCCCCGCTACATCAACGGCGAGGAGGTGGAGAGAGTCAGCTCCTTCAAGTTCCTCAGCACCCTCATATCTGCTGACTTTTCCTGGACCCAAAATACAACTGTGGTCATCCGGAAGGCCCAGCGGAGACTCCACTTCCTGAGGGTGCTGAGGAAGAACAGACTGGATAGACAGCTGATGGTGACCTTCTATCGCTCGGCTGTCGAGACCCTGCTGACGTACTGCATAACAGTGTGGTACGCCAGGTGCACTGAAGCAGACAAACAGGCGATTCAGAGGGTCATAAAGTCTGCACAAAAAATCTTCAGCTTCCCCCTCCCCTCCCTAAAGGATTTACATAACTCCCGTTGCCTCAAGAAAGCAAAAAACATCACCAAGGACAGCACACACCCTGGCTACCACTTGTTCCACTTGCTACCATCAGGCAGGCGCTACAGGTGCATCAGAGCCAGAACAAACAGGCTCAGAGACAGCTTCTTTCCCAAAGCTGTCACCATGCTGAACTCTAACTTATAATAATAATAATTCACCGCTATACAATATAATGCCCTAATACCCTACTGTGCAATACTACCCTTCGAATGCAATACGTCCGACACTGATTGTTATTTATTAGGGCGTGGCGCAGTGGAAGAGTGGCCGTGTGCAACCCGAGGGTACCTGGTTCAATCCCCACCTAGTACCAACCTCGTCACGTCCGTTGTGTCCTGAGCAAGACACTTCACCCTTGCTCCTGATGGGTGCTGGTTGGCGCCTTGCATGGCAGCTCCCTCCATCAGTGTGTGAATGTGTGTGTGAATGTGTGTGTGAATGTGGAAGTAGTGTCAAAGCGCTTTGAGTACCTTGAAGGTAGAAAAGCGCTATACAAGTACAACCCATTTATCATTTATTACTTCGTAACTCTTGGTTTGTTCTGTATATTGTACAATATTTTATATTTCTATAGTGTTTTGTATATTGTACAGGATTGCTTGTTATTTTTACTGGATAGTAGTCTGTTTATTTCAATTGTTAGTTTCTCCTTCATTACCTCTTATGTTATTTTACCCCATATTTGTTCCCACAACCTCACCTTAAGTTGGTGTCTTTAATCTTGTAATATGCAAATATAATGACGATAAAGTCTATTCGATTCTATTCTATTCTTCTAAACTACATAAAGTATTTAATATTTTCAAATGGTAACAATAGCACATGGTTTTGGTATTTGTGTCTTTGGGACACATTTAGGATTCAATTAGCGATTGTTTTTGGAGGTATTCATTTTACATCAGTGGTTCTCAAATGGGGGTACGCGTACCCCTTGGGGTACTTTAAGGTATGCCAAGGGGTACGTGAGATTTTTTTGACAATATTCTAAAAATAGCAACAATTCAAAAATCCTTTATAAATATATTTATTGAATAATACTTTAACAAAATATGAATGTAAGTTCATAAAGTGTGAAAAGAAATACAACAATGCAATATTCAGTGTTGACAGCTTGATTTTTTGTGAACATGTTCCATAAATATTGATGTTAAAGATTTCTTTTTTTGTGAAGAAATTAAGTTGATGAATCCAGATGGATCTCTATTACAATCCCCAAAGAGGGCACTTTAAGTTGATGATTACTTCTAAGTGTAGAAATTTTATTTGTAATTAAATCATTTGTTTATTTTACAACAAGTTTTTAGTGATTTTATATCTTTTTTCCAAATAGTTCAAGAAATGAGCAATATTTTGCACTGTTATACAATTTAATAAATCAGAAACTGATGACATAGTTTCTGTATTTAACTTCTTTATCTCTTTTTTTTCAACCAAAATGTCTTTGCTCTGATTAGGGGGTACTTGAATTAAAAAAATGTTCACAGGGGGTACATCACTGAAAAAAGGTTGCGAACCACTGTTGTATTCAAGATGGTTACTTCCACCACTCTGAAGAGTCATAGTGTCTGATTGGTCCGATTTTCAGTTAGGCGCCGCCTGATTGGCCAATGGACGATGTCAGGTCCTAACAGATGGCTAAATCACAAGCTGACTATTTCTCTCGTGGAAGCTATATAACTGACGCATGACACTCAATATTAAATATATAAACATATATATACATATATATGAAAGTTTTCCAAAAGGACCATTTATAACCAGAATAGAAAACTTCAGACACGATTTTGAGCACTCGGTGAACACCACTTCCGGGACCTGCAGCACCGGAGGAGGACATCTATCTTGGCCACAAACGATCTCTGACAGTCTACTGCACGTGGAGGAGTCAGGTGAGGCTAAAATGGAGTTTAACTTAATTATTTAGACCAATGTTTTTTAACAATTCAACTTACTTCATTATAAACAACAGTTAAATGTTTTTTTGTTATTAATTGTGGTCAGATTTGATTTTATAAAGTTAAATAGAGCATTTCAGGTCTAAGCCAAGTCCAAGGCATTTAAATGTTTTAAATGGTTATCAATTAAGATGAAGGATGATAAGGGTTGCATGGAAGATTATGCCAGTAAACCTTTTCATAATTTTAGATAGACTAGACTAGAGTTGTTCAAATTGTTTCTCAAATACAAATATTTCAGGCTGATAAGCACTGTCTAGTAGGCATGTTACTGTTATAGTAATTGTAATAATTTGTTTGAGAAGCTTCATGACTGCAATAAGCCTAAACTTAACAGTTTTTGAAGGGTTTGGTTCTTTGTTTTATTTCTGTGTCACTGATGTTATTATTTTTATGTGTGGATTTGTTAGGTGTACCAACACATTTTGTAGATATCATGTCCAAAAGAAGAGCGAGACGTAATCCTGAGGCTGAAGCCACTGAGTTTATTTTATCTGGATGTGACAAGTCTTGTTTAAAGGCCCAGTGGATCAATGATTGGAAAGGTATGTCTTGTAATGTACCCTATTATTGTTAATTTGGATAATTTTCTTACTGTCTAATAGAGGTTGAACTATATGTCTTTAATTAGCAGTGTTTGGAATAACAGCGGTATATGATAACTAATGCAGTTACTGGTAAAAGTAACGAGTAAACTAATTACTTTCATGTACGTTACAATGCCGTTATGATGCATTTCATGTAATATGGCATGCTACTGTTGATGTGATTGTATGTCAACAAGACAGCTTCAGAAGCACAGCACGTTTAGTGCAGGTAATATCTTTTTACTAATGAAAGCAACACCCAGAACTAATTACGAAAATGAACTTGATATCAAATAGAAAGAGGCAACATCTCCCTGCAGACAACAAACACATACATACTACTAGTAACTACAAAGGAACAAATCATTGATTAATGTGACAAGTTGAAGTAAATAACACACCGTTTTTAGACAAAAAGCTATTGAGGCACATTCTATCTCTTAATTGACCAGAGGTAGCACAACCCAGTGAAAACATTCAACAGAACTACCTTGACTGGCACTGCTTAGCTAACAAACTATTCTGCTCTGTCTGGGCGCTGACGCCCCACGTCACTTGGTAACAGACACAGCCTTTTCAAGGCACACACACTCACACACTCTGCTCTCATGAAATATTTAAATATTTTTTTTTAAGTAACACAATTACTTGCCTAGTAATTATTTACATTCTGTTAGTAATGAAATGACTTTTTGGTCAAGTAACGACTAACTATAATTATTTATTTTTTTGAATAAATGTTCCAAACACTGTTAATTAGTAAACTCTGCATTATCAGGACGTGGTGTATTTGCTTGTGCATCAATTGAAAAAGGATCCTTTGTGGTCGAGTACCGAGGGGAGTTAATCTCGAGACGTGAGCGAGACAAGAGACAAACAACGTACACGGAAAAGCAAAATGCTTTCCTGTTTGATTTTAAATGGAACGATGACATTTGGTGGTAAGTAAAATTAGGTGTTCTTTAAAGGCCTACTGAAAGCCACTACTAGCGACCACGCAGTCTGATAGTTTATATATCAATGATGAAATATTAACATTGCAACACATGCCAATACGGCCGCTTTAGTTTACTAAATTGCAATTTTAAATTTCCCGGGAGTTTCTTGTTGAAAACGTCGCGGAATGATGACTTGGTCGCGTGACGTCACGGACTGTAAGGAAATATTAGCGCTGCACACACACACAGCTAAACGTCGTCTGCTTTAACGGCAAAATTACACAGTATTTTGGAGAACTGTGTTGCTGAATCTTTTGCAACATGTTCAATTAATAATGGAGAAGTCAAAGTAGAACGATGGAGTTGGGAAGCTTTAGCCTTTAGCCACACAAACACACGGTGATTCCTTGTTTGAAATTCCCGGAGGTGAAACTTTATTATGGATCAGAGCGGTCAAGCGAACATGGATCCCGCCCGACCAAATGTTAGCAGTTTTCGGTGAGAAAGTTGTGGTAAAAAGTCGCCACTCACCGGAGATCAGGTGAGTTTGTGCCGTCCGTACAGCTGCCGTCGACTTCCATCAGACACTGGCGTCAACACACCCGTGGACACACACTTCCGACTATCACCTACTATTACACTCACTAAAACACTATCAACACAATAGAAAGATAAGGGATTTCCCAGAATTATCCTAGTAAATGTTTCTAAAAACATTTGAATCAGTCCCAATTTTTTTTTTTTTTTTATTAATTTTTTCTAGCCCTTCGCTATCAATATCCTCAAACACGAATCTTTCATCCTCGCTCAAATTAATGGGGAAATTGTTGTTTTCTCGGTCCGAATAGCTCTTTTTGTTGGAGGCTCCCATTAAAAACAATGTGAGGATGTGTGGAGCCATCAACATGTGACGTCATCGTCTGCGACTTCCATTAAAGACAAGGCTTTTCTATTAGCGAACAAACGTTGCAAACTTTATCGTGGATGTTCTCTACTAAATCCTTTCAGCAAAAATATGGCAATATCGCAAAATGATGAAGTATGACGCATAGAATGGACCTGCTATCCCCGTTTAAATAAGAACATCTCATTTCAGTAGGCCTTTAAAGGCTTCAGCAACACAGATGTCCAAAATACTGTGTAATTATGCGGTTAAAGCAGACGACTTTTAGCTGTGTGTGTGTGCAGCGCTAGTATTTCCTAACAGTCCGTGATGTCATGACGTTTTCAACAGGACACTTCGCGGGAAATTTAAAATTGCAATTTAGTAAACTAAAGCGGCCGTATTGGCATGTGTTGCAATGTTAATATTTCATCAGTGATATATAAACTATCAGACTGCGTGGTTGCTAGTAGTGGCTTTCAGTAGGACTTTAAGTTACTGTGTAATAGTGGCAAAAACTTGAATTCTTGAACTTCTTAAATTTTAGTATTGATGCCTCTGATGAAGATGGGTCTCTTGGTCGCTTGGTTAATGATGCCCACAAGTCCCCAAACTGCACAATGAAAAAAATTACAGTCCAAAGTAGACCTCATCTTTGCTTGTTTGCTATTGAAAACATTCAAGCATTTAGTGAAATAACTTACAACTACGGACAATCTCAATGGCCTAGGAGAACTCAGGTGAGTAAATGACCTAATATAATACAATTCATTATCATGCCATTGACTAACAGCTAATTAAGAGTGCTGTTAACGATGTAATTAATTATTTCTGACAATATATTTTTGGTGCTTTGCTGCAGACACTTGAGGTTCCATCTCAAGATTCTCCAGATTCAGAAATGAGCATCAGGCAGACTTCATCCCTCCAACAGGTTATCAAATGTCTATGTGTCTAAATCCTCTCTAAGGTCATGTCCAAACAAACACAGGTACTTAATAAACGCATACTTATCTCTGCGTTTAGGGCCTCTTGTCCACATGCAAACGCATACTTATGTCCTTAAAAAGGCAGACTTTTGCAAACGCTGGACATGACATGTTTCAAAATTCTCCTTGCACGGCTCAAACTGAGACTTGTACTTCTCTGATGACTTCACTGTTGTGCGCTGTCATTTCCAAACCTGACTTGCTGGCTTTAAACACACAAAAAGATGACTTACTGTACATTTGAACTTAAAGGTGCTTTTATTTTCACTCAACATTGACAAAAAATACGCATCAAAATGGGCTTTGAGACACTCCCGACAGCGACAATGACAGTCATTTTAGATACGATTGCTGTTGGACTTCCAGTTGATGAGACAACTTTGACAGTCAAGACTTTTTGCTTGATATATTAGAAAGGACAGCTCATGAAGTTATCTTATGTGTGTTGGTTCCATTTGTGTAAATGGAGCGGGAGCGACTGTGCACACACCTGTGACGTGTCCGAGCGACTAAAAAAAAACATGAAGTATTCTTAATCCTTGTTAATGTTAAAAAAATATACATTTCATTGCACATGTACTTCTATATTGATCATTAAATGCATTATAATTCCACGAGAGTTTTGCAGCGGCACACGCACGTGCGCTTTAGGTACTTAAACGTGCAAAAAAGGGTTCCTTGGCTTGTGCTGAATTTACAAATAATGTGCACTTCACTGCACATGTCACCATGTTGCTGATTAAAGATGTCATAATTCAAGGTTTCAGCAGCACGGTTATGCATGAACGCTATGAACAAACACACAAAAAAAAGATTCATAATTTTCCCACGGCATAGTATCACCGGTATACTGGTCATATTACCGGTATATCGTATAAGTATATCAAGTAGTATATCAAGTATAGCAGTATGTCAAGTATTATATCATAGTAGTATATTGAAATTAACATAATGACAGACGTACAATGCCATCAGCAGTGGGTGCTTTTCCAGGCTTCTGATTGTGTGTGCATGACAGCAGGTGTATGCAATCGTATGTGGACGTAGACTGTTTTGAAACTACGCTTGTGTGGATGGTGATAGTTTTAATCCCATATATGCGTTTTTGAAACTCAGAGTTTGTGTGGACATGGCCTATATTTGACACACTATATACTTTAGAAGACATCTAATCCATTTAACATCTCACATATAGTTTGTACGACAACATATTCGGCAATGACAACACATGTTAGTCTGTGTGGAGTTTAAAACTTCAGTTTACCAAAACGGGAGATGTTACATTTTAACAACATGAATTCTACATGTGATCACTCGTCATGTCCTCATATTTTTTGAACTAAGAAACACTGTGTTTCATATAAGGTCCTCATATTTGTCTAAGAGCGATAACTCTATAATAATATTTACTTTTATCCGACATAATATGCTCAGAATGTAATCAACAAAGAGTGCTGATAATGTTATGATTAATGAGTTCTGACATTATATTTTTGTGTTTTGTTGCAGACACCAACTGTTGATGTTCCATTTCAACATTCTCCTCGTACAGATGTGAGCGATGAACTGACTTCATCCCTCAAACAGGTTATTACATTTCTATTTAACTATATCCGCTCTGAATTTGACTCAACCTATACTTTGGGAGACATTTAATCCATTTAACCTCTCACAGATCAGTTTATACAACAACATTTTTGTAAGGGTACATCCATGTTAGTCAGTGTGGAGTTTAAAACTCAGGTTTACCAAAACAGGAGATGTTTCAGGTCAGCAACATTAATTCTACATGTGATCACTCGTCCTTGTCCTATTGTATGAATTAAGAAAGACTTAAGTTTGTTTCACATAAGGCCCTCATATTTTCTGAACCAGATTGGTATGTGTTACAATATTAATGTCAAAGCTTTCAAATGAGCGGTTCAATCCAGGTCCTCATATTTTCTGGACCACATTTTAGTCTGTGTTACATCCTTAAGTAATTGTCTAAGAGATATAACTCTACAATAATATTTGCTATTTATCTGGCATAATATGCTCAGAATGTTATCAACAAAGAGTGCTGATAATGTTATGATTAATGAGTTCTGATATTGTTTTTTTGTGTTTTGTTGCAGACACCAACTGTTGATGTTCCATTTCAACATTCTCCTCGTACAGATGTGAGCGATGAACCGACTTCATCCCTCAAACAGGTTATTACATTTCTATTTAACTATATCCGCTCTGAATTTGACTCAACCTATACTTTGGGAGACATTTAATCCATTTAACCTCTCACAGATCAGTTTATACAACAACATATTTGTAAGGGTACATCCATGTTAGTCAGTGTGGAGTTTAAAACTCAGGTTTACCAAAACAGGAGATGTTTCAAGTCAGCAACATTAATTCTACATGTGATCACTCGTCATGTCCTCATATTGTTTGAACTAAGAAAGACTTCAGTGTGTTTCACATAAGGTCCTCATTTTTCTGAACCAGATTAGTGTGTGTTACAATATTAATGTCAAAGCTTTCAAATGAGCGGTTCAATCCAGGTCCTCATATTTTCTGGACCACATTTTAGTCTGTGTTACATTCTTAATTAATTGTCTAAGAGCTATAACTCTATAATAATCTTTCCTATTTATCTGGCATAATATGCTCAGAATGTTATCAACAAAGAGTGCTGATAATGTTATGATTAATGAGTTTTGACATTGTTTTTTTGTGTTTTGTTGCAGACACCAACTGTTGATGTTCCATTTCAACATTCTCCTCGTACAGATGTGAGCGATGAACCGACTTCATCCCTCCAACAGGTTATTACATTTCTATTTAACTATATCTGCTCTAAATTTGACACAACCTATACTTTGGGAGACATTTAATCCATTTAACCTCTCACAGATCAGTTTATACAACAACATTTTTGTAAGGGTACATCCATGTTAGTCAGTGTGGAGTTTAAAACTCAGGTTTACCAAAACAGGAGATGTTTCAAGTCAGCAACATTAATTCTACATGTGATCACTCGTCATGTCCTCATATTGTTTGAACTAAGAAAGACTTCAGTGTGTTTCACATAAGGTCCTCATTTTTCTGAACCAGATTAGTGTGTGTTACAATATTAATGTCAAAGCTTTCAAATGAGCGGTTCAATCCAGGTCCTCATATTTTCTGGACCACATTTTAGTCTGTGTTACATTCTTAATTAATTGTCTAAGAGCTATAACTCTATAATAATCTTTCCTATTTATCTGGCATAATATGCTCAGAATGTTATCAACAAAGAGTGCTGATAATGTTATGATTAATGAGTTTTGACATTGTTTTTTTGTGTTTTGTTGCAGACACCAACTGTTGATGTTCCATTTCAACATTCTCCTCGTACAGATGTGAGCGATGAACCGACTTCATCCCTCCAACAGGTTATTACATTTCTATTTAACTATATCTGCTCTAAATTTGACACAACCTATACTTTGGGAGACATTTAATCCATTTAACCTCTCACAGATCAGTTTATACAACAACATTTTTGTAAGGGTACATCCATGTTAGTCAGTGTGGAGTTTAAAACTTAGGTTTACCAAAACAGGAGATGTTTCAAGTCAGCAACATTAATTCTACATGTAATCACTCGTCATGTCCTCATATTGTTTGAACTAAGAAAGACTTCAGTGTGTTTCACATAAGGTCCTCATTTTTCTGAACCAGATTAGTGTGTGTTACAATATTAATGTCAAAGCTTTCAAATGAGCGGTTCAATCCAGGTCCTCATATTTTCTGGACCACATTTTAGTCTGTGTTACATTCTTAATTAATTGTCTAAGAGCTATAACTCTATAATAATCTTTCCTATTTATCTGGCATAATATGCTCAGAATGTTATCAACAAAGAGTGCTGATAATGTTATGATTAATGAGTTCTGACATTGTTTTTTTGTGTTTTGTTGCAGACACCAACTGTTGATGTTCCATCTCAACATTCTCCTGATTCAGATGTGAGCGATGAACGGACTTCATCCCTCCAACAGGTTATTACATTTCTATTTAACTATATCTGCTCTAAATTTGACACAACCTATACTTTGGGAGACATTTAATCCATTTAACCTCTCACAGATCAGTTTATACCACAACATTTTTGTAAGGGTACATCCATGTTTGTCAGTGTGGAGTTTAAAACTCAGGTTTACCAAAACGGGAGATGTTTCAAGTCAACAACATTAATTCCACATATGATCACTCGTCATGTCCTCATATTGTTTGAACTAAGAAAGACTTCAGTGTGTTTCACATAAGGTCCTCGTATTTTCTGAACCAGATTAGTGTGTGTTACAATATTAATGGCAAAGCTTTCAAATGAGTGGTTGAATCCAGATCCTTATATTTTTTGGGCCACATTTTAGTGTATGTTACATTCTTAATTAATTGTCTAAGAGCTAAAACTCTAATAATCTTTCCTATTTATCTGGCATAATATGCTCAGAATGTTATAGACAAAGAGTGCGAGGTCTAAGGTCCTAATATTTTTTAACTACATTAGTGTGTGCTACAATGTTAATGTCAAATCTTTAAAATTAGTGTTTCCTTCAAAAGTGCGCATATTGTCTGAACCTTTTTCAGTGTCTTTTGAATTATTCCTTTGTTGTCTAAGAGCTAAAATATTTCTATAATTTTAACTATAAATATTTCAGTATATGCTCAGTATTTAATCAACAAAAATGCTTATAATGCTATAATTAGGTAGTTCTGACAAAACATATTTGTATTTTGTTGCAGACACCAACTGTTGATGTTCTATCGCAACATTCTCCAGATTCAGAAGTGAGCGATAAAAAGACTTCATCCCTCCAACAGGTTATTACATATCTTACTTTTCTATATCCTCTCTAAAATTTCTACTACGTATTCTTTGGAAGACATTTAATTTATTAAACCTCTCACAGATCGGTTTATATGACCACATTTTTGTAGAGGTACATTTATGTTAGTCAGTGTGGAGTTTAAACCTATGTTTGCCAAAACAGGAGCTGTTACGAGTCAGGAACATGAATTCTACATGATATGAACACTCTTCATATTTTCTGAACCACATTTTAATGTGACTTCTAAGTGACTTCTTCTGGGGCCTATAATACATTATATTACTTTAATTAGTTTTCTTATGAAACCCGTACTTTCAAGATGTGTGCCACTTTCAGTTAAATTAAGGGGGAACCTGGTTGTGCAGTAATGAATGTCAAAAGTAGTAAGGAAACTTATTTCCATCTGATTAAAAATGTTACTGAGAAAAAATGTTATATGTGAATTTTATCTCATTTTTTAATCGCTTCCTAGGTTCATCATCTGTCAGTTAATGATGGGGTAATTCCTGATGGAGACTCTTCCAGCTTTAGTGACGAGGTAACATGTAGGACAAAACTATTAAGAATTGCAAATATTTTCTCATAGTTTTTTAACAACCTGTCCGTATAAATAGTGTTTAGCTGAAAATGTTGGCCTTGAAATGTAGTTAAAAGTTATTTCATTTTCCATCAGATACCGGATCTTGAATACTCAGACAATACCGATTGTGACGATAAAACCTATGTTCCAGACTCAAGAGGCAGTTCTTCAGATTCAAGTGTTTGCAGCAGTGATCTAGGAGTCACACCAGGTCTCTACCAAAATATTTTAAAGGACACCATCAAATCATTTGGTTTAGTCAAAACAGAGAGTGAAATCACCATTTCAAGCAAACCTGGAAGTTTCAGTTCATCATTAGCAAGCAGTGGTCCTAGTGCTTTTGAAACAGTTTGTTGCGCTGATTCTTCAAAGACCACTTCAAAAAATATCAGCTCCATAAAAGTTTTACCATTTCTCAAAACAGACAAGCAAAGCAAGTACAACAAGAAACAATACTGTCTGTATTGTAATAAGTCTCTCTCTAAATTGGCAAGGCACCTCCAAGTGGCACACAGGGACCAACCTGATGTTGCAAGGGCTTTTAGTCATGGTAAAAAATCTACCAAAAGAAGGGAGTTATTACAGAGTTTGAAGAAGAGGGGAAACTTTCAACATAACGCTTCTGTGGCAAGCACAGGATCCGGAGAGTTAGTCGCTTGTCGAAGACCCACTGCAGCTAAACCTCCTGATCAGTATGGTCACTGCAAGTATTGTCAAGGACTGTATGCAAAAGAATGCCTCTGGAGACATGTGCCAAGGTGCCCTCAGAAGTCTTTTGAGGCAGGGTCTCATGGGCAAAGGCAAAACCAGCTGGACTTACCAAAACCTGTTGAAATCCATGATGCTGTTTGGAAAATTGCCTGTGAAATGAACCAGGATGACATTTCTCTGGTTGTAAAAAGTGAAGGAGATATTCTTCGCCTTGGTGAATCGCTGTACAATGCCAGGAAACCACATGAGAGAAGGAATGATTATATCCGCCAAAAGATGAGAGAAATTGCAAGACTTTTATTAATGGCAAGGGCTACAACATCTTTGAGGACCACAGAAGATCTCGTTATGCCCAAGAACTTTCTCATTGTGATAGAAGCAGTTAGAGCTGTTGCTGGTTATGATGTAGAAAGCAACACTTATAAAACACCATCATTGGCTCTAAAACTCGGGCACAGTTTGGCTAAAGTTGCAGGCATTGTGCAATGCAATTCCATAATTGCAAATCGTTCTGATGTTGCAGAGTCAGCCAAGCAATTTGCTATTCTGTATGAAAAAAAGTGGGCGGAGTCCATTTCTGCTGCTGCGCTGGGCACACTTAACCAACGCAAATGGAATAAACCACAAGTTCTCCCGTTTACAGAAGACGTGTCACGGCTGCACAAGTTTCTTGGCTTCAAAATTGCTAAATGCATGAAGGCTCTGGAGGAAAACCCCAACAGAACAAACTTTGGATGTCTTGCCAAAGTGACATTGACGCAGGTAGTGCTTTTCAACAGAAAAAGACAGGGAGAAGTTTCCAAAATGGAGTTGCAGTCTTTCACATCCCGAAATCGCACACAGTTGAATCCCGACATTATGATGTGCCTTTCTGAGTTTGAGAAAAAACTTGCGAAGCACTTCGACAGAGTAGAGATACGTGGCAAACGATCTAGAATGGTGCCGGTGCTCCTTACACCGGAAATGATTGCTGCTATGGATCTCCTGCACAAAAGCAGAAAGGAATGTGGCGTTCACTCAGAGAATATATACCTATTCGCAAGGCCAGGTGTCCGCTCCTCATACAGAGGTTCGGACTGCCTACGCAAGTATGCACATGAGTGTGGTGCAATGAACCCAGAGGCACTTACATCCACAAAATTACGGAAACAAGTTGCTACTCTGTCAACATTGTTAAATCTCAAAGACAATGAAATGGACCAACTAGCGTCCTTTCTTGGACACGACATCCGTGTACACAGGGAGTTTTACAGGCTTCCAGAGAGTACCCTGCAACTCGCAAAAGTAAGCAAATTGCTAATAGCAATGGAAAAAGGAAAACTATCGGACTTGCAAGGAAGAGGACTCGAGGACATTGAGATAAATCCTGATGGTAACATTTAGAAATACTTCTTATAAATATATAGTGTGTTTATTAACCTTTCATGTAATACATCAGTTTTTTGTAACCCACCCAGAGGAAGTTGCCATGACTGATGATGATTCTGAAGAAGATACAGCTGACCTAAAAGAAAAAGGTACTTGTTTGGCAAGTTATGATAGGGGAATTTGTAATTATATAGTCCTAAAATGTTTCAATCAAAAATGTTCTTACTTTTCAAAGGCACAAGAACTGAGTCCCTTGGGGAACCACCGTGCACACCTAATCAAAACACCTTAAATAACATGGAGGACACTTCTGACTCTGTTGTGCTGGATGGCAAAACCATTAGCAGCACTCCGCCAAGAAATGGTAAAGTATTACAATTCTGCAGTGACGGAAATATTTAAGTGTTAAGTGTGATATAAAGTGTATTCTTTTTACGAAGTGCAATATGTTAAATGTTTACTTTTACAGTTTTCTAATTCTTCCTCTCAGATTCACAGCAGGACACCGCGGTGGAAGTGGGTTTTTCTCAAGCTTCTTCAACGTGCTCCACTCAAAAGCGAGGTAAATAAATTATCCACATTACTAACTATAATATTGTATTCTGTTTTTTACTTTTTTTACAAAGTGCAATATGTTAAATATTGACTTTTGCAGTTTTCTAATCTAATTCTTCCTTTCAGATTCACAGCAGGACAAAGCGCTGAAAGTAGGTATTTCTCAAGCTTCTTCAACACGCTCCACTCAAAAGCGAGGTAAATAATCCACATTACTAACTATAATATTGTATTCTGTTTTGCACCTTGTCACCGTGTTATAGTCATTATTTCTTCAGTAAGACATTGTGTTTTGTCTCCTTTATGACAGCTGCAAAGGTGAGAAGCAAGTGGACAGGTGAAGAAGTGGAAGCAGTTGAACGACACATGTTGCATTTTATAACTGGCAACAAAGTGCCAGGTAAAAAAGATTGTGAAGCCTGCCTCCAGAAAGAACCAGTAGCTCTACAAGACAGAGATTGGTTTGGCATAAAGTACTACATCCATAACAGAGTCATATCAAAAAAAAGAAAAATGTTGAAGTAAAACAAAGAAACATTTTTGTTTTTCCACATGTTCTGTGGTAGTTTGAATATGTTACCAGCAATTAAAAAAGCAAGATAAAAAGCAAGTGTTTTGTATTTATTCCAGATTATTGTTAGCGACAAAATCCACAAAACCAATACAGTTCAATCAATCAATCACAGTTTACTTATATAACCCTAAATCATGAGTGTCTCAAAGGGCTGCACAGGCCACAAGGACATCCTCGGCTCAGATCCCACATGTTCTTACATGTAATTACACCTAATCACAATTACATTTTTACCCATGTTTCTTTTAAACTATTCTTAGTTTTAGATCACATTAGGATTGGATTCATATTTATTTTAAATGACAACACATGAACTAACCAACTCAGGCGGTTTTGTTAAGTCGCTGTGATGTCATTAGCCTGATATGTCACATGAACCTGAAATGTTGTAACACTATGTGACGTCATGGACATCATATGTCACATAAAGCTGAAATGTTAAACACTTTAATGCCATGGACCCTAATATGTCACATGAAAACAAAATCTTTAACGCTCTGTGACGTCATGGTTGTCATATTTCACAAACTTGAAATCTTAAACACTCTGTGACGTCATGGTCGTCATATGTCACATAAACTTGAAATCTTAAACACTCTGTGACGTCATGGTCATCATATGTCACATAAACTTGAAATCTTAAACACTCTGACGTCATGGTCGTCATATGTCACATAAACTTGAAATCTTAAACACTCTGTGACGTCATGGTTGTCATATGTCACATGAACCTGAAATCTTAAACACTCTGTGACGTCATGGTTGTCATATGTCACATGAACCTGAAATCTTAAACACTCTGTGACGTCATGGTCGTCATATGTCACATAAACTTGAAATCTTAAACACTCTGGTCTTCATTTGTCACCTAAACCTGACAAGTCCTCATATGTACCATAAAAATCAGGTTCAGAAAAAAACAAAAGAGTTGCAAAAATCTCAATAGACCACTGTGTGTCTAAAATTCTGGTTCACTAACCGTCTGATTCCCAGGCCTGTAGGACCATTGGAAAGGCATGTCCCCATATGTCACGTTTTTGTCATAAGTCCTCATATGTCACCCAAACACGTATGTGTGTGTGTGTGTGTGTGTGTGTGTGTGTGTGTGTGTTCCCTGCGCAAGGGGCAAGCCTAATTGCCAAACAAATTCCATCCATCCATCCATTTTCTACCGCTTATTCCCTTTCGGGGTCGCGGGGGGGCGCTGGCGCCTATCTCAGCTACAATCGGGCGGAAGGCGGGGTACACCCTGGACAAGTTCCTTGGATTAAAAAGCAATTATTACTGAAACTACTAATGGTAACATAAGCTACCTGGTGATGTTATTGTTACTATTTTTTGGTCTTAAAAATGAAACAAATTGTAAACAACCCTTTTAGATTAATATTTTAAAGTAGTCTGAAATTTAAATGTGCTTCTAATCCCTAGTACCTTTCCTCCAAAACTCTTATGAGAAGAAGATGAACTGTGCTACAGTGTATATATACAGTATCTTGTAAAACAGTGCTTCTTATCAGACAAGTGAAAACAATGTAAATCTGCATAATAGCCAACTTGTTCACTAATAGGATTGGTCGAAAGTGCAATATCAGCTACAAAAAAGAAATTACATGTTCAAATCTCTACACATATACTCGGTACAGTCTGGACTGGTACATGCACCAGTGGTCCATGAATGTCAAGCGATTTTACTCAAAAAGAAATGCTGTGCAAGGAGGTCACATGTACACATGCAAGCAGGCATGCTGTTACGGTGCGCGCTCCTAATTTTAACATTTCATCAACCTAATGTCATCATCAACCAATTATAAAAGCACGTGTCAAAACACCCACATAGCCATCCTACATGGTAAAGTTCCTGCTGTCTCACTGTGCTTTCACACGGCTGCCTAATAAGTATTCAGTAGAGAAGCCAAGCAGAATTAGCACACTGAGTCACAACTTCTTGATTGCTGGTGGCAATTCTCTTTAGTCTTTTGGCACTCTACAATTTGCCGACCATGCTTTAACTTACACACTCAAAAGCAGCAAAGTGGGATGCATCCACTTTCCAAAGTAGAAAAGGCAAAACTTGCCAAATGTTGTTTGTGTAAGGGCCCGCAGGGGGACCTGTTGGCCTTCAATGAAGCTGGAAGAGTCAGTATTCCTCACAATAATGTCTTTTTTTTTACATGCACAGCCTAACATGAACTGAATGAGATAACTGCAATGTGCCTTTGAGAACAGCAAGCATTGTCATTATGCTGCTGAATTTTCACACTCACTAGGGCTAATGGTTGGCTGCTAACTCCAAATTTCCACAAGATGCGTAATAGCGCAAAGGTTTTCAGATGTAATTTCACCTCGTTGACACAAATGGATGAGGACATGCTGATCTTGACGGGTAAAATGGGTGTGTGCAGACAATCGCACACATATTTACATGGATGAGTAATAATTTAGGATACAAGTTTTTGTTTTAGACACAAGCCAACCACAGCTCAATTGTGTAATTTTACTTCAAAATAAAAGCGCTACGCTATACACAGGGGTTACCTCTCTTTAGAGTTTCTCCCTAATGTACGGGCTTCATATTATCCACCACACCTAACAAAAGGAAAGTAATATAATGTATTGTCGCGTCCAGAAGAAAACCAAATCTAACGCTCTTATTAGCTTTTATGGCCAATTTCATGCTAACAACGGGCCCAACTCCATCAAGTATTTTCTCCGTGCACACACATCTGCCCCCTTGCTTCACTCCTATATACACAACACTTGTTCATTCTCCACTGACACGGTGTGTTCACAGACCATGGGAAAAATGACCATCATAACACACTAACATATAACACCAGACATACGCACGGGGTTGTCTGAAGCGGAGGCCGGATGTCCACGCTGTGGACGTACTTTAATATATTCAAGGTATACCCGTGGAAGGCGATCTTTACAATTTAAGATGACACCGGTGGCTTTTAATGAGAGGCAGACTCCTAGCAACGCTAAGCAAGTGTGACGTCAGGCTCTTTGCAACTCTCTTTTGTCACAGATATGGCCCAACAGAATCCAAACAGTCTTTAAGTCACCAATAACACAAAATAGATTCTAGATTTGTATCCAGTCATTTTTATTACAGAAAAAGTGAATACATTTATTGGAGAAATCTCTAAAAAATATATATTTCACAAATTTTTGAAGTCCATCAGGGCCGTCACTAGCTTTTAAGGACAGAGGGGGCTTAGCCCCCAGGAGATGAACAGGATGTGAGCGAACGTAGTGCATAGGTACAAAACTTCCCAAACGACTAAAAAGACTTAGAAATTATTCTTTGTTATTATTAATATTTCAGTCGGTTAAGGAAATTAAATATATATGGAAGTCTGAATAGAAGTGACAAACGTTTACGTACTGTATACCAGTGGTTCTCAACCTTTTTTCAGTGACGTACCCCCTGAGAACATTTTTTTTATTTAAGTACCCCCTAATCAGAGCAAAGCATTTTTGGTTAAAAAAAAGAGATAAAGAAGTAAAATACAGCACTATGTCATTAGTTTCTGATTTATTAAATTGTATAACATTGCAAAATATTGCTCATTTGTAGTGGTCTTGCTTGAACTATTTGGAAAAAAAGATATAAAAATAACTAAAAACGTGTTGAAAAATAAACAAGTGGTCTAATTATAAATAAAGATTTTTACACATAGAAGTAATCATCAATTTAAAGTGCCCTCTTTGGGGATTGTAATAGAGATCCATCTGGTTCATGAACTTAATTCTAAACATTTCTTCACAAAAAAGAAATCTTTAACATCAATATTTATGGAACATGTCCACACAAAATCTAGCTGTCAACACTGAATATTGCACTGTTGCATTTATATTTCACAGTTTATGAACTTACATTCATATTTTGTTGAAGTATTATTCCATCCATCCATCCATCTTCCCTTTGGGAATAAGCGGTAGAATAAGCTACAATCGGGCAGAAGGCAGGGTAGAAGTATTATTCAATAAATATATTTATAAAGGATTTTTGAATTGTTGCTATTTTTAGAATATTTTTGAAAAATCTCACGTACCCTTTGGCATACCTTCAAGTACCCCCAGGGGTACACGTACCCCCATTTGAGAACCACTGCTGTATACCTGTAAGAAAGACTTAGAGTCCGTCTGCTGATCTAAAAAAAAAAGAGCCAAAGCTGTCAAAGAGCTGATAGGACCATCTTCAGAGTGCAATGCTGAAACAAATATTGCAAACAATAAAATGTAACTTCCAGGGCTTGACATTAATGATGTCCCGTCGTCCCGGGTACGGTAAAAAAAAAAAAAGCACGGGATGATGGCTTTTAACCATTTTTTTTATATTTCTCTTTATGTATTTATTCATTTTACATTTTATATTAAATGTCTTGGATTTTCATCCCTCTGAAACTCCTATGAAATGTTTAACAAGCCATCTTATAATAATACAACAGCTATTAATGTAAGATAAGAAATCAATGCAATAAAACAAATATATTTTAATGATGTTTTTTTCATTATTTTAACATTAGGCAAATGTATACTACTTTATATAGATGCTACAAGAAACACAAAACTTAAAAACTAAACTATTTACAATTGCAGACACAAGGTTTTGTGCAGCTTGACCACAGAGTTGAGAAGGGCAAAGATCTTCAATATTTGTATGTGAATATCACAAAGAAATCTTCTGGGGGAGGATGACGCCCCTACAGGTATTTGGTTTACAAACTTTCAGCCCCACCTAAAACAAAATTCACCAGCCACCACTGATTATGATGCATTCTCATTTTAGGCAAAACATAAGACAATACTCTCTTAACAGTATATCTGTAACCAGGAATAAGTCTTCAAGTAACAAAATTCAAATACTAACTTTGTTGGGTAAGACATAGTTTGGATTTATTCTGAATCCAGTGAAACAGATGGTGGTTTTAGCAGATTATATAAAGTCTTTCAGGTGTTTATATATGTTTAAGTATTTGGCAGACACTAATTTTATCTAAAGCAACATACATGAAAAATACATGTAAAACAATCACTGTAAACATGATCGTTTACGGGAAGAATGTAATAGAAAATATCAATACAAAATGTCAAGACAGAATAAACTCTCTGCTGTTGCAGCAACAGAGATACAGTCTATTGGTCCGTAAGATATATAGATATCTACTATATTCATACATTGTTTGGATTTATTCTGAATCCAGTGAAACAGATAGTGGTTTTAGCAGATTATATAAAGTCTTTCAGGTGTTTATATATGTTTAAGTATTTGGCAGACACTAATTTTATCTAAAGCAACATACGTGAAAAATACATATAAAACAATCACTGTAAACATGATCGTTTACGGGAAGAATGTAATAGAAAATATCAATACAAAATGTCAAGACGGAATAAACTCTCTGCTGTTGCAGCAACAGAGATACAGTCTATTGGTCCGTAAGATATATAGATATCTACTATATTCATACATTGTTTACGTAAGATATACACATGTATATGTAACCTAATCATATTGTTTCTTCAACTTAAACATAGCTGACCATTTTTTCCCCCCTTCTCTGGGATTATTATTCCCAGTTTTGATCTTGGTCACTAATAGCATATAAGAATATTCTATTACTGTTAAGCAAACTATGAACACGCCAAAACATGTGTCCTTTATCATAGTTACACGTATGAAAAAAAAGTGCGTGAAAATCAGTGGTATTCAGTGAGATAAAATGCGCTGACAGTTCATTGCTCCTGCCAAAAGAATTGCACTGAGTGGAGCGGATCACCACTCCAAGATGGCGGCCTCTCGTCTCGTCAGCGCCAGTAGGCAGTAGTGCTCCTTACGCTATAAAGCGAGGGGAAACTGAGTGATTAATGACAGGTTATATGATTATTTATTTTAAACTCTTATTCGGGCCATTTTAAAATGAATATTTCGGCATGTATTTGTAAAAAAAGAAAATAAATAAAAATAAAATAAAATATAACGCCAAATTATTTAGGGGGGCTTAAAAATATTTTTAGGGGGGCTTGAGCCCCCTAAAATAGGCCTAGTGACGCTTCTGAAGTCCATCGTACTATAAGCAGCAACAATTTAAAAATAAAACAAAATGATATCATCTAAGAAACATATACATGTTAATACTAGAATTAACAGATTTTTAAAAAATGTATATTCACATTTTTTTTTTGCCTTTTTAAAGAATATATGCATCATAGCAAATCATGCTATGACGTCATATTTGATCACGCCTATCTCAGCTACAATCGGGCGGAAGGCAGGGTACACCCTGGACAAGTCGCCACCTCATCGCAGGGCCAACACAGATAGACAGACAACATTCACACTCACATTCAAACACTAGGGCCAATTTTTAGTGTTGCCAATCAACCTATCCCCAGGTGCATGTCTTTGGAAGTGGGAGGAAGCCGGAGTACCCGGAGGGAACCCACGCATTCACGGGGAGAACATGCAAACTCCACACAGAAAGATTCGGAGCCTGGATTTGAACCCAGGACTGCAGGAACTTCGTACTGTGAGGCAGACGCACTAACCCCTCTGCCACCGTGAAGCCCTCACGCCCCACCACCACAGGTATTTTGGCAATTTTGAGGCAACCCTGACTTTAAAAAAACAAAAATGTCTTACATTACAATCCTGCTTTGTCAGCAATGTTTTGTAACGTTAATCTTTGATAAACACACACAATCTTTGATTGCACTTAAAAGAAATTCTAGTGCATCGGTTTAGAAATATTGTGTAATTTATTTTAAACATGTTCTGGTCGAGTCCTCAATTACAGAATGATTAGCAGGCACAATATTACATTTTATTCATTAATAAAGAAGGTGTCAAGCAACAATATGAATCCACCTCCTTGAAAACTATCTGTCTAGGGTACACTTATTAATGATGAAAAATGATATCTTTCTTCGATTAATTTGGAGTTAAATATAAAAGATGGGATTAATTGTGATTAAATATTTTAATCGTTTGACAGCCCTAATTTGGATACAAAAACACATATATATATACATACATACATGACAAAAAGTTAAAGCGTGTATCTGACATTAAAAATTCAATGTTTCTTGGCGGAGTTTGTGAAAGTGATGTGTTAGAAGTGGTCAGAAAGTTTAAAAACAAAAAATCTGTCGATGGTAACAACGTGGATATGTCACTTGTTAAAGTGATGGATTGTGTTCTGAAGCCGTTTACTTATATAAGTAATACATCTTTATCAACTGGAACTTTTCCTGGCAAAATGAAAATCGCTAAAATTATTCTGATTCATAAAAATGGTGATAAACATATGGTTTCAAATTATAGACCTGTGTCCTTACTACCTCAATTTGCAAAAAACTTGAGAAATCATTTGTAAATAGACTTGATAAATTAATTGACAAACAATAGCTACTAAATGACCATCAGTATGGGTTCAGGAATAATCGATCTACATCCATAGCGGTGATGGACTTTGTAGAAAACGTAGCTGCAGCAATAGAAAAAAAAAAAAGCAACAACACTCCGTTGGAGTAATTATTGACTTATGTAAATCTTTTGACACAATCGATCATTCCTTACTTCTGCAAAAATTGGAAAACTATGGCATAAGAGGTGTTTCACAACATTGGTTAAGTAGTTATTTAAGTAACAGATCTCAATATGTGGAAATTAATAAGACTAAATCACAGTCAAGAAGAGTACTTGTGGGGTTCCACAAGGCTCGGTATTGGGACCTAAGTAATTTATACTTTATTTAAATGATATTTGTCCAGTATCTAATAATTTGAAATGTATTATATTTGCAGGTGATACAAATGTATATTGTTCAGGAGAAGACTTGAAGGAAGTGTAGGATAACATGCATTATTTTTAATATGTCATATTCAGCTAAAAAAATGGTTTGATGTCAAAAAGTTATCATTAAATGATAAGAAAACTAAATGTATGGTGTTAAGTGGTGCGAGAACAAATTGTGAAGCAAAATTAAAATTAAATGAAGTGGAAATTGATAGAGTATATGAAACAAAATTCTTGGGAATAATAATTGATCACAAACCATGTTGGAAACCGCATATTGAATATATAAAAGGAAAAATATCCAAATCTGTTGCTATTCCTTATAAAGTAAGACACATGCCGAATATGAAATGTCTGCATATGTTATATTAATCTCTAATTTTTCTATATTTAACATATTGTGCTGAAGTTTGGGGAAATGTTTTTAAAGCAAAAATATACCCAATAATTAAACTTCAAAAAAGGGTCATTAGAATAATACGTAAAGCGTGCTTCTATGAACTTACCAATCCATTATTTATAAGTCCTAATGTGTTAAAATTTTCAGATATTGTGTTTTTAAAAACATTGGAAATTATGTTTAGAGTAAAGAACAACAGCCTTCCAGCTTGTATTTTTAGGTTATTTAAATTAAGAGGAGAAAACTATAATTTACTGGGATATTGATTTTTGAAATATGTAAAGTAAGAACGAATATAAAAATACAAATGTATTTCAGTTTTAGGAGTTAAATGGTGGAACGAACTTAGTAATGAGTTGTAGTCATGTAGTTCTTTGTTAAGGTTTAAGAAAACCTTGAAAGGTGAAATAATTGAAAATTATAACATATAGTAACAATTACTTTCATCCGATTGATTTTTTTTAACGTTGATGTTCCAGGCAATCTAATTTTCAGTGACGGAATAGGATAGGCAAATATAAGCTTTAGCTTCAGCCTATTCCTTTTTCGGTGATTCTTTTTCTTTTCTTTTGTGTTTGTACGTGTACGATTGTTAATATGTATAACCTGTACTGTTAAACTGATCACATAAAATGGTTGATTGTTGATTATATGTCCGAAATAAACTTATTTCATTCATTCATAAACTTATTTCTTTCAAGCACGCACGCAATCACTCACTCACATGCATGCATACATATATACATACCTACCTCTACAGAAACGGTACTCTTACTTGAGTACAATTTCTGGCTACTTTGCCCACCTCTGCTAATTTGGTATGCATATACAGTAGACCATAAATGTTCAACCCCTTTGCAACCGAAATTGACTATTACTGTATTATTCAAATTTGATATAAAAAACACACACATGCATTATTTTTAATTTGTCATTTATGCATTTGACTATTAAGCACTCTGTAAGGTAATGTGTCCTATTTTGTAAAACTTGTTTTGAACATAAATTCATCCCACAATAACATTAAAAGTCTTTTATAAGGTAATTATTCCACTTACCGTATGTACATGTGGAGGGGGAGCGGGAATGGCCCAGCCGGGAACCTGCTCGCGGGGTCGTGGCTCCAGGGCTGCCTCCTCTGGTGGTGCGAGTCGTCTACGGGGTGATGGGGTGGGCCTTTCGGCCGGCTTTGTGGTCGCCTCCCGCTGGACCGCCAGATGGTCCTCGGCCAGTGTCACCGCTGCCTCCAGGTCCCGCGGACGGTGGTATCGGACCCACGCTGCGGTTCTTGCTGGGATGGAGTCGATGAATTGCTCTAGCAGGATGAGCTCGAACATCCTCCTGTCTGGTTCTCCGGGTTGGAGCCAGCGGGTCGCCGCATCCCGGAGTTGCTGCGCCAGGATGAACGGGCGGTCTTTAAGTCCCAGCCGCAGGGCCCGGAATCGGCGTCGATGGTCCTCCGGGTTTCTGCCGACCCGATCCAGGCATGCACGGCGCTGGTTGGAAAACTGCAGCCGGGCGGCTGCTGGGAGACTGAGCGCCGCCCGATGCGCCTCCCCCGCCAGGAGCGGCAGCAATATTATGCCCCATTCATCTTCTGGCCACTTACATGACGTTGCTGTGGCCTCGAACACGTCAAGGAATGTTTGGGGATCTTCCGCCTCCGCCATGCGCTGCATCGCGGCTGTCGCCCCGGCTCCCGTTGTCCCTGCTGCCCTGCCCATTAGCACCTGCAGCACTTGGGTTTGCTGTTGGCTCGCCGCTGAAACCTCTGCCAACACTCGACCGAGCGCCTCAAGGGGGGTCGGGGCCGTCATCTCCTTTGTGGTCCTGTCACGTTGGGTGCCACAAACTCTGCTCTCGCCGGGTTCTTTTGGACCACAGACCACGGCCACACGCCCTCGTTTAGGGTTTACAAGGTTTTTATTTTCAATGTTCGATTTGGCTTTTCAGCAAAATGTCTCCTCGCGCTCCTTGCTTCCTCTGTTTCTCTCCCTCATGGTCTTCAACTCTGCTAATAAAGAGACAGGTGATTAGATTACTCGTTCCAGCTGAGAAATCTCCTCACCTGTCATTGCTTCACAGCCGGCTCCTGCGCATGCCCTGCCCACAGGGGATACGTGACCCGCTCCCCCACCACAGTACACTTTGCCTCACTCCTCTCAAGCCATTAGTAAAATAGGTTGCATGTTAGCAAAGTGCAATGAGCAGGTAAAATGCCCTTTAGACTCCCAAATAAAACAAAAGACGAAATAGAAAAAAGTGGAATTTTAAAAAAAGTTTTTGACCTTTGACTGTCCCCGGGTTCTGTGCTAGAAGTCTCCGAGCTGAGGAGGACCAGGCTTCAAACTGGACATATAAAAGATGCTTGAGATGCCTCTCAGCGAGTGTGGCTGGAAATGTGGTGGCTCAAGCGAGCTCATTTCCATTATGTCGTGCTCGCACTACGACAAACGCAATGGAGAATACTAAACACAGGATGGAAAGATGAAGCAACAAAGCTACATTCGCTATTATAATTACATCCCAGGTGACCTGTGGTTAATTTTATTTAATATTCACAGAGCTGCCCTGAAGCACCAGGGAAGATTATTTATGCTCTGACTGCTTTGCCAGGCAACTATGTATGCTGGTTATTTTTATTATTATTACATGTGCGTGTTTTAAAAGTAAATAATATTGTGAGACTAGTAAAATAGCAAAGACAAGCATAGCAAAAGCTCTTTTTTCCCTTATGCATATACTGAAATTAGGAATGTTTAGTAAAACAAATATTCTTGAAGGTTAAATTGAAAAAGAATATATGCCTATATTAGTAGTAGTACTAGTACTAGTAGTGGTGGTTGTACAATAGTTGTGGTGGTTGTACAATAGTTGTGGTGTCAAAATTGTATTTGATTTGTTTGATGTTCGGTTTTGGAATTTTCTTAATCATTTTGAAATTTACATTTCAACATGACTGTGCCTCTTAATGTATCTTTCTCACCCTGAATATAATATAACCAAGTCTTGACTCTTCCCCGAAAATATATCTTTAATCTTAATTGGATTCACCTCGGTATGAATGAGTAGCACAAATTTTACTTGCCGCTATCTTTACTCGCATTTCAACATTTAATGAGTAGTGAAGCACAAAGCAAAAAAAGGTCCTCAAGTGGGTCAGGAGTACTTTTTTTAAGTTTGAAAAATAGGTATTCAGAATGTACTCATGTAATTTAGAAGCTTTTCTTATCTTGGCACTCCACCTTTTCTTTTCTTCTGGGTTAAGTTTTGCAGTGACTATATGTAACATTTTGCTGACGACTTCTGTTTTGTGGTCGTAGCTATAAAAGGTGTGAAGCACACCGTTAATTGAAATTAAACTGCGATTTAGCTGCTGTGCAATCACAATTTGCCCCTTTTCATTAGTGTGCACATTTTATTGGCTCCAACCAAATGTTTACAGACTTTTTGTTGCCTTTAATGAAGTAAGCTCAGAAGAAAATACTATGATACAAGCTGGTCAAAACATTTTTGACCAGCTTGACATTTCACCTGAATGGCTAATTTTAGTATTATTAAGGTGAGGCTTAGAATTAGGGCTGGGTGTGATGTTAAAGATTACATGTTAACTTAAATGTATTACTATAGCGCCAATATTCAGCATGTTTTCTTAAAGCTCTTCACACATACTTCAGGCTTTACTAACATTAAGATATTGTCATTATTGAGATTACAGCATTTGTTCATTGTATTTATGTGTTCTAAGCAAATGGATCGTAGAAAATATAAAATAAAAGTGATGCTAAACAATGATTAAAAACATAATTTGGTACATATGTAATGAAGTTGTACAATTACGCATTTGAATAAAATCTTCAGGAAAAAAAATAAAAAAATAAGAATTCTTTATCCTTAACGTCATATTGCTCAAGATTGTAGCATACCTCAATACTTTAAAAGAACATCTTTAAATATATACTATATGTTAAACTTATATTTTGTTTATTATTATTACATCTCCAAATTTCCACTCTTTGTGTTTCCCTTTAGTTGCAATGACCTTCGCTTAGGGTGGCCCCACGAGGGCCACCTGTAGCCCATTGTCAATCAAGAGCTCAGGAAGTAGGCACAGGATTGTACTCTTCAGTTCGATGCCAAAATTATCCGTTGTTGGACTCCTTTTTGTTCATCTTGTCAATTTGGGAAACTTCCAGGATAAGCCCCTGTTTAAAAAAGGAGTCCCTCCTCTTTCCTGGTATTGTCACGTTGTGTCAAACTGGAACCTTGCCTTTTTCTAATTGCCCCTGTTGAGAATGGCTACAATTTTTTTCTTGCTCCTTAACAGTGTTGCCTTAATTTTGTTATAACCATATTTTTCACTAACTAGCTTAAATCATAAAGCCTCATTTGAATTTAAAGGTTTGCCTTTGTGAAAACTTTTTTAACACCTGTCTTTGTGAACTGTTAATTAAAACTTGTTGACCAACACACTTTAATTTACTAGCGGTAAACCAAAGCATTTTTTTCCTACGAGAGATGATGTTAATCCAATTCATATGTTCCACACAATCAAAAAAACTCCTATGAAGAATAATAGTTGTTTCACATGCAGAAAACAATGTTAAGTAGATGTGACAAATGAAATGGATAAATGAACATTACAAATCATTATCTCACATTGAAAACGCTTGTTGGCAAAGACGACATTGAATGAAGCCACCTTTGTGATTTGCTCAGAGTTCTTTCTTGAAATCAATATTGTTTCTCATTCTCTTTATCACTTACAACTTTATTTTCTCACGTTGTGTCACCCCGGGATGCGAGAGGACCGAGGACAAGCAGGAATTGCAGGTAAGAGCTTGGTTTAATACAAAAAAATTTAAAAGAACACTGACACAAAAGGCAAAAGCACGTGCCAACGCACGGGGAGCTAGGTTAACACTTAGCACTGAGACAAAATCCGAAAACAAACGTGCCGAGCGCACGGGAAGCTAAGATAAAACTTAGCACGGAACAAGACATAGGAAGATAACCACGTGAACGTTGCTTCCCGCAAACAAAAGATCCAGACCGAACAAAGGGAGAAGGAAGGCTTAAATACTGGCAGCAATCAGAAAGCAGGTGCGCGTCAACCAAAAGTAGCAGGTGGAACAAATACGAAACCATGGTAACAAAACAAACAAGGAAGTGCACAAACTAAAAATCGGAAGAGTCCAAAACAAACCAAGAATACAAAAGGACTCAAAAACCGAAATCAAAATGTGATCTGAGAAGCGGATCACAACATATTTGGCCCCATTGTTTTTCTTTTGCAATGATAATCAATAAAAAGACAGACTGAATCAGAAAAGCATGAAAGTTTGGACACTTAAACAGACTCATTTGTTACACTCATTGTTTGGCCATAAGATGTAGACAGTACTTGAAAACAGTGTTTTTGATTGATTGATGGAAACTTTTATTAATAGATTGCACAGTTCAGTACATATTCCGTACCATTGACCACTAAATGGTAACACCCGAATAAGTTTTTCAACTTGTTTAAGTCGGGTTCCACGTAAATCAATTCATGGTAACATATTGACGAAAAATTTAATTGAAAACCAAATACGAAAACCGAGATACCACCATTAGTATTTTACCTTTTACGTGTATCTATTTTATGTATTCATATTTGATATTGTTACATTTTTAACTTTTATCTTAACACGTTTCAAAATCCAAACTAATGCAATGTCCTTGAAAGGCCCATGTTCTTTCCAGGTTCCGCCATAAACGTCTGATGAAGAGCCCTTTAGCATGCTAATGTTCAGCGAATGGCTTTGTGTGCATGATGCCACCTGCTAGAGTAGA
The DNA here is from genome assembly GCF_033978795.1 of Nerophis ophidion. Taxonomy (NCBI): domain Eukaryota; kingdom Metazoa; phylum Chordata; class Actinopteri; order Syngnathiformes; family Syngnathidae; genus Nerophis; species Nerophis ophidion. The sequence continues at coordinate 71,617,421 of NC_084618.1, forward strand.
GATGAGGAAGAATGACATGAATATAGCCACTATTCTAAATAATCAAGAACTAGTTTCTAATAACGCAACAACTCAATATGACTTTTGTGCAGCCTTTGTCTCCATTAAAAAACACACATGACAAGGGTAGACTTATTCAAGTCCACAAAAGAATATTCCAAGGGGAATAATCAACCTCTCATTTGAATGTTAAGTGCTGATGTTGATGAGAGAAAGGGACAAAATGAACTGCGATAATCTGCTGCAAACCACTTTTTGATGGTCGAGTTGTCCTTGAAGAGCCTTTTCAATTATGTGCTAGCTATGTCTGTCTCGCACAGACAATTTTTGGGGGGATTAGAATGTTATTTCATGGAGGCAAAGCACATTTATGCTGCAGTCCAAGTACGGCATGGCAGTATAGTGTCCCATTAGCCACCTGGCACATCATGAGTCCACATAGTTTTTATTACAATGTGGCTTTGAGCTGCATCACAGTGAAAATGAATATGCTGCTAAATCTAAGGTCATTCTAATTTTAAGGTAATGCTAAAGGTTGCTCTAAAGGATGAGGAGGATGGTTTGGCGGCTCACACCTACCTAGTAAGCAACTCACAATAAATGATGGGGGTAGTGGTTGTTAGAATAATTATGTATATATTATCACACTAACTTTAGAATGCTTAAAGTCTGTTGCTTTAGTTATTAGCTATTGTGCTCAAGTTAGACTTTTTTTCTGATCTATGCAAGGACAAAACTTCTTGTCTGAGCGGTGGCCTCAGCCAGATGATGTTATCATAGTTTTGGCTCACTACCAGCCAAGGACTTCGGAGACTTCGGCATGGATGGGATGACAGCACGCAGACGAGACAGAGACTTCAAGGATCTCAACGAAGATAAGATGACAACACGGGGACGAACTCGGCGACAAGGCAAAATCACATTCCGTCACGTACTATGCGTCCTGGTCCTGCTTTGCATAATATATGTGACCACTCCTTTTAGAGGCAGATTCAGTGATGTTGACTATGGAACTCTGAATAAAAAGGAGAACGCGGCAACTGGACCTTAGAGCGTAGGGCGAGACTGTGACTAAGTGTGCAGTGCCCGCGTTCTCCTCATGAGCCCTATTTAACTCTGTGTCTGCTTGATTCCTTGCTTCTTGTCTGATTAATAGATGTCACCAGTGTTTGAACCTGACACCATTAGCACTGCATGTCAAAGGCACACAAAAAAACAAATAAATAAATAAATAAATGATAAATGGGTTGTACTTGTATAGCACTTTTGTACCTTCAAGGTACTCAAAGCGCTTTGACACTACTTCCACATTTACCCATTCACACACTGATGGAGGGAGCTGCCATGCAAGGCGCTAACCAACACCCATCAGGAGCAAGGGTGAAGTGTCTTGCTCAGGACACAACGGACGTGACGAGGTTGGTACTAGGTGGGGAAGATGTTGCAAACAAACTCAAGCAGTCTGATCGTTTATAAATCAGCATCCTGACTAAAATAATAATAAAACTGACACTTAGCCCTCCAATGACAGCTTTATTACTGACTCTGTACTCGCATTTGAAAAAAATATACATATATTGTAATGCGCTTCTAATAGAGCACTTGATAAAAAATATGTATATTGTAATGCGCTTCTAATAGAGCACTTGATAAAACAGCAGTGTATCCAGAGTTAAGGTAACACACTTAATTGAACTTCTGGGAGAATAATAATGTGTATAATAGTTCAACATACATTTCTCATACCCAAACTTGGACACACCATCAGTGTTGTGACCTGGCTTCACTGGGTGTTTCAGGTCTTGCAACAGACACCCTCTACCAGGCGACCCGAACGGGATTGATCAAGCTCCAGCTTGTGTCCAAGTGGCTTACGGCCTCCACTTGTCCCCCCTCTTTAACCAGAGCTATTTAGGTGCCATCTCTCCTACCTCCATGTCTGACTGGATGGATTATTACCTGCTTTGCCCTGTGATGCCCAAAGTTTCATAGGCCCATCCATCCATCCTTTTTCTACTGCTTGTCCTTTTGGGTCGCGGGGGGTGTTGGAGCCTATCTCAGCTACAATCGGGCGGGAGTCAGGGTACACCCTGGACAAGTTGCCACCTCATCGCAGGGTCAACACAGATAGACAGACAGCATTCACAGTCATATTCACACACTAGGGCCAATTTACTGTTGCCAATCAACCTATCACCAGGTGCTTGTCTTTGGAGGTGGGAGGAAGCTGGAGTACCCGGAGGGTAACCCACGCAGTCACGGGAAGAACATGCAAACTCCACACAGAAAGATCCCGAGCGTGGGATTGAACTCAGGACCTTCGTATTGTGAGGTACATGCACTAACCCCTGTACCACTGTGCTGCCAGTTTCATAGGCCTTGCTAAAGAATTGGCCTGCAAGTCACCGGCATCCCACCTCTACTGGCATGCACCTGGTCTTCCACCCATTCCTGCGACAGTCTTCCAAAAGCTGCTGATATGTTGCCCTCTTCCTCCAGGGCACAACCAGCTCCAGCATGTGTAGTTTCCTTGTGGCGCCTGAGATCAAGATGTTGTCTGGTCTCAAGGAAGACTGGGTGATATAAGATGAAACTCTCAGCTGCTGCTCCAGGTCAACTGACATTACCCAGTCTTGAGCTGCTGTAAACAGGCCTCCCAGGTGGTTCTTGGGTATGCGTTTCAGCTGTTCTCCTGCCCTGACTAACTGGACTGTACTGGTCATGGTATTAATGCACCTGTTGGCTATGATTTCCCTACGGATAGCCTCCGTAATGGACTTGGGGACCTGGTCTGCTTTTGCTCTTAGCCTTAGAGCAGCTGCTCAAGATCTGCTCAAGGGTCCCAGCTGGCATCTCCACCTTGCCCCGTAAGAAGAGGTTGGATGGGCTTGGTAGAATGTCATAAATCCCTTAAATAAGGAACTTAATCCTTTGGTGATTCCACTTCCAACTATCCTCCCAGGTGACATTCCGCTCAATCGCCTGAAATCTCCTTTCCGCTTGCAGGATTCACTCGGATCAACGGAATACATCTGAGTCCGGCTCGACCACGTGCCACACATCCAAGAATGGCCTTGTGCTGCAGGCGAGCCTCAACCTGTAGTATTGCCTCTCCTGCTTTCCACTTCCTTCCTGACCTCACAATAATGCCTGCCCCAGAGACTTTGTTATCCCTCAATCCAGTGTTTTGGAGATGCTCTCTTGCTTGAGTCACTACAAACTCCTCCCTGACAGAGCTAAATGGGAGCCTGAGCTTGTAGGTGCTCCTCTACAGAGCGATGCTTAACAAGCTGCGAGGTAGGCCCAGTCACCTACGGAGGTAGCTGTTCACCTTGCACTCAAATCCCTCCACCACAGTCATCAGAACCTAATATATGAGCAGAGGCCAACAATTTTTTGGAAGGATACCATTTTGGTAGATTCATGCCTTTAATCGCCCAGGAAGATCAGTTCTCTGCACTGCCTTCATTCAACTTCGAGGTTGGTGCTCATTTCCTTGATGGAATCTGTGTTCTTCAAACTGCAGCAAAGACCTCGCCAAAGCTTTTCACAGTTTTTTCCATCACAGACAGGATTTGGTCTTCTCCGAGCATGAATTGAAATGTGCCTGTGACTTTTCTATTGTTAAGGACCATGGAGCGGGATTTTGTGAGTTTGAAGCTCATGTGTGCCCAGGACATACACTTCTCCAACCCCTACAGGATCCATCTGGTTCCTGGCACAGTAGTTTTTGTAACCGTTAGATCATCCATAAAGGTCCTGATAGGTGGTTGTCTTGTGCCAGTCTTGCTGAGCGGGCCGTGGCACTCTGGTTCACCCGAGGTGTCGATGTAATTGTTGCTCAGCAGGAATTTGCTGAGTCTCTTCGCAACAACACTGAAGATCTTGCTCTCCACACTGAGCAGAGAGATGATCAGGACCTGATTGTCGTTCACAGGTCTCTCCTCTTTGGGAATAAATATCCTTTCAGGGAAGTGCCAAATGTTGGCGATATTCCCCCCTTCTCCAAATCACCTTCAAGGCATTTGTGAGCCGGCGGAGAAGCTTTGAGCAGTTCTTATAAACCATGTAAGGCTCTCTGTTTGTACCCGGCGCTGAGCTAGCTCTCGCTCAATGAACAACTCCCTCCACTTTTTTCAATTAGGGTTCTTACATATTGAAATCCAAGGTGTCTGGATGGTTTCTTTTGAGAATTATAAGTGCCCAGTTCTCTTATGACTGAGGAGTTCCTTTGAGAGCGGGAAACGGTTAGCCAGAAATGCCCCTCTCGGCTTGCTCTCTCCTTTCGCATTCTCCTGTGACTCTCCGTAATTAACAAGGTCAAAAGATCTGTCTTCAAAGCTTTGATAAAACTTACTTTTCCACACCTCCGGCCTACCTGTACTGCCTCTTGAGTGCCTTGAGCTCTTCCTTTAATTTTTGTGGTTGGGGACGTAGGCTGAAGGTGCAGACTTGGCCTCCTTGATTCCACATTGCTCCACAGCAGTATTCACTATGATTGTCATCAAAGCAGGCAGCCGGCGGTCCACATCTTCTTTCACTGTCCTCTCTATAAGATTTGGTCTACGTCTTCATCAAACTGATGCCACACACTTTTCTTCTTAGACCGGGGCCATTGGATCCTTGGATAGGCCGATGGTGCATGGCCATGTTCATGTTTTTGGCTCGGCACAATATGGTCACTAGTGGCAGCTGACAGAACTAGAAGACTTTGAGTACTCCTTTGAGCTGGGCTGGCCAACGGAGTGCCGGAAGTTTGAGTGACTGACACTTGGATGCTCTGGGTACTTTGACTTACAATCTAAATAAAAAAAGTAAAAATGTATCATATAGTTTTATATATTTTGATTTTTTTTTCTCCACATTTAAAGCGTTCCCTCAGGGCATACATTTGGCACACCCCATGATAGTCTACTTGGTGTTGATTTTTGTGCTAGTGCTAACTGCCGCCTTTGTTCTTCTTGCACCTTAGTTGCTAGTTCTTGCCTACGGGATGTTTTTTTGTGTTATTTATATTATTTTAGTGGCTTTTGTAGCGTTAAAGCTCGCATTTACCTGCATGAAAAAAAAAATCCGCTTACTTTAAAGTTAGGGTTAGGTGATAATATAATCGCAATCAATCATTCCAGTTATCACATCTGAGCATAATTACTTAATCAAACATGCCAGAAATGTACATAGCAACATCCAATCAGAGTAACCTTTTCCTGCTCTAGCCTGCCACCACATGAAGAATTAGCACTTCTACTGGTGCTGCCACCGGACCGATATTCTAACCTGAAACTAGCTAATGGGTATTGTTATTATAGATGATGCACATTAGCAAGTAGCAATGATGGTAACAGGGTGTGTAGCATTATAATTTTGAAATAGTAATGAATACTTTTTAAAATGTCTTCTACGCATCCCTATGCATCCTGATAAATAATCACCAATGTTAATTTTGACACCAGTTTTTAATTTAGTTTTAGTCATAATCTCTTGATGAAAATGCATTTTCGTTTTAGCCATACATTATTAGTCATCTAAATATTTTTTTTTTACGATAAATTTTAATAGACTAAATTTTTTCCAAATTTTAGTCAACTTAAATTATGGAAATATTTTTTAGTAAAATATAAAATATAACAGACAATGCATCTTTGAAGTTGTTTTGAGAGCACTTTTTTTACGTATTATTGCAGCGCATCTCAAATTTACAACAAGACCTGCTCCCCATTAATATTTAAATAAATACATTTCACACTAACCTTGTTGTGTGTTATTTTAGCTTAAATTAAGCATTTTTTTCAAATTCAAAAAAATAAATGACTAAAATGGACACAGGACAAAACCAACCAGTTGTATTCTGCACTGTGTATATAATAACTACACCGAGTGTGCACAATTGCCATCTTGGCCACTGTCCTGAATAAATACAGCAACCAGTGTTACAACTCTAGAATGTATATACATCTCACATACCTGTCTTCCTCCTTTGTGTGTTGTCAAGTTGTGCAATTAATAGGCGAACTGTTCACCGAAGACATCGATTATATTGCACTTTACAAGTATCTTACATATTAGATTGTCGTGCAAGCTCGCCTGTAGTGTACTACAAAAATCATGGTTGATTAAGGAGTCTTGCTCCTTTTCTACTGTGTTTAAAGTACCAGTAGAGTGGAAAACCAAGTTGCCTCTATATTAAAGCTATTATATATATATATATATATATATATATATCTGATTCATGAGACCGAAAGACTTCAAAAGTTTGCCGATAAACAAATATGATCAATAAAGTATCAATCTCACGGAGATTCCCAAGCCATTTTGAAAGCTACTGAGGAAGCTAGTCAGGTGATCACTTGACGTCGCACTAGGAATCACAGATACCGTCCCCATCAACAACAATTCTAATCGAGCAGACTTTGTGAGGGCCAAAAATTATTACTTTTGAAAAAAATATGATTCAAGACCTTATATTTTTGAGCCCAAACACAAAAAGGATGAGCGATCAGTTTTAGAAGCCGAGTGAAGGGGGCAGTCTCAATGTGACACTATACCATTCGCAGCGTTGCTAGGTGCTAAACATACAAACTAACCATAACAAACCAAAATAAAACAGACACTTAATGTAATATTTTCACTTTTGCTGGGATACCGACCGACCGGACGCTCATAGAGTTCCCTTAAGCTGAGGAATCAATCACAATCCTCACGAAGGGTTTAAAAAATGTTCCTGCAGTAGCGCTTTTTAGGGTCTATTTCACCATCCTGAGGATGTGAATGTCGACCAGCCTCAGTCCATGGTGACATTTGTCAACTACCAGGTAATCGATGCATGAATTATAATCTAGAATGAACTTTTAGCAAGTTTGACACGAAGCAGAAGCAGCTGTCGGCTCGGTGTCTCAACAATAGCACCGTAAACAAGCAATAGCTCACTGCTATCAATGCGCTGCTAAAAAAGGGTGCCTGCGTTGGCACTTATAATAACAATATTACTCATATTTGGTTAATTTTCAGATCACAACATGTAAATGGAGTATTGTTGGCGCTTTTGAAATGTTTTAGAGGGAGTATAATGAGCGCAGCAAATAACTCTCAATCTTTTGACTCAATCGTCAGCTATTTATGTACAATTTGAATGCATAAAAAAAGCCAAGCATATGTGTTCTTGTCTTACTTAAAGATTGTAAATGATAAATGCCACATCTCTTTCCAATTTTTGCGTATTTCCAGTATGACTGATCAGATAATATGGCCAGAGTGCAGAATTGTTAGTGTCGTGAAGTCAATCTTCGAAAACAGCTGAATGTTTTCGGAGCGGAATATTCAAAATGGCTGACTGAATTTGTGGTATTTTGCGACTTTTAAACAGTATTTTCAAATACTTTGCAGATTGTGCAATAAATAATATTGGATATGGTTTAATGGACCAGGACACCCTAGGCCGCAGTTCCATGATCGACTTTGTAGTTGTGTCATCGGATTTGCGGCCTTATGTTTTGGACACTCGAGTGAAGAGAGGGGCGGAGCTTTCTACCGATCACCACCTGTTGGTGAGTTGGTTGCGATGGTGGGGGAGGATGCCGGACAGACCTGGCAGGCCCAAGCGCATTGTGAAGGTCTGCTGGGAACGTCTGGCAGAGTCTCCTGTCAGAGAGAGTTTCAATTCACACCTCCGGGAGAACTTTGAACATGTCACGAGGGAGGTGCGGGACATTGAGTGGACCATGTTCCGAACCTCTATTGTCGAGGCGGCTGATTGGAGCTGTGGCCGCAAGGTTGTTGGTGCCGGTCGTGGCGGTAATCCCAGAACCCGTTGGTGGACACCAGCAGTGAGGGATGCCGTCAAGCTGAGGAAGGAGTCCTATCGGGTTCTTTTGGCTCATAGGACTCCGGAGGCAGTGGACGGGTACCGAGAGGCCAAGCGGTGTGCAGCTTTAGCGGTCGCGGAGGCAAAAACTCGGACATGGGAAGAGTTCGGGGAAGCCATGGAAAACGACTTCCGGACGGCTTCAAAGCAATTCTGGACCACCATACGCCGCCTCAGGAAGGGGAAGCAGTGCACTATCAACACCGTGTATGGTGCGGATGGTGTTCTGCTGACTTCGACTGTGGATGTTGTGGATCGGTGGAGGGAATACTTCGAAGACCTCCTCAATCCCACCAACACGTCTTCCTTTGAGGAAGCGGTGCCTGGGGAATCCGTGGTGGACTCTCCTATTTCTGGGGCTGAGGTCGCTGAGGTAGTTAAAAAGCTCCTCGGCGGAAAGGCCCCGGGGGTGGATGAGATTCGCCCGGAGTTCCTTAAGGCTCTGGATGCTGTGGGGCTGTCTTGGTTGACAAGACTCTGCAGCATCGCGTGGACATCGGGGGCGGTACCTCTGGATTGGCAGACCGGGGTGGTGGTCCCTCTCTTTAAGAAGGGGGACCGGAGGGTGTGTTCCAACTATCGTGGGATCACACTCCTCAGCCTTCCCGGTAAGGTTTATTCAGGTGTACTGGAGAGGAGGCTTCGCCGGATAGTCGAACCTCGGATTCAGGAGGAACAGTGTGGTTTTCGTCCTGGTCGTGGAACTGCGGACCAGCTCTATACTCTCGGCAGGGTACTTGAGGGTGCATGGGAGTTTGCCCAACCAGTCTACATGTGCTTTGTGGATTTGGAGAAGGCATTCGACCGTGTCCCTCGGGAAGTCCTGTGGGGAGTGCTCAGAGAGTATGACTGTCTTATTGTGGCAGTCCGCTCCCTGTATGATCAGTGTCAGAGCTTGGTCCGCATTGCTGGCAGTAAGTCGGACACATTTCCAGTGAGGGTTGGACTCCGCCAAGGCTGTCCTTTGTCACCGATTCTGTTCATAACTTTTATGGACAGAATTTCTAGGCGCAGCCAAGGCGTTGAGGGGTTCCGGTTTGGTGGCCACGGGATTAGGTCTCTGCTTTTTGCAGATGATGTAGTCCTGATGGCTTCATCTGGCCGGGATCTTCAGCTCTCACTGGATCGGTTCGCAGCCGAGTGTGAAGCGACCGGAATGAGAATCAGCACCTCCAAGTCCGAGTCCATGGTTCTCGCCCGGAAAAGGGTGGAGTGCCATCTCCGGGTTGGGGAGGAGACCCTGCCCCAAGTGGAGGAGTTCAAGTACCTAGGAGTCTTGTTCACGAGTGGGGGAAGAGTGGATCGTGAGATCGACAGGCGGATCGGTGCGGCGTCTTCAGTAATGCGGACATTGTATCGATCCGTTGTGGTGAAGAAGGAGCTGAGTCGGAAGGCAAAGCTCTCAATTTACCGGTCGATCTACGTTCCCATCCTCCCCTATGGTCATGAGCTTTGGGTCATGACCGAAAGGATAAGATCACGGGTACAAGCGGCCGAAATGAGTTTCCTCCGCCGGGTGGCGGGGCTCTCCCTTAGAGATAGGGTGAGAAGCTCTGCCATCCGGGGGGAACTCAAAGTAAATCCGCTGCTCCTCCACATCGAGAGGAGCCAGATGAGGTGGTTCGGGCATCTGGTCAGGATGCCACCCGAACGCCTCCCTAGGGAGGTGTTTAGGGCACGTCCAACCGGTAGAAGGCCACGGGGAAGACCCAGGACACGTTGGGAAGACCATGTCTCCCGGCTGGCCTGGGAACGCCTCGGGATCCCACGGGAAGAGCTAGACGAAGTGGCTGGAGAGAGGGAAGTCTGGGCTTCCCTGCTTAGGCTGCTGCCCCCGCGACCCGACCTCGGATAAGCGGAAGATGATGGATGGATGGTTTAATGGATACAATAGAAGAAAAATAAGCATATAAAGTCCACTTGTTTTCAACTCTGCTGGTAGACTAGTAATAGCGAGAGTAATTCAGAACATGAATCATTTGGAAATATTAGTTTAGGCCTATTTACTGTTGCGTAGATGTCCTGACGATTAGCCTGCAGATGGTGCTTCAAGTTGGTTGTATTTTTACCGGAGAAAATTGAGCCACAGGGTTTACAATGTGTCCTGTTGTCTACTATTGAAAAGGTAAAATATGTTCATATGTCTTCTCTTTCTTTCAGGTGTAGAAAACATCATGTAATTATATCTGTTACAATACAGTAGGGATGTAACAATATGGGAATTTCCTATCACTGTATTGTGACCAAAATTATCACGATTATCATTATCACCCTGGTATTGTGGAATGTGCTTGAAAAGATTTTTAAACAACTGAAATAAATAGACACACTATTTTGCATGTATTGTGTTTCTTGTGCTTCACTGAAGTGTTTTAGTCATAGTGTTTTATATGTTTTAGTAACTTAACATTTATTGCTGTACTGTAAATATTGCCTTGTACTGTAGCATTTTATTATTTATTAAAATGAAAATTCTGTAACAAATAAAATCTATTTTAATTATGTATGCATTGTGTCTGGCCTACTGTGTTCAGCGGTACAACACCTAGTCTCTTTTCCTCCGAGGAAAGATCGATCATCATAATTCTGTTCTTGTAGGTTCAATGCACACAGTTTAATACCTTAGTTGCTCAGACAGTAATATATGTTCGCATAAGTTTAGATTTGGGTTGTGGTTTTTAACGGCTAAAGACGTATATCTCGTTTTCATCTTTGCATTTAAGATAGTAAGTTGGCACCAGTAAGTCCGCTGTGAGTTCCTCAAAGTGCAAGTTATAAACGTTGGTTTTTAGATCATTTTAGTTCAAATGGAATACTACCGCCGGAAGTTTTGCCGTGGTCATCGTTCCCCTCACCTCCCAGTGGGTTAGGGTGATGGGTCAATTGCAGAGGATAATCTCACCACACCGTGTGTGTGTGTGTGTGACAATCACAGAAAAAAAAAGAGAAAGATTATTTAAGATTTTTGTTATTCCCATACAGTACAGTCTTGTGTCTCAGTGAGAAATCCAAGCACTGTCTTACAAAGACACTAGTTCCCCACCGTGATTTTCCCCCGACCCTCTCCTGCATGTCACGGTTATTGGACAGATTCTTAACGTATCCTACTCAGCTTAAGACAAAATTAAATATAATTGGATTTCTTCTTTGTCAACATTTTTGTCTCATTTTATATTCAGCAACTAAATTGTCAATTGATTTTGTCATTGTTTTCATCAACGTGAATTTGTTGTGATTTGTTATCGTACTATTTTAGTCAAGAGAAAATAGGTCATCGACGATAACTAAGCAAAACATTTTTGTCAAAATTAACACTCAGTCACATTAGTAAAGTTTACAATAAAATAAATCAAATAATACATAAGTCCATGATATTCTTGTTTCTTGTCATCATTTACTTTTCTTGTTTTAGACTATTTGACGTGCTGTTTCTCTTTTCTGCCTCCCTCTTCTGTATGGAGAGGTTACCGGGTGGCCAGGGATAAACCCCGGAGAGGTTTCAGTCTGGAGGAGATGCTAGCTGTTTTAAGTATTGACGTAGTGTGACTTGAAAGAAGACCTACGGCCCTCCGCTTTCCCCCACTGGACTGCACTATCACAATATCATGAATAATTTGCAATTACCGTACCCTCTTGGCATTCATTGCAACCTGTCACCAGGAGGGGCATCCCCACATCTGCAACCCCTTCCTATGGTTTCTGCTTTGTCTCATATTGGGTATTGAGTTTTCCTTACCCGGATGTGGGTTTTAGATCATGGTCTGTCATGATCCGATCATGTTTAGTTTGATATTTCCTCAGTTGTTTAGTTTAGCACCCTTGTTTGTATTCTTTGTTATCATGGGTGCTGATTTTTGTCACCTGCTCCAGGTCACTATTCAGCGAACTATTTATTCCTGCCTCGCGCGACACTCCGCCTGGCAATCTTATTCGCATTACGTGACATTAAGTTGTACTTTTTGCTTCTTGTTTTTGTCTGTTAAGCCTTTACCGTAGCTTCCTGCGCCATCAGGACAATTTTGTATTTTCGTATTTGGACTTGATTTTTTGATTAAATCATCTTTCATTCCTGCACACTGCTTCCTGACGTCCGTCTGCATCTTGGGGAAATGACAGCCAGGAAACGATGCGATCCCAACTTGACAATGTAATTGCGGTTTGTGCAGCCCTTGGAAACACCTGTGAGGAAACTCATTTTGGCCGCTTGTACCCGAGATCTTGCCCTTTCGGTAATGACCCAAAGCTCATGACCATAGGTGAGGATGGGAACGTAGATCGACCGGTAAATTGAGAGCTTTGCCTTCCGGCTCAGCTCCTTCTTCACCACAGCCGCCGCATTACTGAAGACGCCGCACCGATCCGCCTGTCGATCTCACAATCCACTCTTCCCCCACTCGGGAACAAGACTCCAAGGTACTTGAACTCCTCCACTTGGGGCAAGATCTCCTCCCCAACCCGGAGATGGCACTCCACACTGTTCCTCCTGAATCCAAAGTTTGACTATCCGGCGTAGCCTCCTCTCCAGTACACCTGAAAAGACCTTACCGGGAAGGCTGAGGAGTGTGATCCCACGATAGTTGGAACACACCCTCCGGTTCCCCTTCTTAAAGAGAGGAAAAACCACCCCGGTCTGCCAATCCAGAGGTACTGCCCCCTATGTCCACGCGATGTTGCAGAGTCTTGTCAACCAAGACAGCCCCACAGCATCCAGAGCCTTAAGGAACTCCGGGGGGATCTCATCCACCCCCGGAGCCTTGCCACCAAGGAGCATTTTATCTATCTCAGCAACTTCAGCCCCAGAACTAGGAGAGCCCACCCCAGATTCACCCAAGCACTGCTTCCTCATAGGAATGTGTTATGAATACTAAATATAATGTTCAGGGATGGGAATGAAGATTTACAAAATCAGCTGAAATTTTTTTAATCCTAAAACACCGCTTTGAAATCTATGTTAGCTTAAGATACATTTATAAATAAATAAATAAATGGGTTGTACTTGTATAGCGCATTTCTACCTTCAAGGTACTCAAAGCGCTTTGACACTACTTCCACATTTACCCATTCACACACACATTTACACACTGATGAAAGGAGCTGCCATTCAGGGCGCTAACCAGCACCCATCAGGAGCAAGGGTGAATTGTCTTGCTCAGGACACAACAGACTTGACGACGTTAGTACTAGGTGGGGATTGAATTAGGGACCCTCGGGTTTCGCACGGCCACCCTTCCACTGCGCCACACCGTCCCCAATTCCTGCTATTTTGAGTCAAAATCAAAAAATATTCTCCTAACCAAAATTTCACATTTATTAGCAAATATTTTCATAAAAATGTATCGTGATGAAAATTATGTATACAAGTTTACACATATATCAAATTCTTGCACTTTTGGATTATAGACAAAAATAGATCAAACAGAATTCTTCTCCGTAAACTCACTTTACTTAGATGCCTTGCCGATTTCGCAATGGTCAAAGAGTGCCACCTTTCCCCGGGATCCATAGTTCACAATGTCCTCGCAATATAAGCACTGAGCACGTCCCATTTCACCGCACTTTGCGATGAAATCGCTGATCAGTTTGTCTACTTCTACGATATTGTTGTTAATCTTCACCTTCAGTTTGATAGATATATCGAGCCATGCCCAGTTCCGCATGTTTCTCACGCCCTTATTGATATATTTCACTAATGAAGCATTCCTATCTTGAATAAGCTTAACCATGTCTGAAACTGTTTTGTCAATAAAGAAACGTGTTAATTGAGAGCTACTGTGTTTTCTTTCCAGATTAGTCGCCGATAAACACAACCAATATAAACAGAATACGAGTTCAGAAACGCTCACAATAATTGAGGATCAGGGACTAGATATTGTCGGCAAACGACGCGTGCAGACGCCTATAACGGGCAATGTCATTGGTTGATGTTGTCAGCTGATAGTAGAGCTAGCCAATCTGGTGCCTTCACACATTGGCATTATATTTTTCGCGAGAATTCTCTGCCTTGTACAGATAACTAGGTCAACGCAGGGACAAAAACCATGAGTACTTAACCCCCCCTATAATTTTCTCCCCGGATTTAAACGAGTCACAGAAATGACCCTGGCGGCGCCAAAATCGGCGGAACTCCGCGGATTCGCGGAAAATTCCCGTCCCTGAATGTTAGGGTTAATAATAATGAAACCATATTTTCTAAATGTAGTATTTTTCTGTTGGCATACACTTTTAGGTGAATCTAAAAAAGCCTTTTATGCTATCTCAAACAAATCAGTAAAAAGTGTGTGTGCGTGTGTACAAACTAGACTAAAAGGGATCATTACTGTCATTGACCTTGTCATGTGCTTGACTTTAAACTAAAGAAACAAGAGGATTTTTGGGAGGGGGGGGCCTGGGGGTTTATCAGAGAGTCACTAAAATACAAAAAAAAACTTAAATAATTCACTTTTTAATCTAAAAATATTAGTATCAAACACTCAGCCACCAGAAGCTAATCAGTGTTTGTCAACATTAAAAAAATGAATCACTTTTCATGACGACTCATCAACTGTTGAGCTTTGACTTTGCTATTCAGATTAGCAAAGATAATTTGCGGGGAGAGAGGGATAACTATGCTTGTATTTATTTTGTGAAATGTATTATTTTGTGTATTTGTTCCTTTTACTCTGTTTTACAATATGCCTTTGTTATTTCATTTTAAGTCCATCAAGAGTAATGTTCTTTTTTTAGAGCAGATGATCGTAACAATATGTCTGAGTGTCAAGCATATTAATCTAAATATAAATGTGTTTACAATGTTTATTGAAAGCATTACCGGATGATTAAACTAAATGTCTTCTTTGAAAATGGTTTATAGAAAATTATAAGGCCAAATTAAACCTTCTACTTGACAAAAGTAGGGATCTCAAAAATACTATTTTTGTTTGTGATAGGCCACTCATTGAGAATTTGTGTTACGAATATATTTTAGAACCAGGAACCTCAGCATTCAGATAAAGTGTGGGTTTAATATTCATGTAAAATTTGGGGATCAAATATCATTTCAAGCCAGTTGTGCATCACAACCTAGATAAGAATCAGACCAACATACATTATAAGGAGGTTCCAAATAACAAAAAATGGCTTTTACCATAGTATGATAATTGCGACTGTGTGAGGAGTTTTAAAAAGGCATTCCATTCTTAAAGCAATAAAGCATACAGCATCATTCAGCATTACTAAGAGGTTCATCCAACTGATATGTTGCCAATGTAAAGTATTTGTCTTCTTCAATCAGTTCTCAAATAGAAATAAACACTATGAAAGGTCTCTCTCAGCTAATTACAACTTCACAAAGAAATCCTTCTATCTTTTTTGACACCCTATATATAACTGTGACGCTTCTTGTTGTTGCACCAAAGTGTAGTTAACATCCAAACTTTATTTTTGATGGTAATTAGCCATCATGTGTTTGTCTTACCACCTGTTCACGTTCTGGCATTTGCAAGCCTCCATCTCGCATGCAGAGGTAAAAGTGGATGGCAGAAATCCTCTTACAGAACTACCATAAATACATGTAATTATAGACAAGGCCTTTGTCTGCTTAAACTGAGGACGCAGTATTATTTGCAGAGAGGTTAGTATTTAACAAAAACACAAAGTGGTACCTTGACCTTCAAGCACATTGCATTCCACTACCAAGCGCGTAAATCATGTTTCTTAAAGCAGCCCCGCTCATTGAAAATAATCTGTTCTTGGTCTTTTCACACAATTAAAATGCGTGTTAAAAAGAAACAATAACTTAGTCAGAAATATATGTTCAGGCAGCACTGTCGGACATGGGTTAGTGCATGTGCCTCACAATATGAAGGTCCTGTGTTCAATCTTGGGCTCGAGATCTCCCCGAGACTGCGTGGGTTCCCTCCGGGTACTCCGGCTTCCTCCCACTTCCAAAGAAATGCACCTGGGGATAGGTTGATTGGCAACACTAAATTGGCCCTAGTGTGTGAATGGGAGTGTGAATGTTGTCTGTCTCTGTGTTGGCCCTGCGATGAGGTGGTGACTTGTCCGGGGTGTACCTCTCCTTCTGCCTGATTGTAGCTGAGATAATTCAAGTGAAAATAGCATTGATTTTTTTTCACATTCAATTACTTTTTTTTTTTCAATCAGGAAGTTTCAGTGAATATTTAATTACCATTGTACACCACCAACACAATGTTTCAATATTTCACTCTCAATGTGACTGACATTGATTTTGTTCATCTATTTTATTTATTTTGTGTCATCAGTTCATGACGGCTTTCTGCATTCAGACAATGTTTGATACCATACATCAAGGGTCTCCAAAGTGGTCCAAATCGTCACAAGAATGGGACCTGACAACAAAAAATGCCCGATGACCTGTGCTTCTGTATAGGGTGGAGGATTTCTGTGCGTCTTGTTATGATGAACATGTGTACAAATTTCTTGCAAGATATATGTTTTCGAGTATGATAAAGCCGTTGAAATGTTTAAATTGGTGGAATAAGAATAGTAACGAATAATAATAAGAATTTTAAAAGTATATCTCAAGGGGATTGGACTAAATATGTCACTAAGTTGTGTTCCATCCATCCATTTCCTACCGCTTATTCCCTTTCGGGGTTGCGGGGGGCGCTGGCGCCTATCTCAGCTACAATCGGGCGGAAGGCGGGGTACACCCTGGACAAGTCGCCACCTCATCGCAGGGCCAACACAGATAGACAGACAACATTCACACTCTAGGGCCAATAAGTTGTGTTATATTCAATTTTAACTAGGGCTGGGCAACGATTAAAAATGTTAATCAAAGTTAATCGCACTTTTTCTCTGATGAATCGCGATTAACTGCATTGTATACGCAAAGCCCAATAATGAATTCAAAAGTAGTGTGTAGTGCACCTTTATTGGAATATTCTCCCACATGAACAAAAGCGCCAAAACATTTGTTGTGCAAACACAATTCAAATCAGTCCTTGTTAAACAGTAGCAGTTAAATAGCATATTTTATGAAAATCAACTCAAAAAATGTAAATACAAACATTTAAGCTTATTTCCACTGCCAGGGTATTTAAGTTATCCTGTTTGTTATGGAAAATAAATATAATCTACATACAAATCTCTGAGCCACAATCATAACATCTGAACAGGCAATTTCTGAGGTAACAGCAGAAACATTTTTTTTATCAGGGATCTTATGTTTAAAAAACCTATATTATAGGTAGTGGGCTGTTTTAGGGAATTTTTGATTAAATTATCCGTAGTAGCAATATTAATAATGTTGTGTTTATTCTGTGTAGTGCACTTAAAATAATTATGACCATATCTAGGAATTGATATGATGGGAATTTTCCGATTGGTTGCTTGGTGCTTTGATAAACTGAACGCATATACATGGTACTATATTGTGATGTTATGAGCCAGGGAACAAAAAAACTACCCTACCCAGCATGCAACAGGAGTGACGAGCATGCGCGGTAGCCCGGTAGAGGTTGTGTGTCGCCATGACGGCATCTTGTATGTTGTGATATGCACGCTCTGAAAGTAAACGTTAAGAACTCAGCCAACACGCCTCGCCTGCATTATTCATAAATAGACAGACAACACATATACTCCGCTGCTTCACAGGCCGCTGGATGTAGCCGGCAAAGTATTCCCATGCTAGCTAGCCGGTCTAGCAAGCACGCGTCATTCAGTCCAAAACGGCCCGATCTATCCACATCCAGAACTGTCTGGCGGTCGTAAGTGATCCCGGAGTGACCACGCTGTAAGCCAGCCATGAAATTTGTAGAATTGTCCGGTATTTTTGCCAAATGTTCCATCTTTACCAACAGCCCCTCCACGCCGAAGCCCGTCTGGGCGCCGCCATCTTCATAAGAAAAGGCGTTAACAAAATAAAAGCATGTAAACAACATACGCAAATGCGCGATAAAATAATTGTCGGTGTTAATAGATTGATGAGTTAACTTGTAATTAACGCATTAATTTGCCCACCCCTAATTTTAACACAAAGCTAAGATGTAGATGTTTTGTTTGGATAGTTCACCATATATTGATTGACCCACATTGTATTGGTTTTAGTATGTATAGTGCCTGTAAAAATACCATGCACTAAACTCTATAAAATAGTGTGTACTATTAATGGGGGTGTTGAGCAAAAGTGGTCCAAATCGCATTATCTAAATGAGGTTCTTGATTGTACTTCGCTGCTTTCATCATGGAACACCCATTTTTTGTAATGTTACAGCAGCCCTAGGCAAATTAAGGCCCGTGGGCCACATGCGGCCCGATGAGCTTGTCAATCTTGCCCGACGGACATTCCCAAGAAATTTTTTTAGATCTTTAAGATGGAGAGTGTAGCTGCCATTATGATGTGCAGTTATGTTTTCAAATGACCGTAAATCTTTAACCATACAAAGTATTTCAATGGTTGGAATCTGCCCTTATGGATGATATACCAGTTACTGTGATCATCTAATTAGTTACTATGGTCATCTATGTCACAGCAGCTCAGACTAGGCACCAAGCAGTGTGGGCAGGAAGCGTTTCCACTGACGCGGAAGGAGATTTTCACAACAAAGTTCTAAAGCTTAGTGATATATAGAATAGAATAGAAAGTACTTTATTGATCCCCGGGGGAAATTCAGCAAATATCAGATACATCAGATTGTAGGTGGGTTTATTGTGTACCCTTCGCGTTCATATTTTACTGTTTGCTGCATTTTGGTTGCGTTTCACTTGATTGTAAAAAATATGTCGATCGAAAGTGGGTGTGACATTCATATTTTGTCAATATTCAGTGTTTTATCGTTCACAGAAAAATGTAAAAATTCCATTCTGTTTTTTAAGGCGGTCTGTCATAACGTTTTTAACATTCAATCAGACATTATTGTGTGGTTTTGTATTAGTGTTCCTAAAAATAGAGATACAGGCTACCCAGAAACATTTGTTCTCTAAATGTGGCCCCAGAGTCAAAATAATTGCCCAGGCCTGTGTTACAACCTTATTCCAAAATGTACAGAATCTTCCAGATCATAGGGCGCACTGCCGATGAATGGTCTATCTTCGATCTTTTTTCATATACAAGGTGCACCAGATTATAGGGCGCATTATAGGAGTCATATTATCTATTTATTTTTCTAAATTGAAAACCCTTCCTTGTGGTCTACATGCTAACTGTTTTAATGACATTCAGACTTTACTTAAATCAATAACGGAGCAGCAGCATCTCATCCGAAAACAACAACAAGGCAGGAAATGTATCTCGGGAAAAAACAACCGACCAGAACTCTCTAATAACTAAAGTTCCTTGGGTGAATACTGTGTACTCACTGCACCGGTATATTTTAGCGCACTCATGGTGAGTTTACTGACAGATATATGTAAGAACTTTACAATACTTTATATTAGAAATGGCAACAGCAGAGGATGAATGTCCCATAACAAGAAGATGGAGAAAAAGAAGAAGCTTATCGACTATGGCGTCGGCAGGGACTACCACGTGCAATTTTTCAGGATTGATGCAGATCCCAAATACAGATGAGCAGGTACCAGAAGGTGAAAAAAAGTTGCTTTTGCATAATATTGCAAAACAAAACGCCAGATAATGTCTTACCTTATACCAGCGTTTCTCAAAGTGTGGGACGCGCGCAGAGAGGTGGGTAGTAACGCACTACATTTACTCCGTTACATTTACTTGAGTAACTTTTGGGATAAATTGTACTTCTACGAGTAGTTTTTATGCAACATAGTTTTACTTTTACTTGAGTATATTTATAGAGAAGAAACGCTACTTTTACTCCGTTCCATTTATCTACATTAAGCTCGCTACTCGCTACTTTTTTTTTTTATCGATCTATTAATGTTTGTTTTGGTTAATGACAGAGCTTCAAAGTAAAATCTACGCATGCCTGCGTTTCACCAATCACATGCAGTCACTGGTGACGTTGGACCAATCAAACAGAGCCAGGTGGTCACATGACCGTGATACGTAAAACCCGACTTAAACATGTTGACAAAACGTATTGGGGTGTTACCATTTAGTGGTCAAATGTACGGAATATGTACTATACTGTGCAATCTACTAATACAAGTTTCGATCAATCAAAAGTGTAAAGGAAAAAAAGACACTTTATTTCAACCGTACTTCCTGTCAAAAGCCTAAAGACTGCTCGCACAGTTCCTGTCTTCACAATAAAAGCGCCGCTCCATCGCGCCTGCGTTAACAAAATAAGAGTCTCCGAAAGCCAGCGCAAACAAGTTAGCAAGCTACGGTGTTTGCCGCCAATGTATATCTTGTAAAGTGTATAAAAACAAATATGGAAGCTGGACAGATAAGATGCCAAAAACCAACGACTTTCATGTGGTATTAGACAGAAAAGAGGAACTTTTTTTCACCTCCATTTGAAAACGTGGACGTTTGAGTCCAATCATTGCAAGTCATCAGAATCAGGTAATACACCAATTTATATTCTTGTCTTCATGAAAGATAGGAATCTATGTGTTAAACATGCATGTATATTCATTAAAACACCTTCAACATGTGAACAAAAACGGCAAAATAAATAAATATAAATTATATACTGTATATATAAATGTATGTATATATATATATATATATATATATATATATATATATATATATATATATGATATGTGTGTGTATAAATGATTTGTGTGTGTGTATGTATGATATGTGTGTGTGTATAAATGATATGTGTGTGTATGTATATGTATATATGAGGTAGATCACCTCGACTTGGTCATTTACTAAGTAATTGATAAACGTTGAAAAACTTATTGGGGTGTTACCATTTAGTGGTCAATTGTACGGAATATGTACTGTACTCTGCAATCAACTAATATAAGTTTTAAACAATCAATCAATCAATCAAATCAATTGAGGCTATGGTGCTGTTAAGCTATTGTGGCTCAATGTGCCATTTTTATTTTTTTATTTTAATGTACATTTATTTAATATATATTATTGTTTTAGTTGCTTAAGAGATATTCCTGGCTCTGAATTTGCTCATTTCTATTTTTATGTTTTTGTGCATTATTTGTTGCCGTAATCAGGTTACTCATTAGTTACTCAGTACTTGAGTAGTTTTTTCACAACATACTTTTTACTTTTACTCAAGTAAATATTTGGGTGACTACTCCTTACTTTTACTTGAGTAATAAATCTCTAAAGTAACAGTACTCTTACTTGAGTACAATTTCTGGCTACTCTACCCACCTCTGGGCGCGCCCCACTGGTGGGGAATAGAGACATGACAGGTGGGGCGCGAGGAACAGGAGGAAATTTCACTTAAACTTTTTTTTTTTTTTTTTTTTTAATTCTTAGATTATTTTTTTTTACAACCCCATTTTCTAAACAAACTGTAAATCAATTTGTGATTCTGTCTGTGAAATCCGATATATAAATTAATGTAAATTACGTATTTTTCCTGTAGACTTTAAATTTCTAGGTAGAAGCGAAAGTTTGACAGACGCAACAGTAACTAAGTAGGGCGGGGCTAAGCGGAACAAACTTTCGCGCGGATGGGTAGCAGGCTAATGTGTGGACCACAATTACACAAAATGGATAAATTGGCTTCATATAGAGTTGCATACAGAATTGCTCAATGCAAAAAAAAAGCACAGACATTTGCTGAGCAGCTGATTCTCCCCGCTGCAATAGACATGGTGTCAGTCATGCTTGACGAGACAAGCGCAGCAAAATTAAAAGCTGTCCCACAGTTGAGAGACGTATATGCGACATTGCAAGTGATCTTTAGGAACAACTTGTAGACCAGGGTTTGGCAACCGGCGGCTCCGGAGCCGCATGCGGCTCTTTGATCACTCTGATGCAGCTCAGTTTGTCATCCTGCTTGTCGAACCTCGGGACACGCCCACGGCCGAACGCGTCTCCGTCCTGCAGCAGCTGGCGGCTGCTGCAGGACGGGGACATGTCCAAGTTAAAGCGCCTGACAGCGGACCTTGAAGATGTTTCACGCCAGAAGGCCGTTCTTGTTCAGAATCACAAATAGTGTGATATTGGAAACCTCCCCAAGCCAGACAAACTTGTGTTCGAAACTTGGAACGCTATCCCCGACTTTTATGTGAACATGAAAAAGTATGCACTTGGAGTCCTGTCGATCTTTTGGATCCACATATGCATGTGAGCAGGTGTTCTCCAACATGAACTTTATTGAAAACAAACATCGCACACGCCTCGCAGATGAGAGTTTACAATCCTGTGTGAAGATAAAGGTGACGTCATACAGCCCCGATGTGGAGACGCTGTGCGCTGCGGTTCAGGAGCAGAAATCACATTGACCACGTATGATAAATATTTTAATTTCCTATACTTTTGCATATATTCACATTGTTTAATTGTTCAGCGAAATAGACATTTTATCATTTAGGTTGGCAGCTGATGCACGGCGCCAGTAAAAGGATGACGACACAAAGAGAGAGGACGCCATTTTTGGTTTTGTGCCAGTGAATAATTTAAATTTGGCGTTTTGTTTTTTCATTACTACAAGGAAGACTTAAATAGACATTAAATATTTTACTTAACCTTCAACCCGACATCTTTTTCGGAGTTAAAAACGTTTTGTTGCTTGCAGAAATTTTATTTCATTTTTTCTGCAGTCGTTCATTGATTTCATAAACGTAACCCATCATAGTTTGTTTATACATAGCACAAAGCAAAAAGAAAACTTCATATGCAGTGTTATTTCATTTTTTATTTTTTTATTTTATTTTATATTTACATTTTTTTGTCCTGTCCAGCTTCTCAGGCAAATCATATAATTGATGTAGATGCCCATATCGGCTGTTCACGTTTACTTCTCTTGTTGGATACCCCTGCTGTACACATTTTTGTTTTGTTCTGTCATTCATGTATTGCAGTGGTTCTCAAATGGGGGTGCGCGTACCCTTGGGGGTACTTGAAGGTATGCCAAGGGGTACGTGAGATTTTTTTTAAATATTCTAAAAATAGCAACAATTCAAAAATCCTTTGTAAATATATTTATTGAATAATAATTCAACAAAATATAAATGTAAGTTCATAAAGTGTGAAAAAAAATACAACAATGCAATATTCAGTGTTGACCGCTAGATTTTTTGTGGACATGTTCCATAAATATTGATGTTAAAGATTTATTTTTTTATGAAGAAATGTTTAGAATTAAGTTCATGAATCCAGATGGATCTCTATTACAATCCCCAAAGAGGGCACTTTAAGTTGATGATTACTTCTATGTGTAGAAATCTTTATTTATAATTGAATCACTTGTTTTATTTTTCAACAAGTTTTTAGTTATTTTTGTATCTTTTTTCCAAATAGTTCAAGAAAGACCACTACAAATTAGCAATATTTTTGCACTGTTATACAGTTTAATAAATCAGTAACTGATGACATTGTGCTGTATTTGACTTCTTTATCTCTTTTTTTCAACCAAAAATGCTTTGCTCTGATTAGGGGGTACTTGAATTAAAAAAATGTTCACTGGGGGTACATCACTGAAAAAAGGTTTAGAACCACTGATGTATTGCATCCATATGTTTTTTATCAACAAATTAAAAGTCAAAGTTCAAAGCAAAAAACGTCAATAATTTTTAAACATAATTTGCTGAAAGAAGATTCCGTATATACTTAGATTCTATTCCAGCACATGAATACAATAGAAAGAATCCCTTCTACCTGCATAGTTAACCGCTATGTGTTAACTATATGTGTTCTTGCCACACATAAAAATTGTGATAAGCACAATTCCCCAAAAAGTGCAGTTTTCTTTTAAAACAAAATATTTTGCCTCGCATGTTTCACTGTTTTCGCTATCTCTCCCAAAAGATATCCCGAAAGATGGGCATCAGTGTTCAGATGAGAGCCACGGTCGACCAATTGAGAAT
This sequence comes from Nerophis ophidion, assembly GCF_033978795.1. NCBI lineage: Eukaryota > Metazoa > Chordata > Actinopteri > Syngnathiformes > Syngnathidae > Nerophis > Nerophis ophidion. Next base: position 71,641,176 of record NC_084618.1, read on the forward strand.
TTTTTTAGCTGACCTGAGCGGCAAGATTTCAGAAATGAGAACAGTTGAAAAAACAACAAAGACTACAAGCGATGCTAACCTCCAAACCCCTGATGAGGCACTGCTGCTGATGCTGAGCCAGCATGCCACCCTAGAGAAGGTGGCCAACATTGCGGAACGTCTCCAGCTGCATGTGACATTACTATGCAGGGCAGAGCTGGCCAAGGTCTAAAATAACCAGCTTGCAAGTAGTGAAGTGAATAAAGACCATCATCAACTTAACTTTTGTTTCCTGCTTAAGTTAGGCATGAACTGATATTCGATAAGTCAATCAATCGAACGATAAATGAAAATTAACTCAATAAGTTTTCCAGCCTCTATAACTGCAATATAGGCCTACATGCAATGTAATGGGCAATCACTGTTTGCTTTGGTTTCAGCTGCTGCAGATGCTTGATTGTCCTTATATCCAGGCAGCCTCCGTTTTTCTTTTTTTTGTCTCCTCAGGCAGAACGTTTAGTTTATTTCGTTATTTTACAGCTTCTGCCCTGATAGCAGTAATTGCACATAGGCGTTCTTCTTGTTGTTTTAGTATTGTGGCGGCACACAGGCGTTCGCAACGTCTTCCATCGTTGTAATGAATGGGGAAAGGGGGAGTGACATATGCCTTAAAGAAAGTCAGCACATTTGTAGTTTTTTGTGTGGCAGGGTTCTTGCCACCCTTTTCAATTTCGCTAAGTGCCATTAAAAGCCATATACACCCCGTCAGGCTATGACAGAGGTGTCATGCAGCTAATTGTAAGTTTATGTATCATCCCAAAAGTTAGGAAAATATTTTATGAAGGTTGAAAAGTTACTTATTGCTGCTTTAAAAGTTTACATTTCAATTACAATGTTAAAATATACGAGGAATACAAATGTATTGCATTCAAAAGGGTATACTTGCATTATTATTATTTATATGTATTATCGCGACCCCACAAGGGAATAAGCGGTAGAAAAATGGATGGATGGATGGACCATTACATCACTGGTTAATTTGGTCTCAAAATAATGTTGACAATATCATTGTTTACTGACAATACTTTGTAGGTCGATAGATCGTCAAGAAAAATGGGTTATGGACCCAGGAATAGCTAGAGTTCAGTTTAGTTACAGTTTATTTTGAACATGCATACGATGCAATGTAATACGTCACACAGTTCCAGTTGTTTCATTACAGCACGTCCGAAAAGGAGTAGAAAGAAGCAGAGCTTGTTTAATCCTACCCCTTTTCATACCATCACAATTTTATCCAATTTCCTTTTTCTCTATACAGTGAACAAATAGATAATAAATAAATAATATACCATAGTAAGCATACAACTATTAAATACATAAATATTTTTTGTCTCAATAAAAAAAAAAAGGAAAATAAATGTTCAAGATGTTCATAACTCTTGTTCTGTATACTTTGTGAAAACTTGTAGTTTGAACAGACTCTTGAACTCAATCATATTGGTGCTTTGTTTGATTTTTTGGGTTACTCCAATCCATAATTTATTCCACATATATGCGAAAGGTTTTAAGTGTTGTACGAGCATACAAATGTTTTAAATTTGATTTTCCTCTAAGGTTATATTCCTCCTCTTTTGTCGAGAAGAATTGTTGTACATTCTTGGGTAACAGGTTATAGAATGCCTTATACATAATTTTAGCTGTTTGCAAATGCACCAAATCGTTGAATTTGAAATAGAGTTAAACATGAAGTTGTGTGATTGACAGCTTCTGTCATCCTTATGGATGCAAAGCAAGTAGCACAAACTTCAGCAGATCTAAAATCAAAAAAAAGAAACAACCTCCATTTACACCTGTCATGTTACACTTAAGTGACCAAGACCTCTGACCTGCCTTTCTCCCTCCCTCCATCCCTTTTGCCTTGCCTCTCCACCCCACCGACCTGCTCATCCGTCGAGGAGAGAAAGCCTCGTAAATTATTCTCATCTTTGCATCCACGCTGCAGACATGACTAGGCTGCAAAACAGAAAACAAAAAACAATCGGCATGGGCAAACAGAGATGTGTTGGGATTTACGGTTAAGGAGGGGGTTTGAAGTGGTTGAGGGCATTACATTAAGAAACAAACATTTATCCAACCAATGAGCTCAGAGAGGTAGCGGTTGCCATAGCAGCCACTTTACCGCACACAAAAGGACAGATTACATGTCGCTTATCTGTACAGTTAGTTTCATAAATGTTCTAAACTTCATATTAAGGGTTTGGTCTCCTTTAATCCTCAAAATTCTTGATTTTATTTTGGAACACATTGACAATACACAACTTCGTGTATGAAGTAAAAGACACTATAGCCAACTGTAGACGTTATTAAATACTAATACATTTGATGCTGAAGGAAATAAATCACAGAACTTACGCTGACTTCATTTGTCTGAAGTAATAAATATTAATACAGTGATTTCTGTTGTGATCCGGTTCCCAGATCACATCTTTAATCTATGTTTGAGTCCCTTTTTGTGTTTTGATAATTTCTGGACTCTTACGATCCCTTTGTCTGAGCACTTCCTTGTTTGTATTTGTCACCACCATCATTTGCTCCACCTGCACTTACTTTCTGACGCACACCGGTTTTTGATTATTGTTTTAGTATTTAAACCGGCCTGCTACCTTAGTTCTGCCTGGATGTTTTGTTTGCTCCGCGCAACGGTTACGTTCGTTATTCTGCCTTGTATTAGCCTCGCTAAGTTACGTCTTAGCTTCTCGTGCAGTCGGCACGTCTTTGTGGACTTTGACTCAGTGCTAAGTGTTAGCATAGCTACCGTGCGTTTGGCACGCTTTTCATTGTTCTTTTGTAACAGTTTTATTTAATTTTTGTATTAAAACCAGCTCCTACCTGCAATTCCAGTCTTGTCCGAGTCCTGCAGCATCCGGGGGTGACAACTCGCGCATTCAAAATGCGTCCGAATCGTAACAATTTCAATGTAGTGAGTTCCCGGAACCTACAGGTAGGGATTTAAGTGTAGGGCTGGGAGATTATAGGATTGTGATCAATCATCGCAATTAATTTAGGTTCAATCACAGTGATCAGCTGTTAGCAGATATCCTTGATCAAACATGGCAGAAATGTCTGTTAGAAGATATCGCAGTAGCAAACAGTAGGGAAGCAACAAGGCTTGGTGTAATCCTGCACAGAACAATCCGCCTTTATTGACTGTGTTCTTGGGTTTGTATGTGAATGTGTGTGTGTCTGTGTATGTTTGCGTGTGTTTGTGTGAACGCGTTTGTGTCCGTGTGAGTGTGCGACCGTCCCGTTCTATCCTCGCAAAAGTCAGGCTCCTCACGACGTAATCATGCATTGTGCCTCCCTCCCTCCTTCCCCCCATCTTCTTCACACAGCTGGAAGTGCAGCTCAGAAGAACACAATAAAGGAATATTGCTAACACTAGCATAAAAGTTGAAACACAACATTTAAAAAGGAGTAGAAACTTCAGTGACAAACTTTAGTCTCCCTGACAGCTTGATTTCACGTTGTGATGCGCAGTAATATTGCCCTAAATACGGACTCGCATGCAGGCTCACACAGACTGGGAGAATTAAAAAAACTAATATAATCAAGAAAAAAAAGTAATTTCTATATCTAAATATTTTAAAATCAGACTTTTTGAATATTTATTTGCAAAGATTCAACTCCTATGATATAATATGTACTTAAAACTCAGCAGACACTTTTTTTATATAATATTTGAGTTTGTGGATAGAAACCTTTTGTTCCTGAAATAAACAGGTTTTATGTGTTGGCACACATTATTTTACAGTACCTCAAATTCAAACTGTACTTTAATGTATTTTCATAAAATATAAGAAACACTATTTAAGTTTCCAAAAACTCCACTATCTGGGTAACCGTTTCCCAAACGAATAGTGAGAAGCACTGATATACAAGTAATCAAGTAAAAAAAAAAATACTATTTGAAAGTCTTGTTTAGTAAATGTCTACTTGAAATAAAAGAATGGTAGTACTTACTACACCAGTGGTTCTCAAAAATTTTTCAGTGATGTACCCCCTGTGAACATTTTTTATAATTCAAGTACCCCCTAATCAGAGCAAAGCATTTCTTTTCACAGTTTATGAACTTACATTCATAGTTTGTTGAAGTATTATTCAATAATTATATTTATAAAGGATTTTTGAATTGTTGCTATTTTTAGAATATTTTTGAAAAATCTCACGTACCCCTTGGCATACCTTCAAGTACCCCCAGGGGTACGCGCACCCCCATTTGAGAACCACTGCACTACACCACTGATACTTTGTCGACTGCAGAATTAAGTTTGTGATGACGAGCAAAGTAACAAAATAGCTTTGAGAGGAGAAAAATTTGTTCTCCCCTTAGGTGCACTGTAAAAGTAGCAAAACAGTCACCCTAACACCAAGTTAGGAACTGTAACGTGGGTTACCTGAAATGTTGCACATCACCTAAACACCATATTAGGTATAACTAAAATGACAATTGTCAGCTTACATTATTACCTTGATCAAACATGGCGGAAATGTCTGTTAAAAGATATTGCAGTAGTAAACAGCAGGGATGCAATGGGACTCTGTATAATCGTGCAAGCCGACCTTAATAAAACATAAAAAATCATGATAATAATTGAGCTCAAATGATGTGAAAAAATTTATCTTTTTATTTTTTTTGCCATTTCGCTCAGCCCTATTGAGTGGGTTACAGGGAAATTCAATGGGTCCCGAATTTAAAAAACTAATGCTTTATTTTTTATTTTTCCTAAATTGTAACATTAAACTCCTTTGATTATGCTAAAGTAAGATATGGTATTAGGTATAATTAACGTATATATTCCCATATGTTGAAAACATACATGAAATAAAAAATACTATTCAGAATTTTCACAGACGCCATCTGACCATAGCATAATGAGAATCCCCATTCCAAGTACTTTTCATCACCACCACCGCAGTATGTTTCTTTTTTAATTTAATTATAGCACGTCCCCTATACGTTAAAACTTCTAAAACTAAAACTAAAAAAAGGACTTAAAGGTCTCAAAGGACATTACAGGACTCCAAGAACATCACAGGACTCCAAGAACATCACAGGTCTTTAAAGGCTCTCTCCATCCGAGAGGAGGATGTACGCCAGCAGTTCTTGAAGCTGAACACGCGGAAGGCCCCCATGCCGGATGTCCACCCTCAGACACTGCGCGGATCAGCTGGCTCCTGTCTTCACTGACATTTTTAACACCTCTCTGGAGCTATGCCATGTGTCGTCCTACTTCAAAACCTCCACCATTGTCCATGTCCCCAAAAAAGCACGGATCACAGGCTGGTGGCACTGACGTCTGTGGTCATGAAGTCCTTTGAGCGTTTGGTCCTGCCCCACCTCAAGGACATCACCGCCCGCCTCATGGACCCACTGCAGTTTGCCTACAGAGCCAACAGGTCTGTGGATGATGCAATGAACCTGGCCCTCCACTTCATTCTGGAGCATCTGGACTCCCCAGGAACCTACGCTAGGATCCTGTTTGTGGACTTCAGCTCTACCTTCAACATCATCCTCCCTGAAATGCTACGAGACAAGCTCTACCAGCTCAGCGTGCCCGACTCCCTCTCCTGTTGGGTCAATGACTTCCTGACAGACCGAAGACAGCAAGTGCGGCTGGGGAAGATCGTCTCAGACAGTACAACCACCAACACTGATACTCCTCAGGGCTGTGTACTTTCCCCCTGGCTCTTCTCCCTGTATACACACTGCTGCACCTCCGGTCACCAGTCCGTAAAGCTGCTTAAGTTTGCAGACGACACCATCCTCATCGGGCTCATCTCAGAATGCGACGAGTCCGCCTACAGGAGAGAGGTGGACCGGCTGGCGTTCTGGTGCAGCCTCAACAACCTGGAGCTGAACGCCCAGAAAACAGTGGAGATGATCGTGGATTTCAGGAAAGCCACATCCCCACCATCCCCCCCTCACCCTGATTGACTGTCCCACCCCCGTCTCCATTGTGGACTCCTTCCATTTCTTGGGCACCACCATCACGCAGGACCTCAAGTGGGAGCCGACCATCAGTTCCCTCATCAAGAAGGCCCAGCAGAGGATGCAGCTGAAGAAAATTAAGGTGCCGACCGAGATGCTGGTGCAGTTTTACTCAGCCATCATCGAGTCCATCCTCACCTCCTCCATCAATGTGTGGTTCCCCAGTGCCACAGTCCAGGATAAGCATCGACTGCAGCGCATCATACGTGCTGCTGAGAAGATTGGCTGCAAGCTCACACCCCTCCAGGACCTGTTCTCCTACAGGACCAGGAGGCGCATGGGTCGGATCACAGCTGACTCTTCTCACCCTGGACATAAACAATTCACCCCTCTCCCCTCAGACAGGAATCTACGGTCCATCCAGACCCACACCTCCCGCCACCTGAACAGTTTTTTCCACTCGGCCATCAGACACATGAACAATAACAAGATCTGATAGCTCAGTTACAGCTCTTTTTATTACCTATTCTGTGTTTTATGTTGCACGATTGCACCAAGAAAAATTCCTAGTTTGTGAACCCGCTCTCAAACAATGGCAATAAAAACTATTCTGATTCTGATTCTGAAACACCATTGACAGGAATGAACACGGCATCAGGCAGTTGAAACATGGCTTTAATAACTATGACGTTCTTGTCATTAATTGTTTAAAATAAATGTGCTGACTGGGTAGTTGTTTCGATAGCAGATAAACTAGGATGTGGTGATACTGTGTACTGTAATGATGCAACTGTGTAAAGGTTTAAACTGTGATTGTCTAACCGGCTGACAACAAAGTTTAATTCGCTAGTTACTAGAGCTGCAATTAATGACTATTTTTAAAGTCAACTTATCAGATTATGAAGCTTATTCAGTGGCTGAAATATAGCGATCAACATTTAAATTTAGCTGGAGATATTTTTTGACATGTGCTAACGAACAATAAAGATGAGTACTTTATTCAGAAATATTCATTTATGCTGTAACTGTGCTGTTCATTTGGCTAAAAAAATAACTATATTTAACTTGTGTCAATGTAAAAACAAGGACAGAAAAAATGTTGATAAAAAAGAAAATGTTTTTGATGTAAACAAAGGACAGTCAAAAAAACATCAATAACTAAACATCTACTAAACCTATCTTTCTCAAAAACAAAATAGCATTTTGTGATGATGGTGCTGTGTTTAAAAAGTTGCACACAAGAATATGAACAGGTTTTTTCTCACTTAAAGACCTTTCGGTATTGCTCCAATAACTTTGAATGTGCCAATCTTTTTTTAACTTTACCGAACTGACACAACTTTGTATTTCTGTTGTTGGCTAGTTAACTAACTATCTTACAGAGAAAAGGTAGGAGACCGCATCGTACAGATGTCCAACATGCCCCTGTTTCACATGCTTCCACATCATGGACGTACTGTCATGAAAGGCAAGGTCCACTTTCCTAAATGAGGAAGTGTTGATGTGCTTTGATTTGCGAGTGTTTTTTATCTCCCTGGTGCTTCTTTATGTCTGGAAAAACATGAGCGATCACGTCAGACTATTATTGGCTAATTTATTTGTAGGCGCCACATTTTATCAATTATTTTGTCGACAATATCTACCAATGATTGCATTACTGCGATCTCAAACACAATGTATAAATTTTCCTTAGAAAAATGAGGTATGCCATCTGGGATGGAAGGAGGGTGAATTTATTGTGTCCTTTCAGATAATTATGGGTCAGGGATTCAGAATGCGTAACAAGCTACTTCACCGATGATGATCAGTTCAGTTTATTTAGTTTGATACATTTTTCTGTTGACGTTAACATTACACTATAACTATAACTATAATTATACATTAATAAATAATAGTTTAGAAGATTTCATCGAAAATGTATCACTCTCCCGTAGTCTCACAAAATGTTTTTCTCTTATTTTTAATTATTGTCTCAGGGTTGGCCCTAGTGTGTGGATGTGAGGGTGAATGTCGTCTGTGTTGGCCCTGCGATGAGCTGGCGACTTGTCCAGGGTGTACGTCGCCTTCTGGCCGAATGCAGCTGGGATTGGCTCCCGCAACTCTGAGAGGGACAAGGGGTAGAAAATGGATGGATGGATGGGTCTATTTGTCGAGGTGCTGGTTTATAGTCCGGTCCTGTGGCAAGAACTCGCAGTGAACAAAGAATGCCCTCAACAGTCCTGAAACTTTTCTGACACACCTCTTCCCTCTACTCTCTTTATACAGTATGCCTTCATAGGTGCTGCTCTTTAGAACTGAAATGTTTGTATTGTACACTATTTAATGTCTGTATGAATAGCTTCTATTAACAAGAGTTTTATTCTGTCCTAAGATGCCAACTATTAATCAAAAAATAAGTAAAAACTGTTTTGAATTTCATCTTCCAGTCCTGCTTTGACTCACTGAGTGATGGCTACCTAGCGTCACGCTGAACTTACCCAAACGTGGTGACATCTGTCGCCACAATTTTGTCAGAAAGCACCTTGGCATGCAACTCACTACAAAGCTTGACCTACATAACATCTGTGTTTGTGTCAAGGGAAACAAGACACACCAAAATATGCTACTCTGATAATACAACACAGATAAACAAGCAGCGTCCTCATTTATGCCAGCGTGTCGTGTAGCCTCTGAGGTCATACAATTCTGAATTAAAACACAAAGACACTTTAGCAGGCATGTAAGGATTATTGGTGTTTTGCTTTTGGGGGGGGGGCTTTGTGACACATTCCAAATAAAAGGACATAGGGTTGAATGAATAGAGATGCCAAATTATTGTTGTATTGTTTTTACATTTAGCTGTAGTCCTTTTAGTGTCGTCCATCCATACATCCATTTTTCTACCTCTTATTCCCTTTTGGGGTCGCGGGGGGCACTCGTGCCTATCTCAACTACAATTGGCCGGAAGGCGGAGTACACCCTGGACAAGTCGCCACCTCATCACAGGGCCAACACAGATAGACAGGCAACATTCACACTCACACACTAGAGCCAATCTAGTGCTGCCACTCAACCTATCTCCAGGTGCATGTCTTTGGAAGTGGGAGGAAGCCAGAGAACCCGGAGGGAACCCACGCAGTCACGGGGAGAACATGCAAACTCCACTCAGAAAGATCCCGAGCCCGGTATTGACCCCAGGACTACTCAGGACCTTTGTATTGTGAGGCAGACGCACTAGCCCCTCTTCCATCGTCCTGCCCCCTTTTAGTGTTGTGTGTGATAATTGATAGAAAACAATTAGATATATTGTATGAATTCATTATCTACAGTATTTAATTAGGTTAGGTTTATTTAAAGTCTTTTTGTGTTGAAAAATGATACAAGCACTTATACGTTTAAACATTTACTTAGCCCATATTTGTTTCACATATTCTATAACAGTTGACAAAATGGCAAATAAATTATGTTTGTTATTTTTTTTTTTCATAAATTAGTCATAAAATAGTGACAGTTTTACCTTGAAACAGATTATTTTTCATCCCCAAAAATTTTGCTCAATTTCTTTTGCAAGCTTTTGATTTTGTGTCCTCTAACGTTGCACATTTTCTCACTAACAGGATCATGCTTGGACATGCTTCCTTTTTCCTTCTGGGCTGCGGTTTCACATGGTGTTCCTAAGACTTTAATGCCATTATATCTTGCTACAAAAGGTAATGACACTCAAATGGTTATTTTTCCGCCACATTGCCCGCACACTGGAAAAGTCATTCCAAGCATATTACAAGAAGGGTATAATGGCTCTATACTGTACACCTACTGGACACTTCATTGGGTACCTCTGCACTGCCTTGACAAAGATAATGCTTTTGATGTTATTCATTTAATATACATTGTAACATATAGAGCATGCACTGTTCGAGGAAAACAAAAGACCCATTCTTTGCACCTACTCGGTGAACAAAAAAAGTGAAGGTCACTCATTGGTATTCGTTTAACTCATCTGCTACTATTTCCTCCCAGTACCTGCATCTTTTTGTCTGACCTCTCAGCAGGCCACTCTGTCACTGACCGTTGTGCATTTTCATGTGCAGGTTCATTTGAAATCTACAGCATGCTCAGATTGGTTATATGTATCTTTTCAACACTGAAGTTCATAAATGCACATTTGTTTCACTATAAATCTGATCTGATAAGAAGCGTAAAATGAAGTATAGGTTTTGTAATAGGCTCCCAAAACTTCCTGCGTTTGACAATAACATTCATTGTAACCACAAAACACTACCAATCTAATGGCTTACAATGCTTTAAGGAAACAAGAAATTGCTACATTTCATGTAAATAACAATATCTGTTACATTATAGGTAGAAATAATGGCTACAGTATACCGTAATGACATGCATTTTTTTTATTTTACTACTAAAGGTTGTATTCCATCTAGGGTGACCAGGTGTCCGGATTTAGGCCAGACAGTCCGGATTTTTAATGCCCTCTCCGGCGTCCGGTGCAGCGTCAAGCCGGACACGTATTTATCCTCCTTTTTGAGGCACTCGGCTTGAAGAGCGGCGCTTTTTAATCTTTGCTGGGCTGCAGCGCAATAGCCAATCATAGACCGTAAAAAAATGCCTCCAACGCAATAACATATCAAATGATTGGCTAAGAGCAGGTGTCGGATACAAATCTGCTTATCATTGGTTAAAAAAGTAAACTAGTGTTATGAGAGTAGGGTATGTGTGTTTGGCAGCGGGTGAGTGACGTCAGTGAGTGAGTGGGCGATCAAGAGAGAGAGAGCAGTCGCTGAGGGCGGGGGAGTGGCTAGTGTTTGTGTGTGTGGGATTTTGACGGTGGAGAGAGACCAAAATAAAGGAGCCACGATTTTGCAACTAATAACTGGACTCGTCATTATCTCCAGAGAGTCCGGAATTGTGAAGACCCACCGGGTAAAGTAAAGGGTGTTGCCCCGAGAATCATCGGCCCTGGAGAAGTATCTCCCCTGCGCTCCTTTACTACGGTCTAGGCGGCGGAAGCAGGAAAGGTGCAACACAAGGGTCCATGTGCTGCTGCGGCATGACAGTGACAGAAAGTTAGTATCATGCCAAACGCAAGACCTCGTTTAAATCTGAATGGACAAAAGAGCATGAATTTATAACGAAAAGCAGTCGAGACTCATTCCATGGCTTCTGCACACTTTGTCGATGTGATGTCGACGTAAGTAGTCAGGGGAAAGCTGCAATTGAACGTCATGCGGGTACGGATAAACATAAAAGTAATAAACGTGCGGCAGGTACCTCTTCAATGAGGACACTTTTTCGTGAAGTTTCATGATGACAGAGGGGCTGTTGATCCTGAGCTGCTACTCAGGGTGAATGTGGAGTTTGCTTAAAGACAGGTCTGCTGCGCACACACACAGACACTGAAGACAAGTCCCCAAAAGACTGAAGCACTTTAGAGATGCTATGCTTTTTGAGTAGTTGAATGTTTTCTTGTTTGTTTGTTTGTTATAATCTCCTTTGTTGCATTTATAAAAGGTTATTCAGGCTTTTTTTAAAGCATTTTTTTTTTATTAATATGTTACCTGTTAATTGTTGTTTACATTCAAGCCCACACATGCTATGCTTTGTGGCACTCTGCAATTGAAAAGATTCATCTCAGTGGTCACTTTCTGAACACCACAATGTATTGAATAAATACAAATTCTGTTAACAAACACTTGACTTTAATATTTTTTCCTATTCAGCCACACAAACATCATTTTTAAACCACTCAAAATTTTACTATAAATAGGAGTATACCAGAGTCCTATGTACACCATAGTAATTTATTGATATGCCGCATAATGTCCTCCTTTTTGGTGTCATGGAAATGGTCACCCTAATTCCATCATGTGACTATAGAACAGAAGTATTTAAAGAAGTGGGCCACCAAACCAACATGGCTACTGTGCAGCAAACAGAAACCATGATAATATCGTACGGTGAGATTTTGATACAGTTACATCCCTGGTATTATTATTGATTTGCAATATAATTTTAATAATAAGAAATAATTGCAAGTGTTTGTCGAACAAAACTATCTACAGCTGCCTGCTGTTAGGCCACTAGGTGGGAGAAGAAACAAAGCTTAAAGATATTGCTGACATACTAGACCGAGGAAATTGCAATGACGTCTTGTTTTTGTCCACATTCTCTCTCCTTTTTGGATGTGACTTTTCTGTTTTCCCCACGCTCCTGAGGGAGAAGTCAACCTTTTAGCTGCTAAATTCTTTTCTTTGCTCCCCAATTCATCACAATCTACGCTCGGCGAATGAAGAAGCCAAAAAACGTTGACAGAAAAGCAATAAGTTATTTTTCTGTGTGAAGTCAAAGGAAAAAGTTGCTGGAGTTGCTAATTTGCCGCACATCCATTACTTGGAGTGACAAGTCTGACATTACAACACTAAAATACTTAGACACTGTTGCTTTAAAACAATTGAAGCTATAGCCGCTTTCACTTATATATCACCCCGTAAGAACTAAGCCGCAGGAATACAAACTATCTGCTATATAAAGCTAAAATAAAATGTTTGACTTTTGATATAAATCAGTGGGTGGGTGAGCAAAAAAAAAAAATGTGGATTCTATATACCGGTAGTATTTAGATGTTTTGCATAAATGGAAAAATCAGGAAAAATACATTTTTACATCTTTGAAATAATATACAAAAAAAAACATATTTTGTCATTTTAAAATTAAATAATTACCGGTATGTTCATATTTAAAGTGTATGTGTATTATTTTCTTGACAAAATTAGTTGGAAAATAAAAAACATACACATATACATAAATGGCAACTATCATAAAAAAGTTGTATAATAGAAGTATTAGCGATGTCAAAAGAATAGAATATATAATCACGATTAACCGCATTTTGTCCATACAGGCGTGTGAATACCGTTTGAGAAAAATGGAGGAAAACTGACAAAAAAAGAGGAAAATTTATATCAGCACGAAGTGCAGCCATGCAAACCCCGTGAGAACATTTTGAAAATCAAGACTACATTTCCTGCAAGCGCGTGCATTTCTACACTAAATTTTACATTTTGGAGTTATTCTCATTTACCAACCTACTTACATCTCCCATGTAATGTACCGCAGAATATTTAGGTTTGTTTTTTTAAACTAACATTATAATCTCTGAAATCTAATGTAAAATTTTACAACATGCATGCAAATGACTCAGAAAACATTTCCCTTTAAGTAATAAACTTCTGGTATTGTGACCTCTGTTTACATACGTCACGTCAAAAATGTATATTCTCGCTGGCTACTAGCAAATGTTCTAGAACTACAACTGGTTCGGAAGTAACAGGGTTTGGGTTGAAATCATCCAAACGTGATTAGCAGCAAAGTAGAAACCTATCATCGTTGTAGCTCCGAGAGCGTACGCAGGCGACAAATAAGGCAATTAGATTATGCTAACTGTGCTAATGCTAACTTGCGAGCTTGTTTCAGTGCCCCTAATTGTCTTCCTGTCCTTCAAGTCAGTGCGGCGTTTAGTACCTGCGGCTGAGGCAAGCGTATAACAAATTGTGTTTCGATTGTATTTCTATGATTGTTCATGTTTTTAATTTTGCTGAGGTAACTCTCCTGAAGGAATCAATAAAGTACTATGTATCTATCTAAAAAACGAGGAAGGGATATTTTGACACAAAAATTAATGTTTCAAAACACGTTTTCCCGGTCATTTCACTTCCCTGTCCATAGTTAACTCATTATTATTCAACTTGGCAATTAATGGCAAATAGAGGTTTTCTTTACTAAGTGTACATAATCAAAATGTACATCCAACTTTTTGGGGAATTATGGAAATGTTTGCATGTTAAACGATATAACAGCTTACCACAAAATTGACAATAACATTTTCCACCTGAGGTGTAATCCAGTCTTTGAGGATGCTCTCTTTCTATCATTATGTGCTGTATATGTTTTTAAAGATGTTTTGATATAGAGTTTTGCCAAGTAATTCTCCCTCTTTTTTTATCACTTCAATATCTGACAGTCTGGGCTCTGTCATAGTTGCACATGCGTAATTTTCGCGAGTGTGCTTGGGGGCGTGCCAAGTCCACCGGGGGCCTGATAACAGGGAAACATTTTCTTGAAAAAGGAAAAGTACCTTCTGGCACAATCAAGTTTAGTTTTACTGTCGAAACATAATGATTGTGAACGATAGGCAAAATTCCCAAAAATGTGCTATTCCTCTTTAAGCTTCGGTCAGGCTGATTAGAAAAATATATATATATATATATACACTGCGTAAGAAGGAACTCATAAATACCTGGCAGAAAATACATTTAACTACAATCATGTTCTAAAATAAAGGAAAAAAAATAATAATGAATATATTTCTTAACTTGAATGTCAAAATTCAAGTGCAAATAAAAATACAGCTTCCGCACTTTAGCCATCATTTTTGCGCCTAAAAGACTTCTATGACTTAAGCTCCGGACTTCTTTCGTTTGTTTGAGATTTTCATTACTGTCACAAGTGGTAGAAAAGTGTCTCACAACTGAGTACCGCTGCAGCCCAGAGCTGAGAAACAGATACTTTTCACGACCCAACGTGATATATTGTAGGAGTTATGTTAAGAAAATAATGAAAAAAAAACAAAAAAAATTCTGATTTACGTTAGTTTTTAAATGTGAGTTTTTAAACATGAGCCCAAATAAGAAACTACACATTCTAAAATAAGTCCCAAAAAATAAACCGCGATTCACACACTTTGCAAGCGACTTAAAAAAAGTTTCTTGTAATACGCAGAATAGGCATCACTGCTGCCAGCAGCTAGGCAGTCTGGTGATAACTCAGAGCGACAGTGGATGAAAATAACTTTGGTCTTGTGAGGAAAGTTAAGCTTGAAAGCCCTGGCAGGGTTTCAAGCTAAACTTGCCATTCAATAAAAGTTTTTCATTGTCCATTTCTGCTCTTCATTCATTCCATTTTCCACCACTGTGGTATGGACAGAGGGTCACACAGGAAGCGCATTGATCATGATAAAAAAAAAATTGTGCTGTTATAGGAAACTTAAGTCATTATCGCGTTAACTTTAACAGTCCTAATAAATAATGCAAAAATATCCCAAAAAAAACGTAAATAGAGAGTTTCCCTTCAGTCAACAATATTGACAACATAATTAAGATGCTGTATGTTGGATAATGGGAGTAATGGAAGTCAAAGTTGTAGCTCACTTGAGTTTAAAAAACCCAACAATTCAGACTTAAAATACATCTGAACTTTATCTCGTGAAAAATGCAGTATGTGAGCTTACATCAGTGGCTGCTATATTATTTAGCATGACTGTGGGTTGTTGGCTGTAGACTGAAGACAGATACTCGTCACCAAAATATGCGGAGTTGGAAGAAGACCCCCATGGAATCCGTCAACCACTGCATACAAAATCCAAATTAATTTAAGGCAGAAGACCCCCCATTGAATCCAGAAACTCCTGCACACTAAACCCAAAATAATTTATAATAAATAATCCAAACTGCATTTAAAAAATTATCTTAGTTGTTTTATTGCCTGTTTGCCTTTATTTCAATAAGAGAGGTTTTCAAAGATTCAATATCAGAACTAAAAAAAAAACCTCTTGTTCAAGGATGCCCATTAGATCGATCACAGAGGGTATGTCGTCAATCGCCAGCCAGGCATTAAAAAAAAAAAAATAGACCTAAAAATTATCAGACGTCACTTTCGTCACTTGATTGACATACACGGCACCCTAGGAGCTTGTGAGATGACGCTGGCTTCTGCATGATCAGTATGAAGAGAAAAACGACCGTCAGGAAGGCCAGAAACACTTATTTATTAAAAAAAAACTCTGTCGATGTACCTGCTGGCAAAAGCCTAAAGACCGACCACACAGTACCTGTCTTCACAATAAACATGCTACTCTATTATCATGCCTGCGCTAAGAAAATAAGAGTCTCAAAAATCTATCGCACACAAGCTAGCAACGGAGTTTGTCTTTGAATTATTTCTTATAAAGTGTATAAAAACGACTATGTAAGCTGGACAAAATAAGATGTCAAAAGCCAACCACTTTCATGTGGTATTGGCCAGAAATAAATACTTTTTTTCTTCCTTTACAATGGAAATTTTAAATTGTGGAACTTAGCACTACAGTGAATCCTGTCTGATTTCAATCAATGCAAGTCATCAGAATCAGGTAATACACCAAAATATCTTCTTGTTTTCGTAAAGAAAGGAATCTATGTGTTAAACATACTCGTATTTTTATTAAACACCTTTAACATGTTAACAAAAAACATGTTATGAAATGAATAAACATTTATGTATATATATATAAATGTTTATTCATTTATGTGTATATATATATATAAATGTTTATTCATATATATATATATATATATATATATAAATATATATATATATATATATATATATATATAAATGTTTATTCATTTCAAACACACATATGTACACACACACACACGCATATGTATATATATATACAGTATGTATAGTGTAATATAATATAATATTTGAGGATGAGGTAGATCACTTCGACTTGGTTATATAAAAAGCAGCTTGCCTGCTGAAAAACTGGGCACTCTTGCTCTAGTTTATCATTGGTGACGCTAGGCTAGCAGGTTTAAAATACGACCCATTGGAGTCTAATCTTTCTATTTTTAGTCTTTATTTTTTATAAAATGCTGCACATTTAAAAACTAAGAAATCAGAAAAAAATGTTTTTTTCATTTTTTTCTTAACATAACTCGTACAATATATCACGTTGGGTCGTGAAAAGTATCTGTTTCTCAGCTCTGGGCTGCAGCGGTACTCAGTTGTGGGACACTTTTCTACCACTTGTGACAGTAATGAAAATCTCAAACAAACGAAAGAAGTCCGGAGCTTAAGTCAAAGAAGTATTTTAGGCGCAAAAATTATGACTAAAGTGTGGAAGCTGTATTTTTATTTGCACTTGAATTTTGACGGTTAAGTTAAGAAATATTCTTTTTTTTTTTTTTCCTTTATTTTAGAACATGATTGTAATTAAATTTATTTTCTGCCAGGTATTTGTGAGTTCCTTCTTACGCAGTGTATATATTTGTTTTTCTAATCAGCCTGACCGAAGCTTAAAGAGGAATAGCACATTTTGGGGAATTTTGCCTATCGTTCACAATCATTATGAGAAACACTTCCGGCTTCCCGCAACAGTGTTTTTTTTGTAATCATGGCGCACTTGGTAACAGACAACAAAGACAACTATTTTTGGACAAATGAGGATTCACAACCTTGAAACTAAATACACAGGGGATGAACTACTGCTTATAGAAGCTAGCACAAAGAAGAGGCTGAAACTTGGAGCAGACGGAAGCTAAGAAAATGCAATAAATCTGGAACTTTTTAGCCACACTACACTGAATGAATGGAGTGCCCAAATCAACTGGAATCGTCCCCGGCCAGCTTGACCAAAGTGACAACTGTCCATCAAGTGAGTCTGTATACAGCACATCACCGTGCACTACGGTGCATGAGACAAATATCAATGATATACTGATGCTATTCTAGGCATTGATATTATTGATACATTTGAATCGGTCACCTTAATTTCACAATTAAGTTTTAGCGGTGAGCTTGTTGTGTCATCCTGCTTGGTGTGTAGCATGCTTAGTCATTTCTTGTCCTTGAGTCCTGCAGTAATGACGCCTTTAAGAAACCTAGTCAATTTCTGCAATGGAGTCAAAGATTAGTCAGAAACGTCTATGCAATGTGGATATAAAACCACGCTGACATGACACATTGGTTGCAGCCTGCCCTCAAATTCTAGCCAGTGCTTAAGCATGACAAGCTGCACCTTCCTGGAATTCATGTACACCCTGCATGGGTATAACAAGGAATCTGGAAATACAAATGTGTATTCCTGAGCGTGCATCCTTTTAAGGGAATATTTCACGTGAGAAAATCATTTAGTCATGTGAACACAGCTGCCGTCAACTGGGCTTGTCAGCTCATCAGCCGATCCTTCAGTTTGTTAAAAAAGGAAAATATCTGCCCACAATTCGATCCCAAAATTTAAACTAGACATGTAGACTGAAAAGTGCGGTAAACAAGTAGGGGATGATAGTTTGTTCTCATGGTGCTCATGAACAGACTAACAATTAGGGGCTGCATAACTTCAGACTGAAATTCCACCGAGTGCTTGTTCAGTGCAACTGCACTCCACTATGGCGGCGAAGGCGATGCATTTTTACTCTGTTCAGTGTGTCAACTTCCACCCAGCGGCTATTATTTCCCTGGATGTCAGAGCAAAGCTGTAGCAATTTCACACAGAAAAGTGTGGAGAGGGACAGGAACACAAACATAATAAAGTCACATGATTTTCAGAATAAAACACTCCATGTTTAATAATAGGTTATCGTAAATTCCGGACTATAAGCCGCTACTTCTTTCCTACGCTTTCAACCCTGCGGCTTATAAAACATTGCGGCTAATATAAATTTTTGTCTTCGCTGATGGCCATAATGTAAATAGTTTTTAAAAAATCCATCCATTTTCTACCGCTTATTCTCTACGGAGTCGCGGGGGGCACTGGAGCCTATCTCAGCTACAATCGGGCAGAAGGCGGGGTAGTTTAAAGTATATATATATATATATATATATATATATAAAAAGCCAAGAAACTAAAAAGGTGTGTCTTCTGCTTAGAGCTTTCAACAGGAAGTACAGGTACCGAATCGTCTTCCAATCGTCCATTGCGTTTCTACTCGTATGTATTCTTCATTCATCACTCCTGGCAACGTTTTTAAGTTTTACAGTATAACTACAACTATTCTGGCTTACTAAACCGTCTGATGTATGATGTCTGTAGGAGCGTTTTCGTGCATATTTGTATGTGCTATCGTAATGTAATGAAGCTATTGTTGTTAGCATTAGCAAATATGCAAATACGTTTACAAGTGTCTGCGTTAGTATTATTAATTTACAGTGTCTTTTTGTTGTATTGTTTCCGTTTTTTAAATTTACCATAATGTCACTAAGGACTTACTGAGTCTGTTTAGCTGATTGGAGTGCTAGTTTCCGCAGTTAGTGGGTCTATGACAATGACTTCTGTTTTGTTTGATCCCTTGTTTTACTGCCATGTTACAGACACAGTTTGGAAACAAGGTATGTAAATAAACATTTACCAAGTATTTCGGTGTAAATAACTCATGTCAATATGTACTAATCTGTGTCTTATAATCCATTGCAGCTAATATATGGAAGATATTTATTTTCTTCTGAAATCTCAGGGGTGCAATTTATATACTGGCGTGCTCTATAATACGGAAAACACTGTACCTGGGGCCCACTGAGTAAATGTAGCAGTTTTGTGGAAAATAATCTTGACCAGACCAATTTGTGTTAATACATTGCCCATCATTAGGAATAGCTATCAACAAAACAAACAAAGAAATAGCCTCAAAATACACTAACAAGGACTGGAACATTGTGTTAAAAATGGCTATCGGGCTCCACTTTGAATCTCTGAAGGAATAAATAATGTAGACAGGTCCAACTTGTGTGGCTTTTAAGATTTGTGTGCCATGTGAGTAAACCTCATTAGCAGTTCAAGGCCAGGTACCTATTCATGAGATCCTATGAATGTTTTGCAATATTTCTCGCGTATCAGCACTCCTTGTGTTTGCAGATGGAGCTAGGAATGAGACGCAAATATTTTTTGCATGAGGCCTGACCTACATGAGAGCAGCGCAACTAGGTTAGTCTGTGGTGCACAGGGAAGCAGCCTGGGCCTCCTTATTATTATATTATTCAAGTGTCTGGCGGCAAACTGACCACACGCATCCACTGCCAAGATGTGTCTCTGTGTAGCGAACAGATTATGTAAATGTCTATGTACATAAAATTATTTCGGGAAACCACCGCAAATGGCAGTTATTTATACAGTATGGTAAAGAATCTTAACCATAAATCATTTATGGTGGTTTATTTGCTTAAAACATGCTTAACAAGTTATATCAGATGGTTACGATTGCTTAATTCAACATGTCTGAAAATGAGTAGTAAGAAGCGAAACATATTTAATGCTGCACATCTGTCACTGAAAATTAATACCCACCGTACACAGAATTTTACAAGTTAAAACATTTTTATTAGCTGAATTCAATCCAATTAAATAGTTTTCACGTGCTGTGTAATAAAGGAAGGTGATGAAAAAATAAAAAAATAAAAAAAATAGAAATTTAAAAATGCCAAAAAGTACGTTAAAATTGTATATAAAAGTAGTAATAGGTAATAAAATGTACATAAAATATAAATAAAATAATACATTCAAAATAAACATTGGAATAAGTGGGACTACTACCTTATTTTCCAGACTATAAAGCAAACTTGTATTCAAGCCGCACCCACTAAATTTTAGAAATAAAAAATATTTCTTCAAATAGTAGCTGCACTGGACTATATCCTGCAGATATTTACGTTGTGAAATTAAGTTTTTTTTACATAGAAAGCGTTTGTAAGAGTTTATTTACATAGCTTAATTGTTTCTCAATGGTGATATAACAAAACAAAAGTTATCGTCCTGGACTCACTATATATGTGGAAGCAACATCTCCGATCAGCTGAGCAGATCAAATAACTCCCTGGTGATGTCTTGTGAAACTGGACTAAAATAAAAAAAGAATGCCATTGTAAGTTAATACTAAACAAGACATTCATGAATGTGTTAGCGTATCAACTAATGCTAACGACGCTAACGTCATTGCATTACAATAGCATGTACAAATATGCAGTGATCGGCAAGCTACTTGGAAAATGTAGTAAGCTCAGCTACAAGTTATTCTCACTTAAATGTAGCTAAGCTTCAGGGGAAGTTATCCCCAGAGAATTGTAGCAAGCCACACGGCAAAAGTAGCTTGCTACATCAAAGCTACATTTAACAGAATTTATGTCTATGTGCTCACATGTATAATATGTATTAATGTAATTAAGAGTGTACAAATGAACCCAATAAGTGTCCATTACTATTACCTATTGGTCATTTAGCTAATGACTCCCTACAACTACCTCTATTTAGTTTGCCTTTTCTTTGACCCACCGCTATAATGTTACTTATTTTCTCTACCTACAGTAAAAAATAAAGCCTCTATCTATATCTTGACAAAAAAAAAAAGACTTTTTTGTTCTTTGGGAACAGTTGGTAATAGTTATGCGCAGTAAAACTTTTCATGAACTCAACTCACCTCAATATGTGTTCCTAAATTTGTGTTGGACGTCTTAGATGAAGAGATCAGTTATGATTTTTGGTTTACAGAGTAAAGAACTAAAAGCTTAAGTTTTGGAGGGTTTTTTTTTCCAAACGCATACATTTGTCTAAATATGGCTAAGTTCATGCATTACTGTGGATTTCCTGCTAAAAACTGAAGGAAAAATCCAACCTGCCGGAGAGAATCTCTCTGACATTTTCAATGATGTTCCTTTTTTTGTGTGGTCAGCTTGAAGTAGCTTGAGTCTCTGACTCCATTGTCGTCATGCGACATGAGTGTGTGTCTGTTACGATTTTACTTCCAGGTTTCGATGTCCCGCCTTATCTTGCCTCTGATTGGGCAGTTCGTAACCTTAGCCAATCGTGACTCATCATAAGAATACCAACAAATCATCATGGATTTTCTTCTTACGTATGGCCGCTGCCGCTCGGTGACATCATACGCAAATACGGTGTTATCTTTCACTGTTATGCTGATGACTCTCTACTACCCTACCTACTACATGCCCCTAAAACTGACCAACATGCCGGATTGTAGTCAACTGGAGGCGTATCATAATGAAATTAAACAATGGATGTCCGCTAACTTTTTGCAACTCAACGCCAAGGAAACGGAAATGCTGATTATAGGTCCTGCTAGACACAGACACCTATTTAATGATACAACTTTAACATTTGATAACCAAATTTTACACAAGGCAACTTGGTAAAGAATCTGGGTATTATTTTCGTCCCAACTCTCTCGTTTGACTCACACATCAAGAATGTTAATATAACAGCCTTCTTTCATTTCTGTGATATCGCTAAAATTCTTTCCATTTTGTCCAAAAGCGACGCTGAGATCATTATTTATGCGTTCGTTACGTCTCGTCTTGATTACTGAAACGTATTATTTTCAGGTCTCCCTAAGTCTAGCATTAAACGATTACAGTTGGTACAAAATGCATCTGCTAGTCTTTTGACAAGAACAAGAAAGTTTGATCATAATACGCTTATACTGGCTCACCTGCACTGGTTTCCTGTGCACTTAAGATGTGACTTTAAGGTTTTACTACTTACGTATAAAATACTACACGTTCCAGCTCCATCCTATCTTGCCGATTGTATTGTGTCATATGTCCCGGCAAGAAATCTGCATTCAAACAACTCCGGCTTATTAGTGATTCGCAGAGCCCAAAAAATGTCTGTGGGCTTGTATACTTTAGCCTTTAAATAGACCCCATTTTTAGACCAGTTGTTCTGCCATTTATTTTATTTTCTACTCTGCCCCCTCTCCCTTGTGGAAGGGGGGGCACAGGTTCCGTGGCCATGGATGAAGTGCTGACTGTGCAGACCCAGGGTGGACTGTTCGCCTGAGCATCGGTTGGGGACATCTCTGATCTGCTGACCCGTCTCCGCTTGGGATGGTCTCCTACTGGCCCCACTATGGACTGGACTCTCACTATTATGTTAGATCCACTATGGACTGGACTTTTACAATATTATGATAGACCCACTCGGCGTCCATTGCATCCGGTCTCCCCTACAGACTGGGGGGAGGGTCCTCTCCAATGTTTCTCATAGTCATTCACATTGACATCCTACTGTGTTGTGAGTTTTTCCTTGCCCTTATGTGGGATCTGAACGGAGGATGTCGTTGTGGCTTGTGCAGCCCTCTGGGACACTTGTGATTTAGGGCTACATAAATAAACACTGATTGATTGATTGATTGATGGATGTATGGATTCTCATTCATCCAGGTCAGTGTATTTTCTCCATATATTTTTGGCCTGGATTTGCAGTCCATTTTCTCTCTTGGTAGCTTGTAGTTTTGATGTAAGCTACCTAGCTACTGTACATGGCTCTAAAAGTAGCTAAGCTACAAGAAAAGCTACTCGTTCAAAAAGTGGCTAAGCTACTGGAAAATGTAGTTCAGCTACATGTAGCTTGTTACTGCCCAACATTGCAAATATGCATGAAAACACTCCTACAGACACCACACATAGGATGGTTTAGTAAATAATAATTGTTTTGATTATACTGTAACGCTTAACAATGATGATTGAAGAGTCCATACGAGTAGAACGCTGTGGATGGGTACAAGACAAAACGGCACTTCTACTTCCTGTTCAAAGCACTAAATGGAGTGACACTGCAGCACCTGCAGCGAGCAAATTCATCCAAAGATGGCACAATAGCAAAAACAATACCACACCTCTTCAGTGTCTTTGCTTGTTTTAACTATTTACAAGGCCATCAGTGAAAAAAAATCCATAAATTAGTGTGAACGTATTATAAGCCGCAAGGTTCAATGGGAAGGAAAAAAGTAGCAGATTTTAGCCTGGAATAACAGTAAATAAAAACAAGCAAACCAAAGAAACCATATAATTTGAAAAGAAATATACAAACACTAAAGTAAGATTTTGGAATTAAAGGCCTACTGAAACCCACTACTACCGACCACGCAGTCTGATAGTTTATATATCAATGATGAAATCTTAACATTGCAACACATGCCAATACGGCCGGTTCAGTTTACTAAATTATAATTTTAAATTTCCCGTGGAGTTTACTGTTGAAAACGTCGCGGAATGATGACGCGCATGATGACGCGTGTTTGTGACGTTATTGGTGGGAGGCGACATTTTAGCCCAGCACCGCATATGGCTAAAAGTCGTCTCTTTTCATCGCGCAATTACACAGTATTTTGGACATGAGTGTTGCTGAATCTTTTGCAATTTGTTCAATTAATAATGGAGACTATAAAGAAGAATGCTGTTGGTGGAAAGCGGTGGATTGCAGCTGCCTTTAGCACCGAAACACAGCCGGTGTTTCTTTGTTTGTTGTGAAGCTTTAAGACAGAGCGTTCAATTGAACATGTTTCTATACGTCAACCAGCAAGTTTTTAGATGGGAAAATTGTGATATTAAGTCGACTCTTACCGGAGACTTGAGTGGAATATGCGACCTCCCCCTGTAGGTGTCAAAAAGGCAACTGTGATCTTGGCTCCTCTATGGCTTCCCTCAGAGACACTGGCGTTCACCACAGCCCTCCGACTTTCAGGTATGACTTTATAATCTCACTAAAACATCCATCCATCCATCCATCCATCCATCATCCATCATCTTCCGCTTATCAGAGGTCGGGTCGCGGGGGCAGCAGCCTAAGCAGGGAAGCCCAGACTTCCCTATCTCCAGCCACTTCGTCTAGCTCTTCCCGGGGGATCCCGAGGCGTTCCCAGGCCAGCCGGGAGACATAGTCTTCCCAACGTGTCCTGGGTCTTCCCCGTGGCCTCCTACCAGCTGGACGAGCCCTAAACACATCCATAGGGAGGCGCAAAACACTATTGACACAATAAGCAGATAAGAGATTTTCCAGACAAATCCTAGTAAATGCGTCTAATAACATCTGAATCGCTCACACTGCCGTCGCCTGGAGCCGTCGCCTTTTCTTTTTTTTTCTTGTGCTTCACTCTAACTTTCCTCATCCACGAATCGTTCATCCTTGTTCAAATTAATGGGGAACTCGTCGCTTTCTCGGTCCAAATTGCACTTACTGCTGGTGGCCATGATTATAAACGATGGGAGGATGTGAGGAGCCCTACAACCCGTGACGTCACGCGCACATCGTCTGCTACTTCCGATACAAGCAAGGCTTTTTTATTAGCGAGCAAAAGTCGCAAATTTTATCGTCGATGTTCTCTACTAAATCCTTTCAGCAAAAATATGGCAATATCGCTAAATGATCAACTATGACACATAGAATGGACCTGCTATTCCCGTTTGAATACAGTAAGAAAATATCATTTCAGTAGGCCTTTAATTTGAGTGCGGATGACTAAGGTGCATCCAGTCTTTCAGAGTTGGGCCTTTAATTTCGTTGTAGTCGAACTTATCTGAATTTTTGCAGTTGTATAGCGGCAGTACCAGCAAGCTCATCAACAGTAGAAACAATGTTACACAGTGAAACACGTGTACGCTCGTACTTGCCCTTTGTGTGCCAAAACATTTCGGAAACTTACAACCGGAGGCGTCTCAATGCATGGCCCTCCAAAGTGCAAAACCAGAGATAGACAGTGAAGTGACATTCGAAATGTTGACTGCCTATGACTTCTCTGTTGTTCCATCTCTCAGAGGGTCCACATGTCTGTGCACTCACAAAGAGATGGAGTGGCTCCTTGCTCAAAGCTGCTTTCATTTCAAGTGTCAGTGGCTGGTCAAAGCCAGAAGAGGACAGGAGTTAGCATGAAGAGGGAGGGTGTATGGGGTGCATGACGGGGTGCTCGCCCAAGCATCAGAGGGTGTCATTAGCAAGACTCAACTTGTCCAAGGCCAAGAGATGACAGGAATACTGATGATTTAGCGACTTCACTAACTGAGATCTTCAACTTGGATTTTAACTTCCGTCACTGCCACCATGGTATCCAATGGAAGAACAAGATCATAATTTATTCTTACTAATAATAATGCCTTATTTAGCTTTATTAAACTGCATGATGATTCATGAAATCTATCTCATTAAAGTAACAAAAAATTGATCTAAATATTTAACATATTTATACGTTTCTAAATAAAGGCTGTCAAATTTTAAATGTTAAAACAGTCCTTCTCGAAAAGTGGGGCAGGGCCCCCTGGGGGGTGCGGTGCAGTGCCAGGGGGGCACGTGTGACCTTGGGGATCATGCTCTTTTTTGCCCTCCTGGAATATGACAAGGCGTATGTAGCACTTGGCTTCACTGTGACTACAGTGGCAGACAAGGACAGACAGTTGTGTTGTTTACATTAATGTAGTATACAACGTTATGCAGAGGTGTACTGATAACAATTTTATAGACACATTTTACTTTTTATAGTTGCAGTGGAGAGGTAACCTGACTCTCGCCAGATCCTTGTAGTTCGCTGAGCTCCACACAAGAATTTGGTAGTTCTCAATAGGAGATGTGTTTCAGAAGGCGCAGGCTTGTAAAAAAATCATTGTATGTGATTGGATAAACCACTTGTCCGTTATCTTGAATGACGTGCTACTTCAACCACTCACATCGAAATTAACCCGTGACGCTGATGAGAGCAACGCTGGGAAATCCAAACTCAGTCGAAAGAAGAGCCAAAACCTACTTCCCAACAATTCATGCCTTCAAAACCGTTCTGTTCATCTTTTAGATAATTAATATTTGATAAATTTGACAAAACAGTTGCAATAGTAGAATCAATGTCAGCACACAACGCAGCGAGGGCTGCGTGCCGCCATTGTTTGAATCAAACAGTCGCTTCTATGCTAAGTCACATCGATGAAATCCTGCCCGGCGATCTTGATTGGTTCATTATTTTTTGCTATCTTGAAGGAATTTGCAATGCCTTTGAGCCCAGACCCTTGTGTGGAGCTCGGCAAACTACAGGAGTTTGGCGAGAGTCAGGTTAGTGGAGAGGGGCTGTGCAAAACATTTTATTCTTCCTAGGCGGGGCGTAACAGAAAATAAATGAGAAGCGTGAACGCATGTGATTAATCACAAAAAAAATATCAAATTAATCATGTTTAAATGCAGATTAATCTTGCAATTTTTGTACACCGCACATGCTCATTTGCCTAAACGCGATCATTACCTAAAAGGCAGTGAGACTTTGTTAAACAGTTAGTGACCAGGTCACATGACTGGTAGCAAGTTTCACAAAAAAAAAAACACCTTGATGAGGATTTAAATTAACACACAGGTCATGTGCATATATTGCAGCAATGAAATCGCTCACATCTTTAAAATTCCAACTAAAAACAAATACCATTTTGAGGTAAAACCAGACTAGTTTTGGTCCCTGGAAAATGATTCCATCCAAAAGTAAAGTAATGCTACGCTATATAGAATAGAAACAAGTCAAACACTTGCACCAGGCGGTAAACGGATGTTTTTAACTTTGAACCATGTTTACTGATTGGCCTTGTGCCGTTTCTTACGACCTAAACATTCAACTATGCAATCTTGAAAACACGAATAATACCGTATTTTCCAGACTATAGATTTAACATATTAGTCGCATAGGATTATAAGCCGCAAATCTATACGTTGTGAAATTAATTAACACAGAAATATTGTGTATATATTCATTTATATACCTTAGTTGTTTCCATGGCAACTAACACGGCAGTAAAACGCAAAATACGTAAATATTACTTGTTATTATGAATCTGCAGGTTACTACATTACATATATACTTACAGCGTGTACATAAAACATCTTCAACTTTTTATCCATGAGCAAATAAGCAAATTGTCAACCAGCACTAAAACTAACAAAAATGAATAACAGAAATGTAAAAAAATATCTTGTGCCATAATAATTTGAGGTGAAACAGAGTACTTTTAATAGAAAATGCATGTATGCTGGCAGTTCTGGTAAAGTGAAATCCTACAAAAGAAAATAAAAATAAATACAGGAGACTAGTACCGTATTTTTCGGACTATAAGTCGCGTTTTTTTTTGTAGTTTGGCCGGGGGTGTGACTTGGCCAAACTAGAAAAAAAAATTAAAAAAGGTTTTGTTTTTTTGGTTTGGCCGGGTCTCACCCCCGGCTGGACTGTGGAGAAGACTGCGACTTATAGTCGGAAAAATACGGTATACCCAGCACAATTTAAAGTGCAATTGTGTGCAGTCTACAAAAGATGGATAGAGGTGGGAAGTTTTCGCATTGGTGTACATACGCAGGTGCAGTACTAAAACCTTTTCGGAGTACATTAGACACAAAAACATGATGGAGATTTAGCCCATTCATCCATCCATCCATCCATCTTCCTCAGCTTATCCGAGGTCGGGTCGCGAGGGCACCAGCCTAAGCAGGGAAGCCCAGACATCCCTCTCCCCAGCCACTTCGTCTAGCTCCTCCCAGGGGATCCTGAGGCGTTCCCAGGCCAGCCGGGAGACATAGCCCATAAGTATACCAATTTCAAGACGAAAAACTAGTGTGAGGAATAAAATGTACAAATATATAAATGACAATAAATCCTACCTTCACTAAACTCCCTCTAAATTGGACAATTTTCTCTACTAAACAGTGGCAAAATAAACTCTCGAACTACACTACATACTTTTTTCTCATAACCGTTTTATTCTTTTGCTATATGCTAGGTCCAATTGAGCTAAGACAAATGCTCTAAGGAGATGTTACAAAGTCATTTGTCCTATTTGTAAATCCATTCAGCGGATGTGTGTGATGCCAGGCAAGTAACAGCAGCCATTAGGTTCATTTAAATGGAATAAATACACCACAGTTCATACTGTGCCACGCACTGTCACAGAAACATGGTTTATGCAAGTAGAATAGAAAATAAAGCATCAGTGACAAACAGATACACCTCTGATGCCAAATGGCAAGAAAACAACCAAATGGTTCATCCAGTTTGAGCAGATGCATCGACGCAACTGAGCTTTGCTTGGCGCCGGGTTTTGTTTTTAATTTAGTGTAAATACAAGGCTGACAGCAGAGTGTTTAATACACAGTGGCGTGAAACTACTGCAGTAGTCTTTCAAGCTTATCTTGTTAACACGACACAGTGATGCTATTATATTTACTAAGATTGCTGTGTTTAGGCGAACGACACAAATAAATAAACTTTGTCATGATCATCAACAATCGTATTGAGACTTTTGTTTCCCAGTCTTATACATCTAATTTTGAAGTTGAGAAACAGGGCTCACCATGATTGCCTTGACTCTTTTACTTAATTATGTAACATAACATCCTTCATGGAGGAGTAATGCCTATATTATGACAATCACACAGACTATTCCATTACCTCGCCAAAGGATGGGCGGAATCAGGAAGTTAAGCAGACAAACTAAAGAAAATTAATTCAAAAACCAAAACATAATAGTAAGTTATGAGACAAGTTTAAATAAAGAACATTGTAATTGAATTTATATTGGAAAAAGTAGCTATTATCAGTGCATCACTATCTGTTAGATACTGTAGACAGGAATACTGCCATACTTGCAATGATGTAAGCACAACGATAATATCTTAAAGTCAGAGTTTGTGGTAGTAGTCTCCCCTGACAGTAATCCACATGTCACCTTTACACACTATCTTTATCTAATCCAGTGCAGTCAAAACAAAGAGCAAGTGTCATCTTCTGAACTGGCACTATCAACTATTTATTTTTATCTGCCTTTTTGATTTATACACTTGCAGCACTGCACCACAGTGGGCACCTTATCTTTTATCAAAAAAGACATCTTCTCAGAGAGAGCATCCACAGCAGTCAGCACATTATAAAACAAAATAAAATAAATAAATAAAACCAGGACTTACCTGACTTAGAGACTACCAAATGTTGCGTTGCTTTGTTTTAATTAAGTCAGTCACATCTCATGATACCAAACAATTGAGATTGCGCTCTGATGAAAATTAATCAGCACTTGTGAATCCCCCCAGGGGTATATATTAATTGCCAGACCCTTTCATTTGAATTTCATGCTAGATGAAAATAAAGACGGTTTAGAAAATAATCTAAAAAGGAATATTGAACAAATTAAATGTAACCACTGCAATTTAGGGAAATATTAGCATTACTACCCCCTATGCTTATTCCTGTAATTTACAGAGATTAGCCATTCATTTTTTTAATTTCAAATGAAAAGCTTCTAACTTAAAACTTAAAAACTGGGACACACACCCGGTAACCTCTCTCATTTTAGTCCCTTTTGCGTTAAATATGTAACATATTACTATTGTACTTTTTAACAGGTTTGAACACAATTGTGTCGGTTTATTTCTATTTTCAATTAATTTAAAATGAATTTCATTAACATTGTTGGAAAACATGTTGCTTTCAGGCCTAAATTAAAATTTCTATCTTGTAAGAATTTAAATTGAATGCCCTACCTTATCGAGGACCTATCAGTCTGCTCGGAGAAACAACGAGGAACCTGAAGCTTCAGCACCATCTGTCAAGGCAAAATATATATAGAGATATACATACAAATAGAAACATATACTACACATACATACATATATACACATACATCCATTATGTATGTGTGAGAAAAAATCCCAACACTACTTCATCTCTACAGAACTGTTTCATGAGGGGGTTCCCTCAATCATCAGAAGAAAAAAAATAAAAAAATAAAAAATCTCCTGATGATTGAGGGAACCCCTCATGAAATACATACACATATTGCCC
The DNA here is from genome assembly GCF_033978795.1 of Nerophis ophidion. Lineage (NCBI taxonomy): Eukaryota > Metazoa > Chordata > Actinopteri > Syngnathiformes > Syngnathidae > Nerophis > Nerophis ophidion. The sequence continues at coordinate 71,671,536 of NC_084618.1, forward strand.
TCTACCACGGTATCGAGCACTTTTCTCTGGATAATCTAATCAAGACATATATGTTATATATGTTATATATATATATATACACATACATACTGTATATATACATATATATATACACACACACATACATATATATACATACATACATATACATACATATATACATATATGCACATACATATATATATACCGTATATATATATATATATATACACACATATATATATATATATATATATACATATATATATATATATACACACACACATATATATATATATATACATATACATATATATATATATACACATATATATATATATATATATATATATATACATACACACACACACACTTATACAAACCCCGTTTCCGTATGAGTTGGGAAATTGTGTTAGATGTATATATTAACGGAATACAATGCTTTGCAAATCCTTTTCAACCCATATTCAATTGAATGCACTACAAAAACAAGATATTTGATGTTCAAACTCATAAACTTTATTTTTTTTCTGCAAATAATATTTAACTTAGAATTTCATGGCTGCAACACTTGCCAAAGTAGTTGGGAAAGGACATGTTCACCACTGTGTTACATCACCTCCTGCAATCCAGACATGTCTCCCATCGAAAATGTGTGGCGCATTACGAAGCGTAAAATACGACAGCGGAGACCCCTGACAGTTGAACGACTAAATCTCTACATAAAACAAGAATGGGAAAGAATTCCACTTTCAAAGCTTCAACAATTACTTTCCTCAGTTCCCAAATGTTTATTGAGTGTTGTTAAAAGAAAATGTGATGTAACACAGTGGTGAACATGCCCTTTCCCAACTACTTTGGCACGTGTTGCAGCCATGAAATTCTAAGTTAATCATTTGCAAAAAATAATGTATTTTATGAGTTCGAACATCAAATATCTTGTCTTTGTAGTGCATTCAATTGAATATGGGTTGAAAAGGATTTGCAAATTATTCTATTCCGTTTATATTTACATCCAACACAATTTCCCAACTCATATGTAAACGGGGTTTGTACACACACACACAATATATATATAATATACATACACATACATACATATATATATATACACATACATATATATATATACACATACATATACATACATACATATACACACACAAACACACAAATTTATGTTTATTTACAAGTTAGAATGCATACATAAAATACATTTGTCCTCATGACTTTTTTAATGATTGTAAACAATCAACACATTTTTTTTTAAAAGTGCAGTTCCTTCTTTAAGTTTTATAATCAATCAGAAATATTAAGCAGCTAAATTGCGCAAAACATGGATACGTGTGGAGAGGGTATTTTGAATTTTCCCACAATGCATTGTAATCAATGGGTTTAATTTAGAATTTCTTATAGTGCTTGGACATTTTTATAATATCCACAAAGTTCAATGAGCAGGTTGTGTTATTTGTTACCACGTGTGTTGACTTTTTGTGTTAGTTGCGCCATGAGTAGGGAAGGATGTTTGGATTGTGCAAATGCTGTGCTATATTATTCACTTCAAATCACACATTTTGGTTAATGACCTGATCCACTTACATTGTCCGCAAATTAGTAGGAAACAGATTGCTAAATGTTTAAAATTAGTTTGGAAACACCCAGCGGGCCATATTTCTCATGACGCCTCGCGGGTCAAACTGAAGAAACCGGCGGGCTGCATTTTGCATACCCTTGGGCTATGCATTCACTGCTAGCTAATGAGAGCTATTCAAATCACTATAATTAGCAATTTACACAAGAAGCCAATACTATATGAAACATCTTTTAACATTTTAAAACTAATTTTTTTGTCAAGTTAATGTTTCAGCTTTTAGCAGAAACATCTAGCTCTCTTTGACCACATGGTCACTTGTTAAGAATTCTACTGGACATTAAGGCAGCAACAGAACCAATGTTTTAATTGCGATACGTTGCAAAATGCTGAACCAGCATTAATTCCTCTGACAAGTTCATTGTTTGCAGCACGACAAATGTAACACTCATACCAACATTTATAATTGGAGTACTGAAAATTTAAAGCCCATGCAGAGGTAGATAAAGATGCTAGATGCTGACCACTAATGTTACTTTAAATGCATCTACCACCATCTGAGGGAGTTGATAAAGTACAGCAATACGTAAACGGTAGAACAGGGATGGATGGTTACCTAAAGCCACAGCTGTTAATGCCAATGACTTGGCACTAATTTGAGATGTGTGGAATTTTTCTAGACCATGCAATGGTCAACTGCAGGAGATTTAGCAGTTAATTGAAAATAAATGTTAGATGTTTATTGGAGTTTGGGAAGTAATGATGTTAGCATGTTAACACAATGGCTAAGTTTAGCATTTAGCTCACCACCAGATTTTAATGTATTTCATGTTTGAAATACTAAGGAGGTGAGAGAGTGAGTATTTAGTATGCATTTGGGCCAGTGTGAGCCACAATCTCAGCCATGCAAAGTTAAACAAGAATGAGCAAATGTGGGACTGTGAGCTGTTTCTCCATAAATTGTCCATTTCGGGATTGCTCACTCCTTATTTTTCTATTGTGGAAGCTACCGAGCAGTCAAAGGTGACACAGGAGACATTGTGCTCTCATCTAAATTGTCACTTGTATATATTTCTGCTTGTATTTATGTCGCTTTTCTTCCAACATGACATGTCATGTAAAACATTTAGAACCCTCAATGCTCGTTTCATGTCTCATCACTTGCTTTTCCTCAAAGCACAACATTTACATTATACATCACCTCTGTTATACCGCAAGCTAAAGAGACTACAACATTTACAGGAAACGGTTGAACAATTTCTTAAGTAGCTTTGAGTGTTCCCCCAATTACCTCGCAACCGTCCTTAACTGCGTTCTTCCAACTTCAACTCTGCATCACATTCAGTATGGCGTAAACAGTAGCAATTTATTCATGTATTTTTATTTATTGTATGTCACTTTTTTCCAATGGATGTGAAAAGCTCAAATATTCATCTGTCTGGAAAAACAATTTGAGTCGAGAGGACCATTTATCAAGCGAAAACTACTCTTTGTCGTGTCAACTTTAATATGGCTTGTTTAGTTTTTGTTGTGTTGTTTTTGTGTCCTGTTAGTGGATTGATATTGATGTACTGCTGCCCGTGTACATGCTGCGCATACATAGTAGACGTACATGTGCTAGTGTAGTTCTAAATCCATTAACAGCCTCTCTGGTACTGTTTGTCATACAATGTATATTGATTGAGAGCAAAAAGGTAGTTTAGCTCTGTAGTAAATAAACAATAATGCCCAGAGTTAGCATGTTACATTTGCAAGGGTTATTAAAGTGCTGCACAAAGTGAAAATGGAAACCATTTTCGAGTATATTGCATTTAACTGTTGACTGACAAGTTGTGTCATGTTTGTGTACGTACCATATTTTTCAGACTATAAGGTACATAATTTTAGCCGTTTGCAAATGCACCAAATCATTGAATTTCAATATTTTGGATTTCATAAATAAAGGGTTTGTATGTACTCTATATCCAACATTATGTATTATTCTGACTGATCTTTTGTAACATATTTGGTGAATTAAGTTTAATTTTGTAATTATTTCCGCATAATTCTGGACTATATCCCAGATATGCTAAGACTAGTGTAGAAAATGTGAAGTCTAGAATAAATTTTGCTTTATTTATTATAGAAATACTCTTAATTCCTTCATTGTTTTCTGTTATATGTATTAGCTTATGTGTGTTGTCTCCTGAACACAAACATGTTTTCAATGTATAAATAAGTGAAGTGAAGTGACGTGAGTTATATTTATAATGCGCTTTTTCTCTAGTGACTCAAAGCGTTTTACATAGTGAAACCCAATCTATAAGTTACATTTAAACTGGGAGTGGCACTGGGAGCACATGGGTAAAGTGTCTTACCCAAGAACACAATGGCAGTGACTAGGATGGCAGAAGCGGGGATCGAACCTGGAACCCTCATGTTGCTGGCACGGCCACTTTACCAACCGAGCTATACCGCCATATTTAATGTTGTTGATCCCCAAACTTGACCATCCTAAAAAGGCACTATCGACAAAAGAGAGAAGAAAAGCATAATAGCAGTGATGGGTGTAAGACTAGAAATAGTCAGCAAGCAAAAATAGCGCTTTAACTGAACCCAGATCCTAAATAAGGTTGTTACTATTAGATTTTCATGAAAGCAAATGTTGATGAGTGACTTAGAGAGGGAACCAGAATCCCAAGACATACTGGTTTGGTGAGGTTTGGTTAAGTTTTCATCCAAAACCAGTATGACGGAGGAGGATCAAATGCTTCATATTGCAGCCAATATTTAAGAATCCTAATATTAGTTAGTAGCCTTGTAGTAAAACCTAGAGTTTGGTAGTGCTAGTCCTCCCGACAACTTAGGTAATTGCAACTATTGCTTACGTAACCTTTCTTTTCCTCCTGGTGATTGACTTTGGGATGAAGAAGCAGAGAAGGAAAACTTTGGTATACGGTTTGAAAAGAAAGATCAGTTCGACCTCGACTTCACTGATGACATTGCACTCTGAGAAGAATACACACACTAAATTGGCTCTAGTGTGTGAATGTGAATGTGAATGTTGTCTGTATATCTGTGTTGGCCCTGCGATGATATAGTGACTTGTCCAGGGTGTACGCTGCCTTCCGCCCAATTGTAGCTGAGATAGGCTCCAGCACCCCCCGCGATCCCAAAATGGACAAGAGGTAGAAAAATGATGGATGGATGGAGAAATATATTCAGAAGGTGGAAAAAGTCCAATGTTCAGTGAGCACCATTAGCAAAAATGGTAATATTGCGGAAGAAAGAAGAACACGGATTGGCAAGGCAAACTCAGTGTTTGGAAATATTCATAACTCATGGCAAAGAAAAAATTTAAAAATGGAAACAAAGATCAAAATACTCTATACTATATGAAGCTGTAGTACTATATGTCATGTTATATGCGTGTGAGACTTGGCAAATAACTGCAAAAAATTAAAGAAAGATAGATGCCTTCCACCAAAATAGACTCAGGAGAATAATGCAAATTTCCTGGAAAGATCGGATCACAAATGAAGAAGTACGCAAAAGATCCAAACAGAAACTAGTGACACTAAACATAAGTAAACAAAGATTGGTATGGCTTGGACATGTAATGAGAATGCCAGATGAAAGAATACCCAAAATAGCACGAGAATAGAAACCCCAGGAGGCAAAAGAAAAAGGGGCAGACCATTAATAACATGGAGAAGACCATTAGATAAAGACCTCACAAGCAGAAATACCATCTGGGGATAAGCCAAATCCATAGCCCCCAAAAAAATTGCAGTGGAGGAACTTTGCGGATCAATGTCCTATAAAACAGTGGTCCCCAACCTTTTTGTATCCGCGGACCGGTCAACGCGTAATAATTTGTCCCGTGGCCCAGGTGGGAGGGGGGAGGGATGTCCTTTTTTTTTTTTCTTTGTCATGAAAAAGGGAGGTTTTTGTGGTTGGTGCACTAATTGCAAGTGTATATTGTGTTTTTTATGTTGATTTAATAAATAAATAAATAAATAAATAACAATATATATATATATATTTATATTTTTATAGAAATTAATAAAATAATTATTCTGCGGCCCGGTACCAATCGGTTGGGGACCAGTGCTATAAAAGACGGAACAAGTATGTAACTATGTATATAAAGTCGTGGTCAAAAGTTTACATACACCTGCGAAGGACATTATGTCATGGCTGTCTTGAGTTTCCAATCATTCCTACATTTGTTAATTTTTTGTGATAGAGTGACTGGAGCACATACTTGTTTGTCACAAAGTTTGGTTCTTTTATGAATTTACTATGAGTCAACTGAAAATGTGACCATAGCTACATTTTTGTTTCATCTGACATCCCATGGACGAAGATAAAACCTTCTGGAGGAAAGTTCTGTGGTCAGATGAAACAAAAATGTAGCCGTTTGGTCACAACACCCAGCAATATGTTCGGAGGAGAAAAGGTATGGCCTTTAATCCCAGGAACACCATACCTCCCGCCAAGCATGGTGGTGGTAGTATTATGCTATAGGCCTATTTTGCTGCTAACGGAACAGGTGCTTTACAGAGAGTAAATGGGACAATGAAAAAAGGAGGATTACCTCCAAATCCTTCAGGACAAACTAAAATCATCAGCCCGGAGGTTGGGTCTTGGGCGCTGTTGGGTGTTCCAACTGGACGATGACCCCAAACACACGTCAAAAGTGGTAAAGGAATGGCTTAATCAGGCTAGAATGAAAGTTTTAGAATGGCTTTCCCCAACTCCTGGCTTAAACATGTGGACAATGCTGAAGAAACAAGACAAGGTGTCAGAAAACCAACAAATTTACCTGAACTGCACCAATTTTGTCAAGAGGAGTGGTCAGAAATTCAACCAGAAGCTTGTGGATGGGTATCAGAAACGCCTTATAGCAGTGAAACTTGCCAAAAGACATGTAACCAAATATTAACATTGCTGTACGTATTATTTTTGACCCAGCATGCACAGCCATGACATTATGTTCTTTACAAGTGTATGTAAACTTTTGACCATGACTGTATGTATGTATATATATATATATATATATATATGCAGTACAATCCATCCATCCATTTTCTACCGCTTATTCCCTTTTGGGGTCGCGGCGGGCGCTGGCGCCTATCTCAGCTACAATCGGGCGGAAGGCGGGGTACACCCTGGACAAGTCGCCACCTCATCGCAGGGCCAACACAGATAGACAACATTCACACTCACTTTCACACACTAGGGCCAATTTTAGTGTTGCCAATCAACCTATCCCCAGGTGCATGTCTTTGGAGGTTGGAGGAAGCCGGAGTACCCGGAGGGAACCCACGCATTCACGGGGAGAACATGCAAACTCCACACAGAAAGATCCCGAGCCTGGATTTGAACCCAGGACTGCAGGACCTTCGTATTGTGAGGCAGACGCTCTAACCCCTCTGCCACCGTGAAGCCCATGCAGTACAATATGATCAAATAATAAAATGTTGCATACAAAAACAGCAACAACAAAGAACCAAAAAAGAAAACAATAACTTTGAGTTTACATAATAATGTTCACACAAAAAATAAAAAGAGAAATATAAAAATATATATAAATATATATTTATGAAAAAATAAAACAAATAATAAATGGCCTAAAATATACACATTAGTGTACCAAAGAAAAACAATAAGTGACGAAAAAGTACCATCCATCCATTTCCTACTGCTTGTCACATAATCAATAGTCAATCAATAAAACCACTCATGACATTAGGTACAATCTATAATAATCTATTTCCGCAATACTCAATAGACTTAGAGTCTATTCTTAAAACCAACTATGCTGATGATTGATACCAGATATTGTGGAAGTCGATTCCAGTAAGTGATTGCCCTATACTACACAGTCACATTCAGTTCAGCTCCCGCTGCATACACCTATCAAATCAGTTTGGAATAATTACAAATAAAAAGCAACACCACACTTAAGTTTGTAACACATCAATTCATTCTCAAAAGTTTCAAGTGAACGCCACTTAAAGGAACTGCACTTTCTTTTTTTAATTTTGCCTATTGTTCACAATCATTATGAAATACGTGAAGACGGATGCGTTTTTTAATGCATTTGAAATAGTAAATAAAATATTTGAGCTTCAATACTAAAGCTGGTGTTTAGTTTGCGTGGTAGCACCTAATTGTATCTTGCACATGTGTTACTGTGGTGTTATAAAACCTCTACTTGATGCACAGCTTGCTTTTCTGTGTATTTAATTAATGCTACCTCAGCAAAGAATAGTAAATACCTGGTAGCTTTTCCAAAAGTGTTTTGTTTACATCTTCTTTTCTTTACATTTATGGATTGCAATGCCTTGAAGTTTGTACTTCTGCAATTTGCTCATAAATAATGCAATCACCACCTGTTTTGTACATGCCTATTGAAAAAATAAACACATTAAATTGCTCTGCCGTGGTACGTGATATATTATTTTTTTTCCCCTGCAAAGCTTCCAACTGCATCAAATTGCATCGAATCGAATTGTAATTAAAAAAAAAAAGTATTGTTTGTGAATCGTATCGTAACCCATGTATCAAGATTTATATCGAATTGCTATTTAAGGTATTCATTTTACAGCTTCCGTTTATTTTGAACATGCATACAATACAATTAGAATGTAATTTATCACATATTTCCAATTATTTCAGTAGAACACGTCCAAAAAGGAGTCGGAAGAAGCTTTTAATATTATAGCATGTATTTGTTCTCTGTTTGTAACAGAAAAGTGAATAAATAGATTTATAAATAAATACATTTACTGTAAATCAGTAAACAAATAAAAAATACATTAATAACCACTCTCTCTCTTTGTTTTTTTTAAATGAGGTTTAAGATCTTTAATATAATATTTCTTCATATGAACATTTTGAGTTTGAACAATCTCTGAAACTGAATCATATTAGTGCTTTTGTTTGATTTCCTTTTTTAATCCGTTCCATGATTTGTAGCAGGCATAGATTGCATTTAACTCAGTCCCAATTAAAGTTCAGAGTTCAGCGCCTGCGGTGTCAGCATTAATTAGGCAGCTCATTAGAGGCCATTAAAAATAGTGATGTGCATCTAGTTCTAATGACGCTGAACAAGTAAACTGCTGTAATCAAGCACCAATTAAGATTTGAGATTACATGCTCAAAGTGCAACATTTGCAAGAAATCTATGGATTATATATATATATATATATATATATATACCATCCAGTGATGGGCAGAAATGTCCAATGCTACAGTACAAATATGATACCACTCATATTTTAAGTGTTAGACGTCGTAAATATAAAAATAATCCTTAAAATGCTCAGATCAGTGAGCATTTTAAGGATTAAGCACTGCAGTGTGCCACAGAGGAAAAAAACTGTTTTGGCAAAGAAGACAAATGTGATGACAACCATAAAACAAGAAATTAAACGCATCCTGCTTAGTACAATATGGCTACATCGTCAATAACAACAATCACTTAACATACTTCTTTTTACACTCACATGACAACTAATTTAAAAAAAAATCTGTCATCAAACAGTGATTAGTTGTGTCCATTATAGTATTTTAGTTTAGCCTTATTATGTAGGGATTAACTTATTTTTAATACTTGCATGACAGATAAGAATGTTTAAAAAAATCACTTATGTACCGTATTTTCCGGAGTATAAATCGCTCCGGAGTTTAAGTCGCACCCGCTGAAAATGCGAAATAAAGAAAGTAAAAAACATATATAAGTCGCACTGGATTATAAATAGCATTTTTTGGGGAAATGTATTTCATACAACCCAACACCAAGAATAGACATTTAAAAGGCAATTTAATATAAATAAAGAATAGTGAACAACAGGCTGAATAAGTGTACGTTATATTACGCATAAATAACCAACTGAGAACGTGCCTGGTATGTAATAACTATAACTTATAGAACATGCTATACGTTTACAAAACAATCTGTCACTCTTAATCGCTAAATCCCATGAAGTCTTATACGTCTAGTCTCTTACGTGATTAAGAGCTAAATAATATTATTTGATATTTTACAGTAATGTGTTAATAATTTCACACATAAGTCGCTCCTGAGTGTAAGTCGCACCCCTGGCCAAACTATGAAAAAAACAGCGACTTATAGTCTGAAAAATACGGTATGTGGTATCCAAGGGAAAGTAGCCTTATTTATTTACTTGTTTTTAACTTGTTTGACAGCTAAAATGTTAAACCAAAATCAAATAACCACCACAAAGGACACTGTTTTTAAGGTGGATACATGTCATTCAAGTGAGAGTAATCTTATTTTTGGTTAACTTCTTTTTACACTTGTATAACAGCAAATAATGTTAAAAAGTCAGACACTGTTAAAAACGGTTAAGTAGTTTTATTAATTTCACTTCAATTTGGCTTGGTTATATTGGTTTTCACATTTTGTGCTTCTGTAGTTGTTGAAAAACAACTTCTATAGTGTTATCAGAGTTATCAAATAGTTTCAGTATTTTAATTACAATAAACAGCCGTTAACTTGTTAACTTATTTTTAGAACTTATTTTTACAACAGCTAAGAATGTTTAAAGGTTCATATTACATGTTCATGTAAAAGTTAACTTTGTCTATGCTTGTATAAGAATGTGTCATCCAATGGAGAGTGTTTACTTATCTTAGTCTGTTACATCAGCTAATTTTTAATGTCTTATACTTGTACAACAATAAATGTTTATTGCGGGTAAATAGTGCTGGATCCTTTAATTATTGTATTTAGCATTGCTGTGCTAGTTGTCAAATAATAATAATAATAATGTCTTAATCGTCTCCTCCATGAACACAGTGGAAGTCAATTATTAACAAGTCACAGGGAGTATTGTTCAAAAGGGAATACGCGTTTCAGTCGGCCATGTGTTTCGCACAGCCATCGCCACTGTTTGCCCTTGTGTGTCACATTACAGCGTCTTATCGCGTCAAGGATAATTGGAAGTGTGGGGGGGAATACCAAGCGGGAGATACTGAGGACGACGGTGGGAAAACAAACAAAGGGGAAAAAAATGTGGGACGACATCCATGCCAGGCCTCACAGAAATGACACACTGTTATGTGGTCGCCATTGATGGTGCCTTCAAGGACAAATATGTCGTTTCACTGCCGAGAGAACAGAACCGAGATAACATGACAAAAAGATCTGAGATCCTAAGGGAAGGACAGCAAATGTTGTCCCATTAGATTTGTACACCTGCTGATAAGTATATGACCTGAGGGTGTGGTTGTCATTCTTCAATGGATATCAATAATAATAGTTGTAGCTGAGATAGGCACCAGCGCCCCCCGCGACCCCAAAGGGAATAAGCGGTAGAAGATGGATGGATGGATGGATAGTTACAGCCCTACAATACCAGGAGTGGCCTGTAAGTTGTGCTAAAATACACATATGTCAATAATAGTCAATTCAATTGATATAGTCGCTCTACTGTATATATGTAAATGGTTAAGAAAGGAACATCGCCCCATTCAGTACTGTAGACTAAGCTTGTCCCTTCAAAGACAGGACCCTACTGATTTATTAATAATTATTTACTCACACAAGACAGCTAAAAAGTTAAATCAATGACAGGCCAATGCTTGAACAGGCAATATTCAACTGTTTTACAATCAAAATAACAATTATGATTTTCTTACATTGCTTTCTCATTTATGACCCTATTCGCCAAAGTGTTTTTTATGCTTTTGAAGCTAGGCACAATCCCCTAATCAAATTCTACCATCCAGCCTGCAGACACGCCTACCCAGCATAAGTCAGGCAAAAGTGTGTACGTCTGGAATGAAGTCAGACTTATTGCTAATGAGACAGACTTTGCTGTGATGCTTTTTTTTCAATTACCTGAAAATGCATACAGTTTTATTAACACTTGTGAATGTCATTGAAATGCATAAAAAGATCACACTTTAAATTTGAAAAGACCGTTTCCATCCAAGCTGTGCTTGTCATGTGATTGTGTACAGTCATGGAGATGTAGTCTGTCTATGCACGCTAGAGCAGCTTCTTCATGGCTGGAGGTGAAACAAAGTTTTGTTTCACCTATGATAATAACCACTCTGATATTATTTAAGTAAGACAGTAAGTAAATAACATTTATTTGTATAGCACCTTTCACAGAGAAAAAAGCCACAAGGTGCTTCACAACACTGTTAAAATATCAGAACGTACACTTAATATAAAAGGCCGAAATACAATGTAAAAGCACAATATAAAAACAAAGTATGAATGAACAAAATAAAACACTATTAGTGATGTTAAGAGTTCTGATCAAAATGTCTGTGAAGCTGTGACTTGTCAGAGGGGCTTGACAGCTATTTCTGTGTGTGTGTTTTTGCAAGGGAACGTGACAGTTTAATGTTAACTTAAAAAAAAAAAATAGTAATTAGACTCAAAATACATTATATATGTATTTTACTACTAAATAGATTGTTCAATGATCACGATCCAAATGCATTTAACATCTGTACCAGGATGTTCAAACACAGCAAATATAAGTGGGATCCCCTTCTGCTGTGGTCGCACTTATGAAACAACAATGTGCATTATGATTTCTGATGGTTAACTCAGAGTGGCATTTTGGTGCTTTTATCCTCATCTCAATAAATGTTTGCAGGTGTCTCAATTGAAGCGATCAGAATAAAATGTATAGTTCTCTGGAAGTTTATTTTATCATTTTAGAATGTATGGTGTACACTGCATCTAAACTTCAAGTGCAATATAAGTTTTAACCTTCTTGGGGTGCTGGAAGTAATTCCAGCCTCATAGGTGCGAAACTTTTTTATTTCTTATTCCTTGTGTATTTCTATTACGAGATACTTGAAAACGAAGAGACAGAAGAAAAAGGAATTTTGAACTTGAAGGAACTTTTCTAAGGCATCTGTGTGCTGAAGAACACTAATTAGTGGAACTACATTGCAGTTTTTTTTAATACGCTGTAATGTTTAAACAAGTTTATTGCTGTTTATTATACTTACAAGCTTCAATTTGATACACAAAGCTACGAGAAGTGATCGAAGTTTTTTAAAGTACCAAGAGAGTGAAAAAAGAAGTTGCCATTATATTGAAGCTATTATCATATGTATTTGATTTATGACACCAAAAGACTTCCAACATTTGCGAACAAATGGTTATGATCAAAATAGTATCAACAATTGCGAACAAATGGTTATGATCAAAATAGTATCTCACTGAGACTCCCGAGCCTCTTTGAGACTTAATATCAAGCAAGTCACATGATCCGTGATGTAGAAATAGCAACCACAGAACCCCTTTCCCATCAACAACAATGCTAATCATGCAGACTTTGTGAGAGCCAACAATCATTACTTTGGGAAACATTGGGATTCAGAACCTTGTATTTTTGAGCCCGAACACAAGGAGGATGAGTAATTAATTTTAGAGACTGAGTGCTTAACGGAATCAGCTTTATCGAAACACTGTATCATCAGCAGCATTGCTAGGTGCTAAACATACAAACTAACCATAATGAACCATAATAAAACAAACACTTACCGTACAATTTCCATTTTCACTGGGATGCCGACCAACATGACACTTGCATAATAATACTGCCCGGTTTCCCACATTCCGTTTATTTCGAAAACTTTCTAAAAAAATGTTGCACAGCAACTAAATGAACCCTTAGTGTCTAACAATCTCTGTGAACCCTTTCAATCCAGTGTCAGGGCAAATCACTCTACGGAGACAGCCCTCGCAAAAATTACTAATGACCTATTGCTAACAATGGATTCCAATGCGTCATCTATGTTGCTGCTTCTTGATCTTAGCGCTGCTTTCGATACCGTCGATCATAATATTTTATTAGAGCGTATCAAAAAACACGTATTGGTATGTCAGACTTAGCCTTGTCTTAGTTTAACTCTTATATTACTGAAAGGATGCAGTGAGTCTCCGGTGGCCATGGATGAAGTGCTGGCTGTCCATGGTCAGGACCCGGGGTGGACCGCTCGCCTATGCATTGGCTGGGGACGTCTCTGCGCTGCTGACCTGTCTCCGCTCGGGATGGTATCCTGCTGGCCCCACTATGGACTGGACTTTCACTATTATGTTAGATCCACTATGGACTGGACTTTCACAATATTATGCTAGATCCACTCGACGTCCATTGCACCGGTCTCCCCTAGAGGGGCGGGGGTAGGGGGTGGTGTCACCCAAATCTGCGGTCCTCTCCAAGGTTTGTCATTGTCATCCCACTGGGTTGAGTTTTTCCTTGCCCCGATGTAAGATCTGAACCGAGGATGTCGTTGTGGCTTGTGCAGCCATTTCAGACACTTGTGATTTAGGGCTATATAAATAAACATTGATTGATTGATTGATAATCCTGTTTAGTTTACGATTTGATCACAATCCTCAAGAAAGGTTAATAAATGTTACAGCAACTATTGTCTTTTTCAACATTTCGGGGGATGTGAAAGTCGATTAGCCTCTTGGTCAATGGCCACAGTAGTCCACTACCAGGTGAGAGAAACATGAATTATAATCTAGAATTAACTTTTAGCAAGTGCGAGACAAAGCAGAAGCAGCTGCTGGCTTAGTGTGACAACAATAGCAATGTACACTTGGATAAACTTGATGCTATCAATGCGCCGCAAAAATAATTTCTTTTCTGATGCTTATAATAACAATATTGCTCATATTTGGTTAATTTTCAAGACATTACATGTAAATGGAGTATGGTTGGCGGGTTCTGGATGTTTTTAGAGAGGGTATAATGGCCGCTATAGAGGACCCTCGATTTTTTGGCTCAATTGTTATTTATTTATTTACAATTTCAAATGCATAAAAAAGCCAAACGTAAGTGTTCTTGTCTTACATAAGGATTGTGAATAATAAACAGCACATCACTTTCCAATGTTTGCTTATTTCCAGTATGACTGATCTTATAATACGGTCAGAGTGTAGAAGCGTTCCTATTTTGACATAGAATATATGGTAATTGCCAAAGATATTCTGAGCGGAATATTCAAAATGGCTGAAAGAATTAGGAGCATTTGGGACTGTTTAGACTGTATTTTCACTTACTTTGCGGATTATAAATACAATTGGATATGTTTTAATGGACGGACGGACAGACAGAAAGACAGACAGATAGTACTTTATTGATTCCTTCAGGAGAGTTCCTTCAGGAAAATTAAAATACAATGAAACATAATGAAGTCTATAAAGTCATCTTGTTTTTCCACTTATCTGGTACTTTCAACAGATTAACAGAGGAATATACAGCAAAGTATTCAGATGGACTTCGAAGTGGGGGACTTCATGTCCGACAATCCACCAAGCGGTGCGGCTTCTTAGTTTACTTAAGTCGTACAAAAAATGTTGAGAGATTTTTGAGTGTCGTGTGTAATGCTTTATATTCTCAATGGAACATTTAGAGTTTTGGTGGTGTTTACTGGCGTCATGTTGCAGTCTACACGTATCTCTTATGTGTGACTGCCATCTACTGGTCACGTTTATTATCACACCACCTACCAACTAAAATAGCTTCGAGGTCGGTAAGCACAACCAGCATTTTTCTGTACATTAAGCGCACCAGGTTATAAGGCGCACTATCAATTTTTGAGAAAATTAAAGGATTTTAAGTGTGCCTTATAGTTTGAAAAATACGGTAGATGTATTAATTCCCTGTTCTTTCACATTGGATAAATACAGGCTTAAGAAAACTAAAAACTATCAGAAGCATCTTTTTTGCGAATAAATATTTATTGTTCTTTGGAACGCCAAAATTAAATATTGGCAAACACCTTAACAACCCTTTTTCTGATTTGGCATGAAATTACAATGCCCTTGCCCATGACCAATGTTCCAAGTTTCAAGATTTTCCTGCAGAGGTGCAGTGTGTTTGAGTACAAGAGTACTTTTACCTGATGTCATCAACCAGGAAGTCGGCCATGAAGAAGGCAAGCACGACAATATATAGTTGGTGAAAGAGACCAATGCCAACTTTACAATACTTTTGCAGTTGTTTCGGCTGCCACAATCGCGCAGAGTGAACATTTACAGCACTACTGTGCGCAAAGTTGTTCAAATTGCACAGCTACTTTGTGAATGTTTCAAGGTTACTTTAGTTAAGTTTTGTAGCTATGAATAACGCTCTAAAAACTAAAATGTTTAAAGAAAGATAGAATTCATGCTTTTTTTTTTTTACTTTTACATTTTTAAGAATGTATTGTCTTTAAGACATTTTAGGACTTAAATTTAAATAATAACATTTTAGACTTTTTAAAACCATGCAGATACCCTGAAAAACTCTATTGATTTTAATTACAAACAGGATTTCCCCTCGATTGCCAAAATACCTGTGGCGTAGGAATGTGGATAGGGGCGTATGAAATTTGCCATGATGCAAATATTTTGGGGCGGTTTAGCTCGGTTGGTAGAGTGGCCGTGCCAGCAACTTGAGGGTTGCAGGTTCGATTCCCGCTTCCGCCATTCTAGTCACTGCCGTTGTGTCCTTGGGCAAGACACTTTACCCACCTGCTCCCAGTGCCACCCACACTGGTTTGAATGTAACTTAGATATTGGGTTTCACTATGTAAAGCGCTTTGAGTCACTAGAGAAAAAGCGCTATATAAATATAATTCACTTTATACAGGCAAAAAAAAAAATTATACATACATTTAAAACAAATCTATTATTATTCATTAGCGTATTAGCATATATTTTTCTTACGTAATGTAGGTTTGCTTTATTTTTCAATTGTTGCTGCTTATTGTAAAATGTAGTTTGTTGAGTATTTTTATTCTACAAATTTCTACAATCCATTTAGTCACTCTTAATTTATCAAAACCCACAAGCAAAAAAATTTAGCATCTTTTTCTGGTGTTATTGTAGGCTGTACTAGTTTTTAGAGACTCATCACTCCTGTTGCCCCATGTATACAACGAAAAGCGAGCTGCAGAGAGCCTGACAAGCCTTCCTTTCCTTAAAACCCACCACTGTCATCTTAAATTTAGAAAATCGCTGTCCGCAGGTAAAGCGAGGATACATTAAAATATGTCCATAGCGAGTATATTCTTCCTCTGATCCAGTATTACGGTATCACTCAGCAGCACTCTTTCACTGATAGAAGTAGGTCTTTTTTCGGCAGCCACATTTTCAGTGCATCACTAGTCAATAGTACACTAGTCAATAGTATTAGTAATGCCATCAAACAATACATTTTTACAAGTGATTAGTCCGCAGTGGTCCCGCAAAGTTTTCACAGCGCTTGAATTTTTCCACTGCCTATTTATACTGCAGCTACCTGCTGGTGTTAAAGGCCTACTGAAATTAGATTTTCTTATTCAAACGGGGATAGCAGGTCCATTCTATGTGTCATACTTGATCATTTCGCGATATTGCCATATTTTTGCTGAAAGGATTTAGTAGAGAACATCGACGATAAAGTTCGCAACTTTTGGTCGCTAATAAAAAAGCCTTGCCTTTACCGGAAGTAGCAGACGATGTGCGCGTGATGTCACGGGTTGTCGGGCTCTTCACATCCTCACATTGTTTATAATCATAGCCACCAGCAGCAAGAGCGATTCGGACAGAGAAAGCGACGATTTCCCCATTAATTTGAGCGAGGATGAAAGATTCGTGGAAGAGGAAAGTTAGAGTGAAGCACTAGGTATAAAACATTTTTTTTAAAAAGGCGACAGCAGTGGGAGCGACTCAGATGTTATTAGACACATTTACTAGGATAATTCTGGAAAATCCCTTATCTGCTTATTGTGTTACTGGTGTTTTAGTGCGATTATAAAGTCATACCTGAAAGTCAGAGGGCTGAGGTGACCGCCAGTGTCTCTGATTGAAGCCATATGGAGGAGCCAAGAAAGTCAGAGCTGCCTTTTTGACAGCTGCTGCAGGACGCAAACTCCGTTCAAGTCTCCGGTAAGAGCCGACTTAATATCACAATTTTCTCATCCAAAAACTTGCAGGTTGACATGTGGTAGAGAAACATGTTCGCTTGACCGCTCTGTTCCATATTAAAACTTCACAACAAACAAAGAAACGTCTGTGTTTTGGTTGCTAAAGGTAGCTGCAATCCACCGCTTTGCACCAACAGCATTCTTCTTTATAGTCTCCATTATTATTGAACAAATTACAAAAGATTCAGCAACACAGATGTCCAAAATACTGTGTAATTATGCGATTAAAGCACACGACTTTCAGCCGTGAGTGGTGCCGGGCTAAAATGTCCGCTCCAACCAATAACGTCGCAAGCACGCGTCAACATAAGCGTCATCATTCCGCGACGTTTTCAACATGATACCTTGCGGGAAATTTAAAATTGCAATTTAGTAAACTAAACCGGCCGTATTGGCATGTGTTGCAATGTTAATATTTCATCATTGATTTATAAACTATCAGACTGCGTGGTCGGTAGTAGTGGGTTTCAGTAGGCCTTTAAAGTGTATGTTTGTGTGTTATGATGTTGATTTTTCCCATTGACTTGAACACACCGTGAGGCATGAGGAAGTGTGTTGTGTATCTTGGGAGTGAAACACGGAGACGGACCTGTGTGTGTGCACTGAAGAAAAACTTGTTGAAATTGGCGCGGTTAGCAAAAGATTGGCTATAAAAGCTAAAAGACCATCAAACATTGTGTGTTTTCTTCTGGAGGCTCCGATACATTATATTACATTAATTTGTTTTCATGTTGAAAAAAAAACAACTTTTTATTGTGTGGCAGCTAATATTTTTGGGCTAAATATAATAATTTGTCAAACATTAAGGAGGAAACCTTGATAGAGGTCAAATGTCAATTATAAACCAATCACAATCACCTTTGTGTCAGCTGTTACACATTCTCCTGTATGTATTGTTATTGTGGCGAGAACCCTGTTGCATACTGGGTAATAAATCATTCTTGATTATCCCAATAACACAAGGTGGTCAATGTACCACTATCTGGGGACGGCGTGGCGCGGTTGGGAGAGTGGCCGTGCCAGCAACCTGAGGGTTCCTGGTTCAATCCCCACCTTCTACCAACCTCGTCACGCCTGTTGTGTCCTTGAGCAAGACACTTCACCCTTGCTCCTGATGGTTCGTGGTTAGGGCCTTGCATGGCAGCTCCCGCCATCAGTGTGTGAATGTGTGTGTGTATGGGTGAATGTGGAAATAGTGTCAAAGCGCTTTGAGTACCTTGAAGGTAGAAAAGCGCTATACAAGTATAACCCATTTTACCATTTTTTTTTTGTGTGCATATGTTCGTGCTAACTCACTCTCAACTTTAACCCAATCTTCTTTGGGCATTTGATTTTGCTTCCAGGAAGGAACCCTAATACTTTTAAATTATGTCCAACAACTGAGGTATTTATGTGGAGGTAAACTTATTAAAATGATAATTTTTACATCAGAAATCAAATATTTCCAATCTCTGTGTGACAATTCCAGTGTCATTGTCCTGTATTTGTATTAAATAAGTCAAAAGCCCTATTGTTTTTTAAAAGATATGTGGTAAAAAAGTAGGTTTGTGGTCACATCAGTTAAGTATCCATTTTGCGCTATATCCGCTTACTCTTTCTATTTCAAAAGCAACAACCCTGTTGACTAATATCAGTCATGATAATCAATATATCGTGAGACATTTTTGAGGCATTACCAGCTAAAACAATTTGACACTGTGTGGAACAATTTCCCTTTGTCTAAGTGTAGATCACATTGCGTTTGACAAACATCCCAAAAAAACAGCCAAGGTATAAGTGTTTCCTTTTAACTCTCTAAACATAGAAAGTGAAAAGGGCCCTAATACTTTTGAGTACTATGCGATAGTGTGTGAATGTGAGTGTGAATGTTTTCTGTCTATCTGTGTTGGCCCTGCGATGAGGAGGTGACTTGTCCAGGGTGTACGCCGCCTTCCGCCTGATTGTAGCTGAGATAGGCACCAGCGCCCCCCGCGACCCCAAAAGGGAATAAGCGGTAGAAAATAGATGGATGGAAGGCATATTAGGAGTCAAATTGTTACACCAATACCTCTTACAGGGCTGTACTGTACATGTCACTTGTTTCCCCCAAATCGTCTTCAAGTTTTACAATACTATTGTATCTTTATTTTCTGCACAATACATGAAGCTTTATTTTCATCACAATACATGAAGCTTTATTTTCTGCACAATACATGAAGCCACGATGCTTTCAGGCTCCTATTTTTTTATTCAAAGTGCTGACAGGTTGTTTGGTATTGCACTGCTAACCTATATCAAATTGCACCATTCCCACAGAGTGCAATTAAACATCATTTTGTGTCAACATGTTTACATTTGTATTCATGTCATTGCGCTGTCTATTATTTTTTTTAGAAGCGCAAAGCAAGCTCTTTAAATATGACACCGTCTTAAAGAAAGTGGTCCTCCAGGAGAAGAGCGAGTGTCTTGTAGCAGGAATAAGGGTGACTGATAGCAGTGCTTGTTAAAAAAGGAGCAAGTTCTTAACAAGTGTCGCATGCTAAAACCGACGGGAAGCCACAAAAACACAAAGCAGAATTGGAGGCTGCGTACTAAGCCTTGCATTGTTGATTGCATCAGCATAGCACTGAAGGATATCTGTGGAGTTTTCAGGACAATAGTGGAATTGTTGCAGCTGGAAATAGACCAGCTACATTTACATTGGGTTAGCACCTACAAACACTGCTTATAGGGCAGCTCAAAATAAATGAAATACACATATTGAACAAAAGAGTATACAAATGGAAAAAATATATTTCAGATGTTTTTTTCAATTTTTTTGTGACAAAAGCAGCCTAGATATAGTCAATCTCTGTAGTATGTAACAACACTGCTCCCTGCTGCTTGCTCATATATTGCATCTTACTTTAATATGAGGTTCAGGGTTAAAAATATTAGATTATGGTTATCTATAAGTACGTTTGGGTGTAACTTCAGCCCAATGGTTATCAGTGCAATTGAGGTCAATGAATAGTGATGATATTATGTATTTTGTGTTGTGCATTTGGGTATGTATTATTTGGACACATCCTCACTGTACCTTTAGTTCATCAAATGTTTCGGCCATTACCACCAGACACCCTCGCTCATGGGAGGACCTGCTGGGATGATCTGGTTCAGAAATCATTTAAGACTTAAACAAGTTGAAAAACTTATTCGGGTGTTACCATTAAGTGGTAAATTGCATGGAATATGTACTGTACTGTGCAAACTACTAATAAAAGTTTAAATCAATCAATCAATCAATCCAAAAACTACTTTTTAAGGGGTCTACAAACATCACAGTTCCCCCCCTCCCCTACTCATCAAGTCTACTCCCATCCTCTGTTAGCCTGTCAGTTGAGTGGCACAGTCAAGCTGCAGTATCAGTACTAATTTATTTATTTGCTCTTACAATCTAAAACAGACTGCACATTTACAATTACTGTATGCAACTTCTTCCCTTAGAGTAGATTTGTGAACCAATGATCCAATTTTGCAAATACTTAGTTCATTGTCATTGAATTGTAAAGGATTATTTTAACCTACAAGTCCGAGTTTGAGTCCATGGTTCTCGCCCGTAAAAGGGTGGAGTGCCATCTCCGGGTTGGGGAGGAGACCCTGCCCCAAGTGGAGGAGTTCAAGTACCTAGGAGTCTTGTTCACGAGTGAGGGAAGAGTGGACCGTGAGATCGACAGGCGGATCGGTGCGACGTCTTCAGTAACGCGGACGTTGTACCGATCCGTTGTGGTGAAGAAGGAGCTGAGCCGGAAGGCAAAGCTCTCAATTTACCCGTCGATCTACGTTCCCATCCTCAACTATGGTCATGAGCTTTGGGTCATGACCGAAAGGATAAGATCACGGGTACAAGCGGCCGAAATGAGTTTCCTCCGCCGGGTGGCAGGGCTCTCCCTTAGAGATAGGGTGAGAAGCTCTGCCATCCGGGAGTAGCTCAAAGTAAAGCCGCTGCTCCTCCACATCGAGAGGAGCCAGATGAGGTGGTTCGGGCATCTGGTCAGGATGCCACCCGAACGCCTACCGAGGGAAGTGTTTAGGGCACGTCCAACCGGTAGGAGGCCACGGGGAAGACCCAGGACACGTTGGGAAGACTATGTCTCCCGGCTGGCCTGGGAACGCCTCGGGATCCCCCGGGAAGACCTAGACGAAGTGGCTACGGAAAGGGAAGTCTGGGTTTCCCTGCTTAGGCTGTTGCCCCCGCGACCCGACCTCGGATGTGTATATATATATACATATATATGTATATATAAGGGCTGCGAATCTTTGGGTGTCCCACGATTCGAATCAATATCAATTCTTGGGGATTCGATTATATATCGATTTCTCCGATTCAACGCGATTGTCAATTCAAAAACTATATTTTTCCGATTCAAAACCATTCTGTATTCATTCAATACATAGGATTTCAGCAGGATCTACCCCAGTCTGCTGACATGCTAGCAGAGTACATTTTTTTTTAAAAGCTTTTATAATTGTAAAGGACAATGTTTTATCAACTGATTACAATAATGTAAATTTGCTTTAACTATTAAACGAACTAAAAATATGACTTATTTTATCTTTGTGAAAACATTGGACAGTGTGTTGTCAAGCTTATGAGATGCGATGCAAGTGTAAGCCACTGTGACACTATTGTTCTTTTTTTTTTATTATTATAAATGTCTAATGATAATGTCAAAGAGGGATTTTTAATCACTGCTATGCTGAAATTCCAACTAATATTGATACTGTTGTTGATAATATTCATTTTTGTTTCACTACTTTTGGTTTGTTCTGTGTCGTGTTTGTGTCTCCACTCAATTGTTCTGTTCATTCGATTCGATTTTTTCCGACACCCCTAATATAAAAGATATAAATATATATATATATATATATATATATATATATATGCATGTATCGCATTACTAATCAATTGAAATCGGTACTATACCACCTTTGAAAATACCATTCTTTCATCTGAATGCCGCCGTGCGGCTGTGACTACAAAGCTGAGGCGCATGATGCTGAGTGTGAAAAAACGCACAGACAAAGTGCATACAAGCAATAACATTGTGGTGGGGAAAAATGACAGCCGCACAACCATCTGAGCTCTTGATAGACTGACAAAACTTACCAAACTGCCTTTTTGAAACACTTTTTTTTTTTGATCACAGCAGTAACAGGCAGACGTGTGAGAAAAACATACGACTGAGAGAGACAAGATAGGCAAGTTAAGGATTATATCATTTACTCATGCAGAAACAGCTGTTAAATGCAGGAAATGTCAACTCGTAATAATTTCCTGCCTGTTGTTTTGGCGGCCCCTTTAGCGTAGCTTTTCTATGCGCCGCATGGACTGCATACCCACTTTTTACTCGACTAAATGTGGGTTAAGACAGTTGTTGTCAATTACTTGTTGTCATGCTCTCCCTGGGGGACATAAATATTATGGTTTGAGATGACATCCGCAGTTTTTTTGCAAGGTAAGCATTGGCCGTATCCTTGTACTCTCTTTTTTGTCATTTCTTTTTTGTTGTTTTTTTTTTTATGTATACCACGGTGTATCGCTACCACTGTCATATGTTGTTACTTTTTAGCTTATTGATAAAAAACACAAAGTGTGTAAAAGAACTGCTACAATAAACAGTTGGACATTCAAAAGTTTAGAGATGGTCAAAAAAAAAATTCCCTCCAAAAGGTCATAGTACATTTTAGATTGATGTGATAAGTGTAAAGCAGTGGTCACAAACCTTTCTGATCACAAGATCCCTGGTCTCAGCCAAAAACCAAAGCAAGATCTACCCCTGCGTCAACTATGTTTTACATATGTGTGTATACATGTATATGTGTGTCTATATATATATATATATATATATGTATATATAGACACACATATATATACACATATATATATACAAACCCCGTTTCCGTATGAGTTGGGAAATTGTGTTAGATGTAAATATAAGCGGAATACAATGATTTGCAAAAAAAAATTCAACCCATATTCAGTTGAATATGCTACAAAGACAACATATTTGATGGTCAAACTGATAAACATGTTTTTTTTTTTAAATAATCATGAACTTTAGAATTTGATGCCAGCAACACGTGACAAAGAAGTTGGGAAAGGTGGCAATAAATACTGATAAAGTTGAGGAATGCTCATCAAACACTTATTTGGAACATCCCACAGGTGTGCAGGCTAATTGGGAACCGGTGGGTGCCAAGATTGGGTACAAAAACTGCTTCCCAAAAAATGCTCAGTCTTTCACAAGAAAGGATGGGGCGAGGTACACCTCTTTGTCCGCAACTGCGTGAGCAAATAGTCAAAGAGTTTAAGAACAATGTTTCTCAAAGTGCAATTGCCAGAAATTTAGAGATTTCAACATCTACGGTCCATATGGACCATGGGGCGGCATGGCGTAGTGGGTAGAGCGGGCGTGCCGAAACCTGAGGGTTGCAGGTTCGCTTCCCACCTATGGACATCAAAGTCGCTGCCGTTGTGTCCTTGGGCAGGACACTTCACCCTTTGCCCCCGGTGCCGCTCACACCGGTGAATGAATGATGAATGAATGATTGGTGGTGGTCGGAGGGGCTGTAGGCGCAAACTGGCAGCCACGCTTCCGTCAGTCTACCCCAGGGCAGCTGTGGTTACAGATGTAGTTTACCACCACCAGGTGTGAATGAATGATGGGTTCCCACTTCTCTGTGAGCGCTTTGAGTATATAACAATAGAAAAGCGCGATATAAATCTAATCCATTATTATTATTATTATTATATCATCATCAAAAGGATCAGAGAATCTGGAGAAATCCCTCCACGTAAGCGGCATGGCCGGAAACCAACATTGAATGACCGTGACCTTTGATTCCTCAGACGGCACTGTATCAAAAACCGACATCAATCTCAAAATGATATCACCACATGGGCTCAAGAACACTTCAGAAAACCACTGTCACTAAATACAGTTTGTTGCTACATCAGTAAGTGGAAGTTAAAGCTCTACTATGCAAAGCGAAAGCCATTTATCAACAACATCCAGAAACGCCGCCAGCTTCTCTGGGCCCGAGATCATCAAAGATGGACTGATGCAAAGTGGAAAAGTGATCTGTGGTCTGACAACTCCACATTTGAAATTGTTTTTTGGAAATATTCGACATCGTGTCATCCGGACCAAAGGCGAAGAGAACCAACCAGACTGTTATCGACGCAAAGTTCAAAAGCCAGCATCTGTGATGGTATGGGGGTGCATTAGTGCCCAAGGCATGGGTAACTTACACATCTGTGAAGGCACCATTAATGCTGAAAGGTATATACAGGTTTTGGAACAACATATGCTGCCATCTAAGAGCCGTCTTTTTTTATGCTTATTTCAGCAAGACAATGCCAAGCCACATTCAGCACGTGTTACAACAGCGTGGCTTCATAAAAAAAAGAGTGCGGGTACTTTCCTGGCCCGCCTGCAGTCCAGACATGTCTCCCATGAAAAATGTGTGGCGCATTATGAAGCGTAAAATACGACAGCGGAAATCCCGGACTGTTGAACGACTGAAGCTCTACATAAAACAAGAATGGGAAAGAATTCCACTTTCAAAGCTTCAACAATTAGTTTCCTCAGTTCCCAAACGTTTATTGAGTGTTGTTAAAAGAAAAGGTGATGTAACACAGTGGTGAACATGCCCTTTCCCAACTACTTTGGCACATGTTGCAGCCATGAAATTCTAAGTAAATTATTATTTGCAAAAAAAAAAATTAAGTTTATGAGTTTGAACATCAACTATCTTGTCTTTGTAGTGCATTCAATTGAATGTAGGTTGAAAAGAATTTGCAAATCATTGTATTCCGTTTATATCAATCAATCAATCAATGTTTATTTATTTATTTGACGACTCTTGACTTCCGGTTCCGGGTCAACGTGAATGACTGCTCGCTGACTGCTCTTGTTGCATAAAAGCTAAGTATCGTTCTATCTGTGTGCTTTTAACTGTTTTGCAGCCTTACTTACAACTTCTCGAACATATTTAATAGTTCAATTTAACTTGCAAATCACCCGATGTCTGTCTCACCACTCCGTCCTCAGCTAGCTAGCTGGTAAGCTAACGAGGCTAGCGGAGAAAGGCAGCGCCGTTCTGAAGGAAGCTACATCGTGACCACCACTTCCCGAAGACAGCTGGCATTCCACTCGGCGACGGAAAGCTTCTGTGAGTATGGCTTCCTGCGCTTCGTGCACTTTACTCATGGATAGGTTGGCTCTGCTAGAGAGCCATGTCCGCCAGTTAGAGCAGTGTAATTTCGTAACTTTAGATGTTGCGGACACATCTGCTAGCGTTAGCTGTAGCGAGCTAACTAGCCCAGCTTGTTGCAGCCCTAAGCGGCCTACAAGCTACGGTGTACCGGTTGAGACGCATAACAGATTTAGCCCTTTAGCTAGTCCTACACCCCAGTCTACCGGGCACCACACTTTAGTCATAGGGGACTCCATCACCCGAAACATAAAGCTTAGCAAACCAGACACAATTAAGTGTATTCCCGGGGGCAGAGCACCTGACATTGATGCTAATCTTAGGGAGCTAACTCGCAACAGGCCTAGTAAACACGTACGACAGGCTAACCGCACCACTAGTTATGCGAACATAGTTACACACGTTGGCTCCAATGACGTTAGGATGAGACAATCAGAGATTACAAAGAGAAACATAGCCAGGGCTTGTAATCTCGCTAGAAAGATGTCCAGGCAGCGAGTAATTGTCTCTGGCCCCCTGCCTGGGAGAGGCAATGATGAGAGATATAGCAGATTGGTCTCTCTTAACAAGTGGCTGGATAGATTCTGTAGACAGCAGGGATTTACGTTTATTGATAATTGGCCCTCTTTCTGGGGCAAACCTGGCTTGCTGAGGAGAGACGCCCTTCACCCTAACCAAGAAGGCGCTATCCTCTTGTCTCGGAACATAGATTTCGCATTGAGCCACATTTGACTAACTGCACTAGAGCAAGCCCGGTCACAGGCAATTACAGAGCCTGCTAGCCTGGGTATGGAGTCAGTTAAGTTAGAACTAGCCAGCGCCAGGCTGGACACATAGCAATTTTCTTAGAATAATACACAACTCACATAATGTTTTTTCTGCTATGACTATGACTACATCAGAGTTAGACATGCCTTCTACTAAGGTGGCAAATTATGATGCGTTCAGTTTATCGCAGCACCAAGTAGACAATCTGAAAATTCCTGTCAAAAAAGCGGTTATTCATCCTCTCCTTAAAAGACCTAACCTCGATCCTGACCTCATGGTAAACTACCAACCGGTGTCTCACCTTCCCTTTATTTCGAAAATCCTCGAAAAAATTGTTGCAGAGCAGCTGAATTAACACTTAGCGTTAAACAATCTATGTGAAACCTTTCAATCCGGTTTCAGGGCAAATCACTCTACTGAGACAGCCCTCGCAAAAATTACTAATGATCTATTGCTAACGATGGATTCTGATGAGTCATCTATGTTGCTGCTCCTCGATCTTAGCGCTGCTTTCGATACCGTCGATCATAATATCTTATTAGAGCGTATCAAAACACGAATTGGTATGTCAGACTTATTCCTGTCTTGGTTTAACTCTTATCCTACTGACAGGGTACAGTGCGTCTCCCATAAGAGTATGACCTCGGACTATGTTAAGGTAACGTGTGGAGTTCCCCAGGGTTCGGTCCTTGGCCCTGCACTCTTCAGCATCTACATGCTGCCGCTGGGTGACGTCATACGCAAATACGGTATTAGCTTTCACTGTTATGCTGATGACACCCAACTCTACATGCCCCTAAAGCTGACCAACACGCCGGACTGTAGTCAGTTGGAAGCGTGTCTTAATGAAATTAAACAATGAATGTCCGCAAATTTTTTGCAACTTAACGCCAAAAAAACGGAAATGCTAATTATCGGTCCTGCTAGACACCGACCTCTATTTAATAATACAATTTTAACATTTGACAACCAAATAATAAAACAAAGTGACTCGGTAAAAAATCTGGGTATTATCTTCGACCAAACTCTCTCCTTTGACTCACACATTAAAAGCGTTACTAAAACGGCCTTCTTTCATCTCCGTAATATCGCTAAAATTCGCTCCATTTTGTCCACTAAAGACGCCGAGATCATTATCCATGCGTTTGTTACATCTCGTCTCGATTACTGTAACGTATTATTTTCGGGTCCCCCCATGTCTAGCATTAAAAGATTACAGTTGGTACAAAATGCGGCTGATAGACTTTTGACAAGAACAAAGTTTGATCACATTACGCCTGTACTGGCTCACCTAAACTGGCTCCCTGTGCACTTAAGATGTGACTTTAAGGTTTTACTACTTACGTATAAAATACTACACGGTCTAGCTCCATCCTATCTTGCCGATTGTATTGTACCATATGTGTGTAATCTGTGTTCAAAAGACTCCGGCTTATTAGTGATTCCTAAAGCCCAAAAACAGTCTGCGGGCTATAGAGCGTTTTCCGTTCGGGCTCGAGTACTCTGGAATGCCCTCCCGGTAACAGTTCGAGATGCTACCTCAGTAGAAGCATTTAAGTCTCACCTTAAAACTCATCTGTATACTCTAGCCTTTAAATAGACCTCCTTTTTAGACCAGTTGATCTGCCGCTTCTTTTCTTTTTTCTCCTATGTCCCCCCCTCCCTTGTGGAGGGGGTCCGGTCCGATGACCATGGATGAAGTACTGGCTGTCCAGAGTCGGGACCCAGGAGGGACCGCTCGCCTGTGTATCGGTTGGGGACATCTCTACGCTGCTGATCCGCCTCCGCTTGAGATGGTTTCCTGTGGACGGGACTCTGGCTGCTGTCTTGGATCCGCTTTGAACTGAACTCTCGCGGCTGTGTTGGAGCCACTATGGATTGAACTTTCACAGTATCATGTTAGACCCGCTCGACATCCATTGCTTTCGGTCCCCTAGAGGGGGGGGGGGGGGTGCCCACTTCTGAGGTCCTCTACAAGGTTTCTCATAGTCAGCATTGTCACTGGCGTCCCACTGGATGTGAATTCTCCCTGCCCACTGGGTGTGAGTTTTCCTTGCCCTTTTGTGGGTTCTTCCGAGGATGTCGTAGTCGTAATGGTTTGTGCAGTCCTTTGAGACATTTGTGAATTAGGGCTATATAAATAAACATTGATTGATTGATTGATTGATATATAGCCCTAAATCACAAGTGTCTCAAAGGACTGTACAAACATACTTCTAACACAATTTCCCAACTCATATGGAAACGGGTTTTGTATATAGAGATATATATATGTTTATATATTAGGGAAAATACTTATTTCCCACCATAATTTACGAAAAAAATCTTTAAAATTCCTACAATATGAATTCCTGTATTTTTCTCTCACAGTTGAAGTGTACCTATGATGACAATTACAGACCTCTGTCATTATTTTAGGTGGGAGAACTTGCACAATCAGTGGCTGAATAAATACTTTTTTGCCCTACTGTATGTATGTATATATATATATATATATATATATATATATATATATATATATATATATATATATATAGAGGTCAAAGGGGCCTAGGCAAATAAAAATAACAGCTAAAAGCTCAGGACATAATATCCATCCATCCATCCATTTTCTGCCGCTTATTCCCTTTGCGGTAGTGGGGGGCGCTAGGGCCTATCTCAGCTACAATCGAGCGGAAGGCGGCGTACACCCTGGACAAGTCGCCACGTCATCGCAGGGCCCACACAGATAGACAGACAACATTCACACTCACATTCACACACTAGGGCCAATTTAGTGTTGCCAATCAACCTATCCCCAGGTGCATGTCTTTGGAAGTGGGAGGAAGCCGGAGTACCCAGAGGGAACCCAGAGGGAACCCACGCAGTCACGGGGAGAACATGCAAACTCCACACAGAAAGATCCTGAGCCCGGGATTGAACCCAGGACTACTCAGGACCTTCGTATTGTGAGGCAGACGCACTAACCCCTCTCTCCCCCCGTGCCACCCATAATATAATATGTCAAGGGTTAAAGGCCTACTGAAACCCACTACTACCGACCACGGAGTCTGATAGTTTATATATCAATGATGAAATATTAACATTGCAACACATGCCAATACGCCCTTTTTAGTTTACTAAATTACAATTTTAAATTTCCCGGGAGTTTCGTCTTTGAAACGTCGCGTAATGATGACGTGTACGCAAGACGTCACGGGTTTTTAGGAAGTATGAGCGTTGCGCACACAAACAGCTAAATGTCGTCTGCTTTAACTGCAAATTTATACAGTTTTTTGGACATCTGTGTTGCTGAATCTTTTGCAATTTGTTCAATTAATATTGGAGAAGTCACAGTAGAAAGATGGAGTTAGGAAGCTTTAGCCTTTAGCCACACAAACACACTGTGATTCCTTGTTTAAAATTCCTGGAGGTGAAACTTTCCAATGGATCAGAGCGCGGTCAAGAGAACATGAATCCCGACCACATGTCAACCAGCAGTTTTCGGTGAGAAAATTGTGGTTAAAAAGTCAGTTCTTACCGGAGAAAAGCTGAGCTTGTGCCGTCCATAGCCGCCGTCGACTCCCCTGAGACACTGGCGTCAAGGCACCCGTGGAGACACCCTACCGACTATCAGGAAATATTAAACTCACTAAAAGACTAGCAACACAATAGAAAGATAAGGGATTTCCCAGAATTAACCTAGTAAATGTGGCTAAAAACATCGGAATCCGTCCCAATGCAATCGCGTTTTCTTTTTTTTAAACTTTTTTTTTTGTTTGTTTTTTTCTAGTCCGTCGCTATCAATATCCTCAAACACGAATCTTTCATCCTCGCTCAAATTAATGGGGAAATTGTCGTTTTCTCGGTCCAAATAACACTTTTTGTTGGAGGCTCCCATTAAAAACAATGTGAATATGTGAGGAGCCATCAAACATGTGACGTCATCGTCTGTGACTTCCGGTAAAGGCAAGGCTTTTCTCTTAGCACCGAAAGTTGCGAACTTTATTGTGGATGTTCTCTACTAAATCCTTTCAGCAAAAATATGGCAAAATCGTGAAATGATCAAGTATGACACATAGATTGGACCTGCTATTCCCGTTTAAATAAAAAAAATCTCATTTCAGTAGCACTTTAATAATAAATGAGCTAAAATGGCCTCCAGGCCGCATTTTGAACACCCCTGCCCTGCACTGCGTTTGATTAAACAAGCTCTGTGGGAGTAACGTTTACTTACCGGCTGCTTAGGAACCGGTCAGTTGTTAACACCGCTAGGTTGCTCTGACCGGTCCAAACAGGGATGGAGAAGATGAGGGAGGAGGGAAAGGAGAGTCACAGGCCTCCATTTTCTTTCTTCCTGCTGTTGCCAAAACAGGGAGTGAGAATCAATGGTGGATAGTCGACACCTGTTAGTATTATTACATTTATATTCCAGGAGTAATTGTGTCTAAAACTATATTTATAGTGTCAAAAAGTGTTTTTATCAATTCAAATGTATTAATATTTCCTCTTCTAACCATGAATTCGTCGAAAGAGTAACTTGTCACCGCCGACGTGTTAACCAACGCTCGTGCTAATGGCCGTACTTCCGGGTTGATCGCCATTGGTTGACTAATTGTCGTTATGCAAATTAGCAACATCGAATCAGCTTTGCTTTAACAGTTTTGTGTTGTGTTCGTGAAAATATTAATATATGTTAGCGAGGAAGGTCCCTTTTTAGTGTTACTATTTATGAGACTTTAATATTAATATTTGCATGATTGATTACAATAAATCGGAGTTGATTTAATGGCTGTGCTGAAACTGAAAGATTGTGCATGATCTTGATGTCCACTGGGTGGCACTGTTACGTCATGCTAAGTCAACAAAACAATTGTTTTTATATTTTTTGTGGTATTGTATGAGGGCAGCCTCAAATTAACTATATATTAGAAAAAAAAATAATTCATAGTGTCATTATGTTTAAATATTTACTGTATTTTTATTGTCATTCATGAATCCTATATAGATAGATGGATGGATGGATGGATGGATGGATGGATGGATGGATAGATAGATAGATAGATAGATAGATAGATAGATAGATAGATAGATAGATAGATAGATAGATAGATAGATAGATAGATAGATGGATAGATGGATAGATGGATAGATAGATAGATAGATAGATAGATAGATAGATAGATAGATAGATAGATGGATAGATAGTACTTCATTTATTCCTTCAGGATAGTTCCTTCAGGAAAATTAACATTTTCAGCACAATCCCATTCAAGATCAGACAAACATTACAGGGAGACAGAACAGGATCGCTGATGGGTCTACCGACTTCCGGCGCCCCTTAGAAAAAAGGTGAGATACAGGTAAACAAGGGGGGGGGGAGAGATGGGAAAAAAAATAAAAGATTAAAATAAAATAAAATGAAAAAAATCGGTCTAAGCTACTTCTACACACAGCTATGAATAAAAAGTAAAAGAAACATATGCACTGTGGTGGCCTCTGCGGTGTTCCGTGCCATAGTCAACCAGTGACGTCACGCGCACATCGTCTGCTACTTCCGGTAAAGGCAAGGCTTTTTTATTAGCGACCAAAAGTTGCAAACTTTACCGTCGATGTTCTCTACTAAATCCTTTCAGCAAAAATATGGCATTATCGCGAAATGATCAAGTATGACACATAGAATGGACCTGCTATCCCCGTTTAAATAAGAAAATCTCATTTCAGTAGGGCTTTAAGGTTGTCTGTCTATCTGCGTTGGCCCTGTGATGAGGTGGCGACTTGTCCAAGGTGTACACCACCTTCCGCCTGAATGTAGCTGAGATAGGCACTAGCGCCCCTCGCAACCCCAAAGGGAATAAGCGGTAGGAAATGAATGGGTGGATAGATGGGTGTGAATGTGAGTATGAATGTTGTCTATTTATCGGTGTTGGCCCTGTGATGAGGTGGTGACTTGTCCAAGGTGTAACCCACCTTCCGCCCGAATATAGCTGAGATAGGCTCCAGCACCCCCTAAACCCCCAAAAATGACAAGCAGTAGAAAATGGATGGATGGATGGATATAAATAAATAAATGATAAATGGGTTGTACTTGTATAGCGCTTTTCTACTTTCAAGGTACTCAAAGCGCTTTGACACTACTTCCACATTTACCCATTCACACACACATTCACACACTGATGGAGGGAGCTGCCATGCAAGGCGCCAACCAGCACCCATCAGGAGCAAGGGTGAAGTGTCTTGCTCAGGACACAACGGATGTGATGAGGTTGGTTCTTGGTGGGATTTGAACCAGTGACCCTCGGGTTGCGCACGGCCACTCTCCCACTGCGCCACGCCGTCCCAATATTTATTATGCATTTTATTAGTTTTTTTTATTGTTTGCCAACAATAAATCTTAATCAAGCGTAAATATGTTACTGACGAACACAATTAAATAGAAACAGCAAAGGTGCCAATTGTAAAAGGGAAAAATATCATTAGTTTTTATAATATTCCAACAATAACATTTGTTAAAATTTTCCAACAGAAAAAAATTGGGGAAACATAAAAATATTTAAAATCTGTGTTATTCATCAGCAAAAAAGCACTGAGTGCAGAATAGAAAACATTTCAACAAAATAATACATGTCAAGGAAAAGCTACTCACCTATCCATTTTATTCCTAATAAAAGCAAAAGTGGATTTAATCATTATGTTTTATCATCAGGGTGTAAAAATGTTGACTATCTAACAAGGCTCATTGCTCTTTGGGTCGTTTTGTGCCCATTAGGCAGAAAAGCAGGTCGTGAACACACTTTTAGTACAACTCTAAACAGCACAGTCACGGCACAGTACACAGCTAAACTTGTTATTCATCCACGCTGAGATGTTGCAAAGACATGTTGCTACACCATAAGATGCATACTTTGACGTATTATTGGCAGTGGAGGATTGGCTTAATGGGTCCTGGCATGTTTACATACTTTATTACCTCATATAGCGGCTGCTCAACTGCAGAGAGGGCCTGCTGGGGTACTTGTATTTGTACAAAAGCATTTGCATAAGAACTGTAAATAAAATTTCAACATATTCTTTATATATTACATTAATTAACCATTATCGCTGTTGATTGGTTCCAGGCGTGATCGTGGTAAACACCTACATAGCCTCCTTTTACACTTCTTAAAATCAAATATACCGGTAGTAATGCTGCCTGAGGCTGAGCCAATCAGTGGCATTGCTACTGAACAGTGCACCCTGGTTTGGTCTTGTGGAGTCGTCAATACTGCTGTTGCATTGATAATTCCCGTTCATTTAGCCATTTTTATGAATGAACATGCTTAATTTAGGTGAAAAGTTCATGGAATATATGACGTGTGGTTCCCCGGCGCCACAGTCCAGGATAAGTCTCCCATCCAAAGGCAAAACCCAGTAACTCAATTTTGGTCAAAACTGAGCTGATAACAATTTTGGCGTTCCTAGGTGATATACTTTACATTAGTGTATGCGATATTGTAATTTGTTCCGTAAGTAAGCTGTTACGCGCGTGGCAGGACCTAGCAACTACCACATAACCCCGTAGATACAACAGAAAAACCTAGTATCTCAAGGGACCAATCGGAGCTTCTTTGTCAGTCGCCTTATTGTCTTTAATGAGACATTTGCACGAATGGGGGCCGACGGTCAACCTGATTATGTGATATTATGGCACGTGTGGATTGGCCCAGGACGTTGCAAGCACCTTCATTAAATGTACTGTTCTCGATTCTTCCCCTTGCATAATCTTTTGGGCAGATAACTGTGGAGGTCAAAATAAAAACTGGACGCTGTACACGGCTCTTGCCCAATGTGCAAACGCAGAATGGGGCCCACCCGAGATTGTGATAAAATATCTGGAGAAAGGGCACACGTTCATGAGAGCAGATTCAATCCATGGCTCAATCGGCAAGAAAATGAAAGCTCAAGAAAACATCTATACGTTTTATGACTTTGTAGATCTTTGTAAGACAGCATCAAGTTGGTTTTCCTTTGTTTTCTCAAAATCAGCTAGAAGTGAGTTATTAGGTTTTGCCTTTGGACGGGAGAAGTATCGACTGCAGCGCATCGTACGTGCTGCTGAGCAGGTGATTGGCTGCAGGATACCATCCCTCCAGGACACGTTCTCCTCCAGGACCAGGAGGCATGTGGGTCGGATCACAGCTGACTCTTCTCACCCTGGACACAAACTATTCTCCCTTCTCCCCTCAGGCAGGAGACAAGGGTCCATCCAGACCCACACCTCCCGCCACCTGAACAGTCTTTTCCCCCTCAGCCATCAGACACATAACAATAACAAGATCTGATACCTCAGTTACAGTTAATTTTATCACCTATTCTGTGTTATATGTGTTTTATGTTGCACAATTGTACCAAGAAAAAAATCCTAGTTTGTGAACCTGTTCTCAAACAATGGCAATAAAACTATTCTGATTCTGATTCTGTGATCTGTGTCAACAGTCTCCTGCTAACTCAGAACATATGTTTTGGCTCTGCCCATCCCTGTGCAGTTATTGGATTTAAATTGTAATACTTTGTCTTTCGTTATTGGCAAAAAGATTGAACTGAATCCTCTAAGCGGACTATTTGGGCTAGCTCGAATTCAATCTTCTCTCAGCAAATCCCAAAAGAATCTGGTCACAATCACTATTTTGTTGCCTCGAAGACTCATTGTTCTAAATTGGAAGGCTGCAGCGCCTCCCGGCTGGATTGGAGATATTCTTTATTTCCTTAAATTGGAGAAGATTAGGCTGACATTGACTGGCTGTTCTGTGAAGTATCAGGAAGTATGGGGTGGTTTTCTAAAATATGTAAGAGACTGATCTCATATTTAAAGGAAATTGAAAAGTAATTAAAATGTAGATAATTGATGAGCCTATTGACTGGTTTTGTGTATTGCTACACCGTGTTGGGGACATTCAGAAGTGAAGTTGTATGTCAATAGTTGCCTGTACTTATTTGACTGATGCATTTTCAGTGTGTGTGTTTGTGTGTTTGTTGTTTCACTGTTGATTG
Organism: Nerophis ophidion; assembly: GCF_033978795.1. Taxonomy (NCBI): domain Eukaryota; kingdom Metazoa; phylum Chordata; class Actinopteri; order Syngnathiformes; family Syngnathidae; genus Nerophis; species Nerophis ophidion. The sequence goes on from NC_084618.1 coordinate 71,707,069, forward strand.
TATCTGCCAAAAAAAAAACAATTAAACCAGTGTTTTTGTTTTTGTAAAATAGATATAAACCATTTTTATGTTTTTGAATAACATACCACAATAACATTACCATGAATTGATTTACGTGGACCCCGACTTAAATAAGTTGAAAAACGTATTCGGGTGTTACTGTTTAGTCATCAAATGTACGGAATATAGAGTGTTAGACAAGCCTCCTCTCTTCCTGTTTTTAAATCTCTCTTAAAAACATACTTTTATTCCTTGGCTTTTAACACTAAATTATATCCATCCTGCAATGGTGCCCCATTATACACCTGCTGTGAACCTGTTTTTATGTTTTATTTATTTATTTTTTATCATGTTCTGTTCGTGTTGTGTTGTTTGCTCGGTCCTCGTATTATCTTTTAACCTGTCCATTGTACAGCACTTTGGCTACCCCTGTGGTAAATTTTAAATGTGCTTTATAAATAAAGTTGATTTGATTTGATTTGTACTGTGCAATCTACTAATAAAAGCTTCAATCAATCAATCAATACAAAGTATATATATTTGTCCTGCATGTAATAATTCCACTTCTTGCTAACTTTTTTTTTTTTTTTTTCAGATTTTGCTTTTTTATTAGCTAAATATTTTTAGGTCCATGCAAATGGTTGTACAGCTTTTGACAGCTTTACAGATGCCACAACTGGTGTATCCACTGACAGAAAAAGGTCATTTTTGTTGTTTAAAGGCCTACTAAAATGAGATTTTCTTATTTAAACGGCAATAGCAGGTCCATTCTATGTGTCATACTTGATCATTTCGTAATATTGCCTTATTTTTGCTGAAAGGATTTAGTAGAGAACATCGAGGATAAAGTTTGCAACTTTTGGCCGCTTATAGAAAAGCCCTGCCTGTACCGGAAGTATGTGCGCATGACGTCACGAGTTGCAGGGCTCCACGCATATTCCCATTGTTTTTAATGGGAGCCACCAGCAGTAAGGGCAATTCGGACCGAGAAAGCGACAATTTTCTCATTAATTTGAGCGAGGATGAAAGATTTGTGAATTAGGATATTGATAGTGAAGAAATAGAAAAAGAAGAAAAAAGAAAAAAAAGCGACGGCTCCGGGCGACGGCAGAGTGAGCGTTTCAGATGAAATTAGACACATTTACTACGATAATTCTGGAAGATCCCTTATCTGCTTATTGTTTTAATAGTGTTTTAGTGAGATTTTAAAGATTGTAAAAGATTGTAAAGACATACCTCGAGGTCGGATGGCTGCGGTGAACACGAAGTGTCTAAGTGAGAAGCTGAGGAGCCAAGCTCACAGCTGCCGCTGCTGCAGGACGACGAATAATCCAATGATTTCTCCGGTAAGATATATATCACAATTTCCCCATCCAAAAACATGCTGGTTGACGTAAAGAAAACATGTTCGCTTGACCGCTCCGCGTCACAACAAACAAAGAAACACCGGCTGTGTCTCGGTGCTAAAGACAGCTGCAATACACCGCTTTCCACTAACAGCATTGTTTTTTATAGTCTCCATTATTAAATGAACAAATTGCAAAAGATTCAGCAACACAGATGTCCAAAATACTGTGTTAATATGCGGTTAAAGCAGACGACTTTTAGCCGCGAGTGGTGCAGCTGCTAATATTTCCTGACAGTCAGTGACGTCACAAGTACGCGTCATCATTCCGCGACGTTTTCAACAAGAAACTTGCGGGAAATTTAAAATTGCAATTTAGTAAACTAAAAAGGCCGTATTGGCATGTGTTGCAATGTTAATATTTCATCATTGATATATAAACAATCAGACTGCGTGGTCGGTAGTAGTGGGTTTCAGTAGGCCTTTAATATCCTGTTTGATGTTTAGCGTTCACCGATTTGAGTGTTTGACAATTCATCAAGGCAGGGCGTCTATCTAAGCGGCGACCACTACAGTGGAGGAAATGCGCTGTCACATAATCCTGTCATCTGCGTTCATTTAAATGTCATGTTTACGATCAACAAGACGGCAAGCTGTGCCTTTAAGAGGAAGTGAATGCGTTTCGTGTGAATTGTTGCATAGGCGCGCTATTGATTAGCACAATCGTAACCTGCATGAGTGACATGTTAATACCAATAAATGACAGCCGATAACATAGATAACGCTGACGTGGGAGTTTCCGAAGACACACCCCTGGGTGTTATTTATTTGTTGTCAATATACTAAAGATTGTGTACATTTGCTTAAGTGAAACAGCCATCATACGCAGGAAATAACCTTAACCTGCTTAAAGCGTTAATCACATGCTCGTGTGCTTGCTGCACCCAAACAAAACATACTGTATTGTTTCCGTCTCAATAAGTAACCAATACATTTTCAATGACCATCTGCTCAAATATTGACTTACGTTGACAAATCGTGAGCCAAGGAATCAGAGCCATTCATTTATAAACTAATCATCCGCACAAACACTTCATTGCCATCTGTCCAGCAAAATACTGTACATAAAAAGGAGAAGGAGCAATAAATTGACCAATCAATTTGTCTAATGCACTCTTCACTTTGCATGCACTCGTACGAATCGATGCCTCACTCATTGTCAGGCTGCACGGAAAGAGAAGCCGCAAATCCATCGTCGAGAGTAATAGCGACTTGTTTTTGCACGTTTTTATGCTAACTGCATTTTGAGTTGCATACAGTGGGGCAAAAAAGTATTTAGTCAGCCACCGATTGTGCAAGTTCTCCCACTTAAAATGATGACAGAGGTCTGTCATTTTCAACATAGGTACACTTCAACTGTGAGAGACAGAATATGAAAAAAAAAATCCAGGAATTCACATTGTAGGAATTTCAAATAATTTATTTGTAAATTATGGTGGAAAATAAGTATTTGGTCAACCATTCAAAGCTCTCACTGATGGAAGGATGTTTTGGCTCAAAATCTCACGATACATGGCCCCATTCATTCTTTCCTTAACACGGATCAATCGTCCTGTCCCCTTAGCGGAAAAACAGCCCCAAAGCATGGTCTTTCCACCCCTATGCTTCACAGTAGGTATGGTGTTCTTGGGATGCAACTCAGTATTCTTCTACCTCCAAACACGACGAGTTGAGTTTATACCAAAAAGTTCTATTTTGGTTTCATCTGACCACATGACATTCTCCCAATCCTCTGCTGTATCATCCATGTATCCATTTTGGTATAAACTCAACTCGTCGTGTATAATGAGGCATGCCACATTATACACATTATATATATTATTATTTTAAATCCACTATAGACTGGACTCTCACAATAATATGTTAGATCCACTCTACGTCCATTACACTGGTAGCCCAGGAGGGGGTCCCCACTTCTGCGGTCCCATCCAAGGTTTCTTATTGTCATCTCAATTGGGTTGAGTTTTTTCTTGTCCTGATGTGGGAATGTCGTTGTGGCTTGTGCAGCCCTTTGAGACACTCGTGATTTAGGGCTATATAAATAAACTTTGATTGATTTATACATAAATATTTTTTTTTTCAAATATGCAAAAAAACAAGAGCAAGCCTGATCCAACACAGTGCTATAGCCTGAACAGCCATTATAACAAAATGAAAACAATGGAGAATAAAAAACGAAAACAAATGAGCATTGGACTTTCCTTTTTTTTTTTTTACATATTTGAAAATTGATTGATTGATACCTGCTACATATATTGAATGAAATAGACAATGGACATGAATATGCAACAGTAACAATTCTGGAGGACAATTAAGGTGCTATTGCACTTGCAAAAAATGCTGTGCGTCGCCGATGATGACAGCACGTCATCTCACCCTAAAATTTAGGGGTGCTAAAAAAAATCTATACATCGCAATTATTATTTCTTCCAATTGTAAATCGATTCATGATTCTAAAAAATACATTTTGTTTTCAGGAATATATTTTGAAAAATACATTTTTAGGCCATCTCTGCACTTAAGTGTGTGTTTTGAAATGGTTTTAAAAACATTTTTGGATCAAATAATATACTGCGAAAATTGGTTTTGAATCGAGAATCGTATTGAATCAAGAATGGATTCTGAATCGAATTGTCACCCCAAGTATCGGAATCGAGTGGAATTGTGAGTTGATTTAAATCCCTACTAAAGTTGGAGTGTGAATAATGAGTGGGTTCATTACTGTAATCATATGAGCTATATGATAATGTATCCTGTAACGATATACCTCATGTTGTGCTGTATCATGATTATTTTTTATTATTACAGCCAATATTTTCAAACTCATGGGATCCTTATCACATTAAAAATCTACAACAATAATAAATTAATAAATTAATAAATAAAAGCAGCAGTAAAACAACTAGAATAACAATTACAAAGCCCTCCACACTTGATTAAATATATTGTATTCAGTAGTTGATTAAATCCTAAAATGGCGTATAAAAAATTACATGTTTTTGATGATTTCTGTTAATTTTCATTCATTTTAATCTACTTTTTTCAGATTACATTGTTACAGTATTTTCTGTTTTAAAATGTGTTAATAGCGATTATTTTGGATATCTTGTCGGAAATAAAATTATAAAAAGGAGTTGTGTGAGAAATCTCAAGTCAGTCCAACTCATAAGGGGATGAATTTATAGCGCCACTATGTGGTGTATTTGTCAGAAACATAATAGCACAGGCAACACAGTAGGGTTGCATGTTTTGACTAAATTGACACCCTTTCGTGTGTAACAGTTCAGAATAGTGAGTTTACATCGGATATTCTCAAACTGTGGTACGTGAAAATCCAAATAATCACCTAATTAAATATTCAAACACAGTGTAACTGTTCAAACTGTGTTAAAATGGACAAAATATTAAATATACCTGTTAATTAAAACCACTGTCTTGTTTTAATGAATATTTAGGCCTACTAGGCTACTCTATTTTAATGTTGGTCATTATGGTAAACTTGGAGTGTTCTCTGAGGTGATACTTGGTGAAAGAAGATTGAGAACCACTGCTGTTCTCAATTATTTTCTGATACGTCCTCTCCACCCCCCAGGAAGGGGAAAACATCCCCTGATTTGATACTGAAAAATAAAAAATACATAAACTCAATAAATAATAATAATAATGAATTCAAATTGATGACCTGCTCAGTAGCCTTGTGGTTAGCGTGTCCGCCCTGAGATCAGTAGGTCGTGAGTTCAAACCAAATACCAAAGACTATACAAATGGGACCCATTGCCTCCCTGCTTGGCACTCAGCATCAACGGTTGGAATTGGGGGTTAAATCACCAAAATGATTCCCGAGCGCAACCACCGTTGCCGCTCACTGCTCCCCCAAACCCCCAGGTGGTGGAACAAGCGGATGGGTCAAATGCAGAGTGTAATTTCACCACATCCAGTGTGTGTGTGTGTGTGTGTGTTTGTGTGACTATCAGTGGTACTTCAACTTTTACATGAACTCAGAAGCACAATAAATCTTCAAACGTATGCAAAACATGGTGATGATATTTTTAAAAATATGGATTATTGGCTACAATAAGCACATTTTGCAGTGTTTAAGTCAGGCGTGTCAAACTCATTTTAGATCGGGGGCCACATGGAGAAAAATCTACTCCCAAGTGGGCTGGACTGTTAAAATCCCGGCATGTTAACTTAAAAATAAAGACAACTTCAGATTGTTTTCTTTGTTTTAAAAAAAAGCACAAGCACATTCTGAAAATGTACAAATCCTAATGTTGTTGTTGTTATTGTTTTTTTTGTTTTTTACAATTACCTGTTGCGGTTAATAGTATATATACTTTATATATCGTCATTTATATTTTGTGAATAAATGATGTGATAATGTTCATCAGTCAACTCATAGGTGTTCATATTCAATAAATCAAGATGAAAAAATGATATCAAACTCAAATTACAGTATGTTATTTACGTAGTTTGCTCGTTTTCCTCGACTGATGTACTAACATCATGTGGTTTATTTTGTACATATGTAGCATCATCGACAAAGATTCAAATAATTGCTAGTACGACATCTAGTGGACACTTTCAGAACAGCAGTTTCTTTCATTGAAAAATTTCATGTTCATTTTTAGACTTAGCAAACTCATAAAACCTGCCCGCGGGCCTGATCCGTCCCTCGGGCCGTACGTTTGACACCTCTGGTTCAAGCTTTTTGTCAGGTCCATCCATCCATTTTTCTACCGCTTATTCCCTCTTGGGGTCGCGGGGGGCGCTGGCGCCTATCTCAGCTACAATCGGGCGGAAGGCGGGGTACACCCTGGACAAGTCGCCACCTCATTGCAGGGCCAACACCGATAGACAGACAACATTTACACTCACATTCACACACTAGGGCCAATTTAGTGTTGCCAATCAACCTATCCCCAGGTGCATGTCTTTGGAAGTGGGAAGAAGCCAAAGTACCCGGAGGGAACCCATGCATTCACATTTAGGACATTCAAACTCCACACAGAAAGATCCCGAGTCCGGGATTGAACCCTGACTGCTCAGGACCTTCGTATTGTGAGGCAGACGCACTAACCCCTCGCTCTTGAAAAAGAGATTTTAATCTTAACGAGTCTATTCCTGTTTAAATAAAGGCTATTGAAGCTCCTCGAAGTGGGGGTTAGAAGCATGATACTGATAAAGCAGATGTCCCCGTACTTTTAGAATCGGGGGGCGCATTGGGTTTAAAAAGTTTGGCCGGGGGGCCAGGTCATCTATATATATATATATATATATATATATATATATATATATAAATATATATATATATATATATATATATCCATCCATCCATTTTCTACTGCTTATTCCCTTTTGGGGTCGCGGGGGGCACTGGCGCCTATCTCAGCTACAATCGGGCGGAAGGCGGGGTACACCCTGGACAAGTCGCCACCTCATTGCAGGGCCAACACAGATTGACAGACAACATTCACACTCACATTCAAATATATATATATATGTGTGTGTGTGTGTGTGTACACATGCAGACACACACACACACATTTATAAAACATAGTTGACGCAGAGGTAGATCTTGCTTTGATTTTTGGCTGAGACCAGGGATCTTGGGATCAAAAAGGTTTGTGACCACTGCTTTACACTTATCACATCAATCTAAAGCACGGGCCTCAGACACGCGGCCCGCGGGCCAATTGCGGCCCGCAAGACGTTATTTTGCGGCCCCACCTTAATATGAATGGTGCTTGACAGCGTTGTGTTATTTGGGTCCAAAATGGCTCTTTCAACATTCTGGGTTGCCTACCCCTGCGTTAGTGGAAAAGCGGCAAATGAGTGAAAGCGACAGAGACGTTGTCATGGAGACGAGGGTTTTCTTAAGTGCCTGGCTTCAGTCACGCCGTATCACCTGTCCGTCAGTAATAACAGTCCCCGATAACCTGGACCAATTCAAACCGTTATTTGTTTTTTCTAATTGTTTAATTTGCATTGCCTCACACGATGAACACTACATATATTTCTATATGACGCTGGATAATACTCCGGGAGCCGTCACTTTTTTGCGCTGGCTATCCCGGTACTTTCCCGGCCGGCTTCTAGCCGCTGACCCCCGTGTTGCTGGAGGGAGGAAAAGCGGAACGAATCACATTGCAGAAATAACATTCTTCTCCGTGTGTCGGCTAAATACAAATATATTCCACAACCCCAAACATGTCTTTTTCAAAGCCTGCAGTGAAGAGTTAGTGATGTGCAAAGACAATTCCAGGAAAAGTGGGAAATGCAATACTGCTTCGTTGAGCACAGGGGCAACCCGATGTGTCTTATTTGCACAGAGAAAGTTGCGGTGCACAATGAATACAATTTGAAACGTTATTATACAACTAAACATGCTGAGGAGTATGCAATTTTTTTTTTTAAATAAATCTTTTCTTGCGGCTCAACCTCACTCAGACCCTGCGTCCAGTGGCCCCCAGGTACATTGAGTTTGAGATCCCTGATCTAAAGTGTACTATGACCTTTACAGGGGAATTTAATTTTACCATCTCTAAACTTTTGAATGTCCAACTGTTTATTGTGGCAGTTTTTTTTTTACACACCTTGCTGTTTATATATATATATATATATATATATATATATATATATATATATGTAGGTGTGGGAAAAATCACAAGACTACAGAACTGTTTCATGAGGGGTTCCCTCAATCATCAGGAGATTTATATATATATATATATATATATGTCTTGATTGGATTATCCAGAGAATAGTGCTCGATACCGTGGTAGAGCGCAAAAAATCTCCTGATGATTGAGGGAACCCCTCATGAAACAGTTCTGTAGAGATGAAGTAGTCTTGTGATTTTTCCCACACCCACATACATATATATATATATATATATATATATATATATATATATATATATAAATATATACCGTATTTCCTTCAATTGCCGCCGGGGCGCTAATTAATTTAAAACCTCTTCTCACTCCTGCGCTTACCAAAGGCATGCAGTAAAAGTAAGCATGCACTAATTATTTTAAAACCTTTTCTCACTCCGGCACTTACCAAAGGTATGCAGTACAAATTTGAGTGTGATGTAAGCTTGGACCTTAAATCCTACTAATAGCTCTTAATCTTCTTCCCTTTATGCGATTTCAAATTACCGGTATTGAAATCAGCCTCATCCATTTAGAAAAGGACGACAGGGGAAGTGTCACTCGTGACGTCACGAATTTGACCAGGCGGTAATACTAAGCATGCGCTAATTATTTTGGGAAGAGAGTTTTTCAAGGCAGTAATTCAAGGCAGGCGCATACTATATGCCCTGTGGAAATTCAAGGAAATACGATATATATATATATATACGTATATATGATGTCACGTTATCGCTGGGAAAATGCATTTTCAGACAGCATGGTTAGCCTGAGCGAATCGGAGATACCGAGAGTAACAAGTGGTAGAAAATGGATTAGAAAGGACAGTTTTAAAAAAAATGATAATATAAAAACAAATATATATATATATATATATATATATACATATATATTTATTATTATTTTTTTTAACTTGGGACTTCCCGCGGGCCTGATTTGTATTAAAAAAATAATAATATAAAAACAAATATATATAAATGGGTTGTACTTGTATAGTGCTTTTCTACCTTCAAGGTACTCAAAGCGCTTTGACACTACTTCCATATTCACACACTGATGGAGGGAGCTGCCATGCAAGGCGCCAACCAGCACCCATCAGGAGCAAGGGTGAAGTGTCTTGCTCAGGACACAACGGACGTGACGAGGTTGGTTCTAGGTGGGATTTGAACCAGTGACCCTCGGGTTGCGCACGGCCACTATTCCACTGCGCCACGCCGTCCCTATATATATATATATATATATATATATATATATATATATATATATATATATATATATATATATATATATATATATATATATATATATATATATATATATATATATATATATATATATATATATATATATATATATATATATATATATATATATATATATCCATCCATCCATCCATTTTCTACCGCTTATTCCCTTTCGGGGTCGCGGGGGGCGCTGGCGCCTATCTCAGCTACAATCGGGCGGAAGGCAGGGTACACCCTGGACAAGTCGCCATCTCATCGCAGGGCCAACACAGATAGACAGACAACATTCACACTCACATTCACACACTAGGGCCAATTTAGTGTTGCCAATCAACCTATCCCCAGGTGCATGTCTTTGGAAGTGGGAGGAAGCCGGAGTACCCGGAGGGAACCCACGCATTCACGGGGAGAACATGCAAACTCCACACAGAAAGATCCCGAGCCTGGATTTGAACCCAGGACTGCAGGAACGTTGTATTGTGAGGCAGACGCACTAACCCCTCTGCCACCGTGAAGCCCTATATGTATATATATATATATATATATATATATATATATATATATATATATTTTTTTTTTTATTTTTTTATTTTTTTTTACTTGGGACTTCCCACGGGCCGGATTTTGTATGATGGCGGGCTGGATCCGGCCTCTGGGCCGTAGTTTGGGAACCCCTGTGAGAAAGCCCCTGCACTCATTAGGATACTGTTTTTGGTGGGCGAGACAGCCTGAATCTTGATATTACAAAATATATAATTGAAGGTTTGCAGGTGTGCCTAATAAAGTGGCCCTCATTAACGTCGGGATGATGGTGCGCGCGTGTGACGTCACGCCCCTCGCCTAACATCCCAGACCCATCCTCGCAGGTCGCTTTATTCCGCCTCACAGTCCACGAGAGTCCGGACGTGCTGGTCTCCTCTCCTCGGCTCCGTGGATTCTCCCACTCCGCGCCATGTCTTCTTCTTTTGCGGGGATTTTTAAAGTTGCTTTGGACCACCGACGAAGAGCGACGGCGGACCATTGAAGTCCACGTGCCAACGCGGAAGTAGCTTTTTAAAAATATATATTTTAAAGAGCCGTTTTGAGAAAAAAAAAACGTGTCATTATCGACCAACGTTTCGCTAAAGAGGTTGGATATGATTTGGTGGAGAAGTGTTCGGGTGTTCCAGCGCGGCTTGTGACCCAGCAGGATGCGTCATGTTGCCCGTGATAAGTTCCGTCTGAATAAACAAGTCGCCATGATTTTAACAACTTTTGCCATCTTCCTCTCACTGCCAGGTAAGTCTTTTTTTGTTTCTATGTCCATGTTGTCGTTGCAAGTATTTCTAAGACATGAGTGAGTGAGGCCAATTGTCCCCAACTCGCAGACTTGCTGTCCGCTTTAAAGAGCGGTGGTGCGCCCCCTAGAGGAGGCGGGCGTCTGGACTGCGTCAAGGCCAGCGAGCAGTGCCTGAAGGAGGCCGCCTGCAGCACCAAGTACCGCACCATGAGGCAGTGCGTGGCGGGCAGGGAGAGCAACCTGAGCGCGGTGACGGCTCCGGAGGCGCAGGGCGAGTGCCGGAGCGCCATGGAGGCCATGAAGCAGAACGCCCTGAACCACTGCAGGTGCAGGAGGGGCATGAAGAAGGAGAAGAACTGCCTGCGTATCTTCTGGAGCATTTATCAGAGTTTGCAAGGTGCATATATTAAAGTTAAAGTACCAATGATTGTCACACACAGGGGCGCCGAAAAGGGGGGGGGGAAAGGAGACGGATTCTAGGTTCCCATGATGGAGGGGGGCCCAGAGATGATGAAATTGTATGAAATTATGTGTTGGGGGCCCATGTTGCAGGCAAAATACCAATGTGAGCAATTTGTATAATGCGCAATCCATCCATTTCCTACCGCTTATTCCCTTTTGGGGTTGCGGGGGGCGCTGGCGCCTATCTCAGCTACAATCGGGCGGAAGGCGGGGTACACCCTGGACAAGTCGCCACCTCATCACAGGGCCAACACAGATAGACAGACAACATTCACACTCACTTTCACACACTAGGGCCAATTTAGTGTTGCCAATCAACCTATCCCCAGGTGCATGTCTTTGGAAGTGGGAGGAAGGCGGAGTACCCGGAGGGAACCCACGCATTCACGGGGAGAACATGCAAACTCCACACAGAAAGATCCCGAGCCTGGATTTGAACCCAGGACTGCAGGACCTTCGTATTGTGAGGCAGACGCACTAACCCCTCTTCCGCCGTGAAGCCCCTATAATGCGCAATCTTTTTGCAAATTGCTACCAGCTATATATTCGAATAATGTGTGGTGCACATTTTGCAAATGAATGAGCGCAATTTGTATGATGCACAATTTGTATAATCTTTTTGGCAATTTTGGAAGTTGCTTCCGGGGCTTCACGGTGGGAGAGGGGTTAGTACGAAGGTCCTGAAGTCCTGGGTTCAATCCCAGGCTCGGGATCTTTCTGTGTGGAGTTTGCATGTTCTCCCCGTGAATATGCTGGTTCGGATTCCTCCCACTTCCAAAGACCTGCACCTGGGGATAGGTTGATTGGCAACACTAAATTGGCCCTAGTGTGTGAATGTGAGTGTGAATGTTGTCTGTCTATCTGTGTTGGCCCTGCGATGGGATGGCGACTTGTACAGGGTGTACCCCGCCTTCCGCCCAATTGTAGCTGAGATAGGCGCCAGCGCCCCCCGCAACCCCAAAAGGGAATAAGCGGTAGGAAATGGATGGATGAATGGAAATTGCTTCCAGCTATATATTGATTGTGTTGGAAGTTCTGGCTACTAACCCTAAGCCTAACCCTGACCCTAGATGCCATCTACGCAGTGTTGGGGAGACTGTTTTGCTGTTCTTCGTCTGTTCGATGTAGCTCTCTGTGCAGAATTCCACAAATTCTTCTTCAGCCGTCCTCAAACCATCCATTTGCACGGTCGCGCCATTTTCAAACAAAATCTCATTCTGCGATATGCAAATGGAAATGACGTATAATTTGCAAAGTGCGCGAGATTGGTGAAATGCTTACAACACACACACTAGGTGTGGTGAAATTTGACCTCTGCATTTGACCCATCCCTTTGATCATCCCCTGGGAGGTGAGGGGAACAGTGGGCAGCAGCGGTGCCGTGCCCGGGAATCATTTATGGTGATTTAACCCCCAATTCCAACCCTTGATGCTGAGTGCCAAGCAAGGAGGCAATGGGTCCCATTTTTTTTATATAGTCTTTGGTATGACTCGGCCGGGGTTTGAACTCACAACCTACCGATCTCAGGGCGGACACTAACCACTTTAATGAGCACGACATACAGTAAATGCCCCTTCGGACTTCTTAAAAAAAACGTGTGTTTGAAATGCAAATTACAGAAAGCGCAACACAATAATGCTGCATGATCATTGCCAGGCTGCCAATAAAATAGTATGAATTATTATTGAACACATTTGATGTCAGGGTGTTCAGCTGTATAGTCTATTGTAGGTGTTCCTAATAGCATTGCTTTTAGCTGACATGTAAGAATTAACAGCAATTTTAATTCAGTTTAAGGTTTTTGTTTTTTTTAGAAATGAATATAGATTTTGCTTTTTAAAAAAATGCTTATTAAGTTTAGTTGTACCACAGTATAGTTGAACAAAAATTTGGGGAAATGTTTATTCTTAAATGTGTTCAATATATAAATTAATCAATCAATGTTTATTTCTATACCCTAAATCAGTGGTTCTCAAATGGGGGTGCGCGTACCCCTGGGGGTACTTGAAGGTATGACAAGGGGTACATGAAATTTAAAAAAAATATTCTAAAAATAGCAAGAATTCAAAAATCCTTTATAAATATATTTATTGAATAATACTTCAACAAAATATGAATGTAAGTTCATAAACTGTGAAAAGAAATGCAACAATGTAATACTCAGTGTTGACAGCTAGTTTTTTGTGTGGACATGTTCCATAAATGTTGATGTTAAAATGTCTTTTTTGTGAAGAAATGTTTAGAATTAAGTTCTTGAATCAAGATGGATCTCTATTACAATCCCCAAAGAGGGCACTTTAAGTTGATGATTACTTATATGTGTAAAAGTCTTTATTTATAATTGAAGTTAGTTATTTTGATATATTTTTTTCCAAATAGTTTAAGAAAGACCACTACAAATGAGCAATATTTTGCACTGTTATACAATTTAATAAATCCAAAACTGAATTTTACTTCTTTATCTCTTTTTTTATCGACCAAAAATTATTTGCTCTGATTAGGGGGTACTTTACTTAAAAAATGTTCACAGGGGGTACATCACTGAAAAAAGGTTGAGAACCACTGCCCTAAATCACAAGTGTCTCAATGGGCTGCACAAGCCACAACGGTTCAGATCGGTTCAGATCCCACATTATATACTACATTTATTTAAAAAATAAAATTAAAGCAATAAAACACTTTCTAGATTACTCTTACATTTTTTAAATAATTAAAAAATAAACTCTGCCTTTAAAATTAATATATGCTAAATTTTACCACAAAGTATATTTATATTTTAGATGTATTATTATATTCAAATTGATACATTTTTATGAATAAATTATTAGTTTTTTGTGGACCCCTAACATACTTTAGGATATTTTAGCTCCATTGTTTTTGTTACGAGAACTTGCCAAAATATTGGGGGGATTAAATACATGTATAAAACATTAGAAACAGCTTTCAATATGATGCACAATAATAACAAATATTCTTATGGGTATTTTTAGATACAGTGGTTGTACGTAGATTATAGAAGTGTACTTCACGGTGTTCGCAGTGAGAAATCGACATGAAACTGGTTTGAAAAGATTATTATCTGCCACAGTGTGTCACTGTATAGAATTTGGTGTAATTGTTTGTCATCCTGTTGCACACAGGTAACGACCTACTGGAATATTCTCCATACGAGGCAGTCAACAGCCGCTTGTCGGATATCTTTCACTTGGCCCCCATCATTGCTGGTAAGTCCAAATCACAGCAGCGCTTGGACTACCTTATACTGCATTTGTCGTCCACTGCTGCCCTCGGGATGTCCATTAGCTGGAGCTGTTATCTGACACTGTCACCCACTGCACATCACTTTGTCTCCATTCTCAACACTTTGCACTGGTGTGCGTGTGTGTGTGTGTGTATGTGTGTTCTGCTATATGACCGTGCACCATCACACCATGTCCTGTTAACCCGCTAATCATGTTATTACAGCTTTGTATTTAAGGATTGTGTGCAAAATGTCACTCGGTAGAAATGTTACATTTTCAAGATAGCTATTTTTAATAATTCAATGCAGGGGAAATTACGGTAACTGCTTTGAAAATATGACAAAGTAGTGGGTTTTATTGTCAAAATATACTAATATGCATTCTTCTTTATATATGTCTGTGTATTTGTGGTGTGTAGAGGTAGATTTTGTCTTGTTTTATTTTTTTGCGCATAGGAAGTGCTGCTGGAAAAGGTCTTGTTTGAACGTAATAGCACTTCCCTTTAGTAAGATATCCTAGTACCTTCCTACATTGCATGCTTTGAGTGGATCTAATTGGCGGTCTAATCATGTTGAAGGAACGCTCCACCCAGTCGATGCCATTTGCTTGTTGTAACGCTCTCAAAATACACTTAAATTTCTGTCTTTTTCCAACAAAAAACTGATAATGCACATTGAACCACTCAAAAATGTGTATTTACTTCATGGCTTTCAGGCTGAAGATGACTCATGCGAGTAACAGGACTGAAAGTAACAGGGGTGGGGGTTTTAGCATAAAATTAGCAAATACATGAAATAGAGGCACATGGCATTAGTGCACATTTGTAATTAAACAAAAAAAAAACATTTACAAAAAAATAAACAAATAACCAAGCAGGACTCTGCTGCGATGCTAATTCCCCCTATCCATCCATCCATCCATTTTCTACCGCTTATTCCCTTTCGGGGTCGCGGGGGGGCGCTGGCGCCTATCTCAGCTACAATCGGGCGGAAGGCAGGGTACACCCTGGACAAGTCGCCACCTCATCGCAGGGCCAACACAGACAGACAACATTCACACTCACAATCACACACTAGGGCCAATTTAGTGTTGCCAATCAACCTATCCCCAGGTGCATGTCTTTGGAAGTGGGAGGAAGCCGGAGTACCCGGAGGGAACCCACGCATTCACGGGGAGAACATGCAAACTCCACACAGAAAGATCCCGAGCCTGGATTTGAACCCAGGACTGCAGGAACTTCGTATTGTGAGGCAGACGCACTAACCCCTCTTCCACAGTGAAGCCTAATTCCCCTGGATTTGAACCCAGGACTGCAGGAACTTCGTATTGTGAGGCAGACGCACTAACCCCTCTGCCACCGTGAAGCCTAATTCCCCGTAGTCATGATTAATATACCATCAAATATTCACTTTCGGTCTTCCCGTGGCCTGCAGAGAATCGGAATGATGCAACTTCCTGTGGCGTAGTCCAACCCTCACTGGAAACGTGTCCGACTTACTGCCGGCAATGCGGACCAAGCTCTGACACTGATCGTACAGGGAGTGAACTGCCACAATTGTCACCGATTCTGTCCATAACCTTTATGGACAGAATTTCTAGGCGCAGTCAAGGCGTTGAGGGGTTCCGGTTTGGTGGCCGCGGGATTAGGTCTCTGCTTTTTGCAGATGATGTGGTGCTGATGGCTTAATCAGGCCAGGATCTTCAACTCTCACTGGATCGGTTCGCCGCCGGGTGTGAAGCGACTGGAATGAGAATCAGCACCTCCGAGTCCATGGTTCTTGCCCTGTAAAGGGTGTAGTGCCATCTCCAGGTTGGGGAGGAGATCCTGCCCAAAGTGGAGGAGTTCAAGTACCTATGAGTCTTGTTCACGAGTGAGGGAAGAGTGGATCGTGAGATCGACAGGTGGATCGGTGGGGCGTCTTGAGTAATGTGGACGTTGTAACAATCCGTTGTGGTGAAGAAGGAGCTGAGCCGGAAGGCAAAGCTCTCAATTTACCGGTCGATCTACAGTACGTTCCCATCTTCACCTATGGTCATGAGCTTTGGGTCATGACCGAAAGGATAAGATCATGGGTACAAGCGGCCGAAATGAGTTTCCTCCGCCGTGTGGCGGGGCTCTCCCTTAGAGATAGGGTGAGAAGCTCTGCCTTCAGGGAGGAGTTCAAAGTAAAGCCGCTGCTCCTCCTCATCGAGAGGAGCCAGATGAGGTGGGTCGGGCATCTGGTCAGGATGCCACCCGAACGCCTCCCTAGGGAGGTGTTTAGGGCACGTCCAACCTGTATGAGGCCATGGGGAAGACCCAGGACACGTTGAGAAGACTATGTCTCCCGGCTGGCCTGGGAACGCCTCGGGATCCCCCGGGAAGAGCTGCATGAAATGGCTGGGGAGAGGAAAGTCTGGGGTTCCCTGCTTAGGGCTGCTGCCCCCGGGACCCAACCTCGGATAAGCGGAAGAAGATGGATGGATGGATGGCAACTTCCTGTGGACCAGGTGACTTGTGGAATATTCCAAAATTTTTCAGAGCCATAATGTGTAATGTATAACAGGACTGAATGAAAACCTAGGGACATGACTTAAGTGGGATTTTCAATTATTATTATTGTGGAGATAGCCCTCCAGTGGGTTCCTCAGACCACTAAACACCGCCATGAGAGCCCGGATCAGGGTTACAACACTGTTTTATTTTTTATAAGTTAGTGCAGCAGGTTGCTTTCCAACAACTGTCTTTCCGTGTCTGTTTCTCGCTTGCTCTCACTCCAGCTCCAACATCTCTCCTTCCGGCTGCTGCTAATAAAGGCGACATCTACGCACCTGTAGCTGTCTTTGAGGCTGGTCCTGGCACACCCTGTTCCGCAGTAAGCCCGCATGCCACGCCCCCTCCACATACCTCCACCGCCAGACTCAGGCTGGGAAGCCGTCCGGCTGCTCCTAACCCCCCTTCCTCACCTCTTTTTTCGTCTTGGGGGTTGGGCAGCCCACTATTTCCGCTGTTTTATCTACTTGCGGGCGCACCTGCCCTCCTCTGAAGTGGTACCCCAAATACTGTACTTCCCTCCGGCCAACTGCACATTTCGCCGGGTTGGCGGTGAGCCCCGCTTGCCTTAGGGACTCCAGCATGTGTTCTTCCCAGCCACCACTCTGGATGATGACATCATCCCGATAGGCGGCCGCGTTTGGGCGCAACACCCAGTCCATGAGGCGCTATAACGTGGCGGGCGCACCGAAGAAGCCAACGTAAGTGTCATAAATTGGTATAAACCTTCCGGAGTGGAAAATTACGTTTTTTTCCTTGGACTCTGGCGACAAGGGAATCTGCGAGAAACCCTTGGTCAACTACAGTGTCGTAAAAAAGCGAGCAGTGCCTATCCATTCCAGGAGCTTGTCGACCCGTAGCATTGGGTAGGCGTCAAGACGTGACACCTAATTTATCTTTAGGTAATCCACACGGAACCGCACAGACCCATGCTTCTTCCCTACCAGAACAATGGGGCTTCACTACGCACTGTGGGATTCTTCTATTACCCCTAACTCCAGCATAGATTTTAATTCCTCCCGAACTACTTTGCGTTTGTGTTCGGGGAGCCTGTAGGTTCCGAGACCGCACCGTAACACCCGGTGTCAATGTGATGTCGGATGAGGTTTGTGCGGCCGGGCCGAGGGGAAAACACATCAGAAAAGCGCTACTGCAGCTTGGCAACATCTGCTTTCTGCGCTAACGTGAGCTGATTATCACAGAGGACGGGGGAGGGCCGGGCGAAGCGTGGCATCTCCGGCCCAAACTCCTCATCCTCGACCACCGTCACCATGGAAACAGGCTGCGTCTCCTTCCATGCCTTCAGGAGGTTGGGATGGTAAATTTGAGTGTCTCCGCCGCGGTCCGAGCGCCGGACCTCATAATCCACATCGCTCACTTGCTATGTGACCGCTAAGGGTCCTTGCCACTCGGCGAGTAATTTCGAGCTGGATGTCGGAAGTAATGCAAGCACTTTTTCTCCTGGTGAAAGTTTCCTTAGCTGCATCCCCCTGTTATACAAGTGCTGCTGACGTTCCTGGGCCCGGAGCAAATTCTCACGTGACAAGTGCCCCACCGTGTGGAGTTTTGCTCTCAGGTCCATGATGTATTGAATTTCATTTTTGCCGGGGCTTGGACCCATATCCCGTGTGCTCCGGTCAGTCCACTCTAACGGGCCCTCCATGAGTGGTAATGGGCGCAAAGGCGCCCCGGAGGTGGCCGCTGAATTGACCAGCTGGCAGTCCGGGCAAGCCACACACCAGCCCGGCCAGTAGAAACGGACCATTACCCGGTGGAATGTCTTATCATACCCCATGGGGTGAAAGTGCGCCGCCTGGAAAACCATTTCCCGACGGCGTTTCGGCACCAACAACTGGGTGATCTCCTCGCCTGTTTGAGTGTCACGACTCACTCGGTATAACCTATCCCTAATAATTGCGAAGTGAGGGAATACCCGCGCTGTCCATCAGCTGATCATCGATGGAAACCACCTGGTCCCAGGCCGCGCGCAGAGTGTAATCCTGGGACTGCTCGAGGGGGAAATCCCCCGTAGGGTGCCAGTGGGGGCCCGGGGAGGCTCCACGAAGCCCCCGCCGGTTCCCCCTCGGCAGGGTCGGATGAACCCGCGTCGTCGCTGAGCACCGCACTGATATTCCCCTTTCCTACTGAAGGCACCCCTACTACGCATTGCGTCAATAAATTGTTAATCCCCGGCCAATTGGTACCCAGGATTAAAGTTAAAGTACCAATGATTGTCACACACACACTAGGTGTGGCAAAATTATTCTCTGCATTTGACCCATCATCCTTGATCACCCCCTGGTAGGTGAGGGGAGCAGTGGGCAGCAGCGGTGCCGCGCCCGGGAATAATTTTTGGTGATTTAACCCCCAATTCCAACCCTTAATGCTGAGTGCCATGCAGTGAGGTAATGGATCCCATTTTTATAGTCTTTAGTATGACTCAGCCGGGATTTGAACTCAGGGCTGACACTCTAGTAGGTTAAGGGGTGCAAAAGGTGCGTACTTATAGCAACCTTGACGCTATGATTTTGATTGCCGTATTGAATTTCCACCGGCACCACAGGGTATTCGTGCACATCCCCATGAACACATCTAATTCTCACCTGTGCTGCCTGGCTCAAAGCCCCGGGTCGAACCAGTTTCTGGTGGATCATGGACTGCTCACAGCCTTAATCCACAATCGCCCGGTATGTACTACCTTGTATCCTTATCGGTATACAGTACGTTTCAGTCGGGCCGGGGGAGGCCGCCGGAGGGCCAGCAACCTGGATCACCTGCCTCACCTCCACACGTGGAGGTCCCTGACGCACGTGACCGGACTGCCCACGCCTCGAGCAAGCCTGCCAAGGCATTTGAGGGGCCGTCTACGTGGGAGTCACCTTATTCGCAGCAACCGGGACCTGCGAGGAAGCACACACACAAGAGTCAGTTTCACAGCGCTGTGAAGCCGGCGGCGCCTCCTCCCACTGCGCGCTCAGTCCGCGTGGGTTTGGTGCTGGGCGCTCGGCTGCCTCGCGATGCACCACGAAGTGGTTCTCGGCGAGCGTCACCGCTGCGTTCAGGCCTCGAGGCCGGTGGTAACGGACCCAGGCCACCGTCCACGCTGGGATCGCCTCCAGGACCAGCCACTCCATTACCTGGGCGTCACCTTCGCCCGGTTGCAGCCAGTGCGCCGCCGCCTCTCGGAGCTGCTGACCAAACATGAACGGGCGGTTCTCCGTCCCCAGACGCAGCGCCCAGAACCGGCTCCATTGGTCCTCGGCAGTGCAACTGGTCCGGTCCAGCACCGCCGTCCTCAGGTCCAAGAAGTGTACGCGGGAGGCCGCCGGTAGGCTGAGCGCCGTTCGCTGTTCCTCCCCCGCCAGCAGCGGCAAGAGTCGCACTCCGCACTCCTCTTTTGGTTGCGTGCATGCCTCCGCCGTGGCCACAAAAATGTCTATGAAGGCATGGGGGTCTTCCTTTTACCCCGTGCGCCGTACGGAGATGGCCGCTGATGTTGGCCATGCCGCTCTCACCGGCTCTAGCTGCCGATGGCTGGCCGCTGTCACCTCTGCGAGAATGTTGGTCGCTGCTGCCAGGAGGTCGGCTTCCATCTCCTCAGGTGGTGCGGCTTGTTTGGGCGCCAAATTGTGGAGGTAGCCTTCCAGTGGATTCCTCAGACCACCAAACACCGCCATGAAAGCCCGGATCAGGGTTACAACAATGTGTTTTTTTTTTATAAGTTAGTGCAGCGGGTTGCTGTCCAACAACTGTCTTTCCGTGTCTGTTTTGTTGCTCGCTCGCTCTCACTCCAGCTCCAGCAATGTCTCTTCTCCTGGCTGCTGATAATAAAGGTGACAGTTGATTAGATAACAAGGCCCACCTGGGCCATCTACGCACCTCTCGCTGTCTTCAAGGCCGGTCCTGGCACATCTCGTTCCGCGGCAGGTCCGTAGGCCACATTCCTCTCCACAAATATATTTTAAATAAACTTAAAGGGGAACTGCACTTTTTTGGGAATTTTGTTTGTCGTTTCCAATAATTATGAAAGACATGACAAAAGATGTAATTTTTTTTAATGCATTCCAAATATTAAATAATTGCGATCAAAAGTCTGCTTGCAATGGAGCCTACGGGAGCCGTGCAATTCTTCCTATAAAGCCCTTAAAAAATCATCCAAACACTTCTATTAAAGTTTTATATACATGATGCATGTAAACATGTTATGTAGTAACCGGCACATTTATATGAATATTTAATTCGTATTTTAATCATTTTAAACATACACGGTGCATTCGTTTGAAAAATGCTTGACAATGTTTGCTGTTTTTTTTCCCTTAAGTATTATCATAGCAGACTTTATGAGAGCAAACAGACATAATGAAACATCACTTACTGTACAATGTCTGTTGTCATTAGGACTGCTAGGATGTTCATATATTCCCATTTAGATAAAGAGTGTCTCATTATCCTCGCAAAGAAACAGGGTGGAGTGCGGGGGTACCAAGCGTTTTTTTCGTGTCGTTCTCGCCAGTTTCAGGTCCTTAATGGCTGTCACTAAATCTAAATGGAGTATTGTCAGCGCTTTTTGAATGCTTATTTATGGGATTTTATGGGCAGAATAGTGGAGCTCCCTTTGGCTGCACTGCAAGCAGACTTTTATTTCCGTTTAGTGTTTAGAATGCATTAAATAAATCCATCTATCGTCATGTATTTCGTAGTGATTGATCTCAAAAAGGGAGTTCATCTTTAAGTTAAGTATAAAAGTATAATTGTGATACAAAAATAACACAAGTACATCAAAAATATAACATCTCAGAAGGATTTAAATAATTATATTTCATGGTAAAGTCACATATTAGGAATCAGGGACATGCAACAAATGCTATTTTTCCAAAGAAGTGTAAGCTAAGGGTGTTAATATTTATTGATATCAGACCTATATTATTCAAAAAGATGTATGGAATTATATCACCTTGCATGTAAAACAATTAATATGATCTCTGATACAAGCAGTTCTGCTTGTGCAAAACTGGACAACCAGTTAACATCTCAATATCCCTGCGATGAGGGCGACTTGTCCAGGGTTTACCCCGCCTTCCGCCCGATTGTAGCTGAGATAGGCACCAGCGCCCCCGTGATCCATAAGGGAATAAGCGGTAGAAAATGGATGGGATGGATCTCAATATCCTTCAATAAGCACACAATGTTGGTCTTCTCTTGTATTTTAATCAAGTCATATACAAAAGGTAAACATGGTATTCTACCGGCTACTTAGTGTTAGGAGCTACGCAACAGCTAAGCACACAATAGCACACAAGCTTAACTTACGTAATAAGTGTCCTTAAGTGAACAATATTGCTGTCTAAAACAGCACATTAGTCCATATTAACAGGTATCGAATATTATAGTTGCATATTTCTTACAAATATAACAAAGTATCCAGAAACAATCGTGTCTGCGTCATTTGACATACTGTGTTATGAGCTTAACCTCGTTAATTATTGTGACCACAAAGTTTTGTCAATGAACGAATCACCACTTCACTTCAACTTAAAAAGAACATAAGTCCATTCCAGACGGATAATAACAAATAGGGTAATGTTTTTCATACATACCTTTCTTTAATGTTTAACTCTTTTTACTTGATTAAGCCTTTTTCGATGTTCAATCGATCAAAGTTTATTTATAAAGCCCTTAATCACAAGTGTCTCAAAGGGCTGCACAAGCCACAACGACCTCCTCGGCTCAGATCCCACATCAGGGCAAGAAAAAACTCAACCCAACGTTCCCCAGTACAAAATAATTAAAGTATGCATGATTCGTGCTGATATCAGACTTTAAGGCTTCAATATCGGTATCGGCCAATGAACAAAAAACTCCAATATCAACATCGTGTCTATCAGTCATTGTATTTTACATTTTTATTGAGCATTTATATGTTTTATTTTCCTGGGGACAAATGGCACCAATTGGGTGGTATGGCTTTTTTTTTTTTTTACTAATGTCAGCCATATTTGTGGAGTATGTTGTGGGAGGATTTAACTATTTTTCTGTTAAGTTATTGTTCATTCTTCTAGGTCAACTGTATAGCGGTATAGCTCGGTTGGTAGAGTGGCCCTGCCAGCAACTTGAGGGTTGCAGGTTCGATTCCCACTTCCGCCATCCTAGTCACTGCCATTGTGTCCTTGGGCAAGACACGTTACCCACCTGCTCCCAGTGCCACCCACACTGGTTTAAATGTAACTTAGATATTGGGTTTCACTATGTAAAGCGCTTTGAGTCACTCGAGAAAAGCGCTATATAAATATAATTCACTTCACTTCAAAAGTGTAATTTTAAAGTTAAAGTTAAAGTACCAATGATTGTCACACACACACTCTATGTGTGGCGAAATTATTCTCTGCATTTGACCCATCACCCTTGATCACCCCCTGGGAGGTGAGGGGAGCAGTGGGCAGCAGCGGTGCCACGCCCGGGAATAATTTTTGGTGATTTAACCCCCAATTCCAACCCTTAATGCTGAGTGCCAAGCTTAACATAATATGCTTATGTTTTACTTCTAAATTGATGAAAACTAGTGCACCTAAACAGATTATTACTCTTGTAATGATCTGTCATATTATATAGTGGAATGAAGGAACATAACATTTAATAGCATTTAATTGTAACTTTTCTTTATCATTTACTATGTTCCCACATGCAGTGCAATGGAGGGCAGTGAAGGATTGCAGGAAAACAAATGGAATTGGAAAAGAAATGGCGAAGGTGGCGTGCAGATAAGGAATAAGGCGAGCTATGAATCAAAACCAGGAGTGTTTTAACACAAAACGAGGGAGGGAAAGGGGGTCACAGTTTTCACTCAAGCACAAAAATCGCGTGCATGATGCAGTTTTTCGATAAGACGAGCTGACGCGTGCTGTGCATACCTGAGTAGCTGGGATCCGCATTGTGTAACAACTTGTGTGGTAACATCATTCATGTTTATGTATGAAACTATGAAAGCCACTTAGGGTTTTTAAAAATGGCCTTATGTACATTAAAGGCCTACTGAAACCCACTACTACCGACCACGCAGTCTGATAGTTTATACATCAATGATGAAATTGCAACCATTGCAACACATGCCAATACGGCCGGTTTAGTTTACTAAATTGCAATTTTAAATTTCGCGCGGAAGTATCCTGCTAAAACGTCTGTAGGTGGGAAGCGGTGTATTGCGGCCGCCTTTAGCAACACAAACACAGTTGGTGTTTCCTTGTTTACATTCCCGAAAGATGACGGTGAAGCTTTACTATGGAACAGAGCGGTCAAGCGAACATGGTTCCCTACCACATGTCAACCGGCAGGTTTCGGTGAGAAAATGGTGGTAATAAGTCGGCTCTTACTGTAGACATGAGCGGAGAGCCTGCGTCGTTCCTCCTGCGCCTGTCAAAGAGGCAGCTGCGGACTCTCTTGCTTCCTCCCACCGGCCGCCCCCTACCGTTGGATGCTTCATCGAGAAACTTGGCTTTCTTTTGCAGACACTGGCGATCACCACACCCGTGGCCACACCCCTTCGACTTTCAGGTTGTATAGGTACGACCATATAATCTCACTAAAACACTAGTAACACAATAAGCAGATAAGGAATTTTCCAGAATTATCTTAGTAAATATGTCTAATAACATCTGAATTGCTCTGCCGTCTATTTTTTTTTCTTTTTTTTTTGTTCCTAGTCCTTCACTCTCACTTTCCTCATCCACGAATCTTTCATCCTCGCTCAAATTAATGGGGAAATCGTCGCTTTCTCGGTCCGAATCGCTCTCGCTGCTGGTGGCCATGATTGTAAACAATGTGAGGAGCTCCACAACCCGTGACGTCACGCGCACATCATCTGCTACTTCCGGTACAGGCAAGGCTTTTTTATTAGCGACCAAAAGTTGCGATCTTTATCGTGGATGTTCTCTACTAAATCCTTTCAGCAAAAATATGGCAATATCGCGAAATGATCAAGTATGACACATAGAATGGACCTGCTATCACCATTTAAATAAGAAAATCTCATTTCAGTAGGCCTTTAACACATATGGTCAGGCTGTCAGACACGTGCCAAAACAACAGGTGGCGCTGTAACACCGAACCATACGGCCAGTTGAGCCAACCAGGAGCTCGAAGAAAGCTACGGCATGAAAAACACAATTCATGATCAAATATTAATACTTGTGGCACTCACAAGTTCCTCCAGGACTCTCTTCTCCTTGCTGGTCTTCCTTGTAGCCAACTGGAATCCAGTCCATAGCTCTCTCTCATTGAATGCTGTAAACATAAAGCCAAGTGGCCCTAAAATCAAACAACACATTGTTTACAAAAATGAAGTAAACGTTCTTCAGAAAGTACCGCGGTCCGGACAGTTTGAGGTGCGTCACGTGCCATCGTGATGGTGACTCAAGCCAAAAATGTCAGTAAACACACACACACACTGACACATTGTGACTCAATCCCTGTGTCAATGTTCTTTGACATTTTGTCACATAGAAATGTTATTGAGCGCCCAAAATGGCTACCCCCGGATGCCTTGGCCATACTTACATGTTGTGTAATGCATATTAATAATGTTATTATTAGTAGTAGTAGTAGAATAGTTTTTATCATCCTTTATTATACAAACACTGTTTCCATATGAGTTGGGAAATTGTGTTAGATGTCAATATAAACGTAATACAATGATTTGCAAATCATTTTCAACCCATATTCAGTTGAATATGCTACAAAGACAACATATTTGATGTTCAAACTGATAACAATTTTTTTTTGCAAATAATCATTAACTTTAGAATTTGATGCCAGCAACACGTGATAAAAAAGTTGGGAAAGGTGGCAATAAATACTGATAAAGTTGAGGAATACTGATAAAACACTTATATGGAACATCCCACAGGTGTGCAGGCTAATTGGGAACAGGTGGGTGCCATGATTGGGTATAAAAGCAGCTTCTATGAAATGCTAAGTAATTCACAAACAAGGATGGGGCGAGGGTCACCACTTTGTAAGCAAATGATCAAACAGTTTTAGAACATTTCTCAA